>NC_063344.1:23216084-23236483 GCF_021869965.1 Rhincodon typus
CAGAACAGAGCGCAGAATACAGTGTTACAGCTGCAGAGAAGGTGCAGAAAGAGAGAGATCAACATTAACGTTTGAGTGGTCCATTCAAAAGTCTGATAACAGCAGGGAAGAAGCTGTTCTTGAAGCTGTTCATATGTATATTTAAACTTTTATGACTTTTGCCTGACGGAAGAGGGTGAAAGAGTGTTTACCTGGGGTGGGAGGAGTCTTTGATTATGTTGGTTGCTTTCCTGAGGCAGCAGGATGTATGGATTGAGTCAATGGATGGAAGGCTGATTTGCATGATGGACTGGGGTGTGCTTGCATCTCCCTGTAGTTTCTTGCATTCTTGGGTACAGTAATTGCCATATCATGCTGTGGTGCATCCAGATGGGATGCTTTCTGTGGTAGATCTATAAAAATTGGTAAGAGTCTTTAAGTAGCCTGAATTGCAGTGCCTTGTCAAACACCTTTTGGAAATCCAAATATATTACACCTGCTGGATTCCCTGCTTGTTACCTCTTTAGAAACTTCTAATAAATTTGTCAGGCATGACTTCCCTTTCACGAAGCTATGTCGACTCTGCTTGATTATTATGTACATGGATTGAGAGTGTGCACTTGTTGAGTAAGAACGTGTCTAAATCTTTAATTTGTGCAAACCTAATTTAGATTGTAATTTTAAATGGCATTCAAAAGAAATTTACAGATTACAATTCTTTAGTTGTAAGCTTTGAGCATGTTTTATTTTCAAGAAGTGCATTGAAAGGGCAGCTTATGAAAATTTGGCAGAAACTGGATCCACATTAGGTGACTCAGGTAAATCCTTCCTATTGGGAGCATGTATAAATGCCAACATAATGTAACTGAGCGTTTGAGTGCAAATTACAATAAAGTGCTGGGTTTGAGCATCTCAAGAAGTGACGTGGTAGAAAGAGGGAGGTAATCATCACTGTATCATATGTGTGACCTGAAGATATAAAGATCTCCTAATCCATCTTACTCCTGGATCACTTGAAGCATGACATGCTACTAAAAGCATATTCTTCTGCTGTAAGCTATTAACTTAATATGAGCCCATCAACTAGATGTCTGAGAAATGTAATGTTTGCATATCGTAATTAGCTATAATAAACATCTATTGTATTTTACACTACCATGACATCAACAGCCATTTTTGTATGTAATGAAGCATACCAGTTTGGGGTGGCACAGCAGCTCAGTGGTTAGCACTGTTGCCCCACAGCTCCAGGGATCTGGGTTCAATTCCACCCTTGAGTGACTGGCTGTGTGGAGTATAAACATTCTCCCCGTGTCTGCGTGGGTTTCCTCTGGGTGCTTCGGTTTCCTTCCACAGTCCAAAGATGTGCAGGTGAGGTGGATTGGCCATGCTAAATTGCCATTAGTGTCTAGACATGTGCAGCCTAGGTGGGTTAGCCATGGGGAAATACAGGGAAAGGGTAGGGGGATGGGTCTGGGTGGGATGCTCTTTGGAGAGTCAATATGGACTCGATGGGACAAATAGTGTGTTTCCATTCTGTAGGAATTCTATTCATAACAAAAGTGTGTTCACTTCAGATAAAATAACTGCTGAAGGCAGTTAGGAGCAGTGGTCATCTTTAGAAAAGGACTACAGTATCTTGGTTGCAGATATTTGGATTAGGCACAATTGTGGGGGGTGCTACAGAGCATAGGTCCAAACTGACCATGGCACCAAGTGGTGTGGGAAGCTACAAGGAATGTAGCAGTAATAGGTGACAGTAAAGTGAGGGAAAATGAGACCATTCTCTGAAGGAGAAGGCAAGGGCCCAGGTGACTATTGACTGCCTGATGTCAGGGTTCAGGACATCTGCTCAGGACAGTATGAGAACTTGCAGTCTGTGGCAAGGGGAATCCGATTAGTTATGGTCCATTTTAGTACCAACAACATAGGTAAAACTAGGAAAGAGCTTCTGCATAGAGAGCATGAGGAACTAAGCACTAAATTTAAAACAGCAAAGCATCAAAGGTTCTACTGTCTGGATTATTTCCTAAACCACATGCAAATTGGCATAGGGTATATAAAATTAGAGTGATTAATAAGTAGATGAAGGACTGATATGGGAGAAGAGGGTTCCTGTTCCTTGGCCATTGGCACCACTACTTGGGAAAGTGGGGTGTACCATTAGGAGAGTCTACATTTGAACCATGCAAACTACATAACTTGCAAACTATATAACTAAGGTAGTAACAAGGGTTTAAACTAAATGGCAAGGGATCAAACATGGAAAGATGTAGTATGTCAAAAAGTAAGAAGAAGGTAACACAGGATAATAATAATATGGGAAATGGGGTTCAGAATCAAGACTAAACATTATAAAGATAACAAAAAGACAAAACTAAAGGCTCTGTATCTGAATGTGTTTAGCATTTGTAAAGAAGTAGAATAAACGTATATATTAAAGTAACTAAATATGATCTGATAGCCACTACAAAGAAATGATTTCAATAATGTGAGGGTACTGGTGTTGGACTGGAGTGGACAAAGTCAGAAGTCACATGACACCATGTTATAGTCCAACAGGTTTATTTGGAATCACAAGCTTTTGGACTGTCATCCTTTTGTCAGGTGATTTCAAAAGGTCAAGGACTGGATTTTGAATATTGAGGGGAATATAACATTCAAGAAAACTGGGAAGCTCAGTAAAGATAGAGGGGATAGTACAATTAATCAAGGATGGCACTTCAATATAGGTTGGAGATGACCTTCAAGAGATCAGAATGTAGAATCGGCTTGGAGAAAGAAGTCATTAGTAGGATTGGTCTACAGCCCCATAACAGGAGCCACAACGTGGGACCAAGTATCCAAGAACATATATTGGGTGCCTGTGTTAAAGGGTTGACAATAATCATGCTTAATTTAATCTCAAAAAAACTAGAAAATCAGACTGTAATAGTAGCCCAGAAAAGGGTTTAGAGAACGCTTTGAAGACAGTTCGTTAGAAAAGCAGATTTTGGAACCATGTTTTCGATACATTAGAGTTGGTATTGTGTAATGTGACAACATTAATTAATGATCTCAGAGTCTTAAATTGAAAAGCAAAAGCCTCTACAGGTAATTAACAAGGAAAATAGTAATTTGAAATTTGGTTCTCTTAACAGTGAAATGGGGAGTTAATAGTAGATAATAAGGAAATGGCAGATGAAATAAACGCCTGTTTTGTTTCAGTCTTTACTCTCGAGAATCCATTCCAGTAGGAGCTGCATATCAGGAGGTGGCAGGGAGAAAGGAATCCAATGTAATTGCAATCATGAAGGAAGTTGTACTTACCAAACTGATGGAGCTACGAGTTGACAAGTCTCTGGGTCCAGAAGGACTTCATGCTAGGGTCTGAAAAAAGGTTGCTCATGAGGTAGCAACTGTGTCAGTTTTACTTTTCCAAAATTCACACAACTCAAGAAGGATTCCATCAAACTGGAAAGTGGCAAATGTAATCCTCCATTCAAGAAGGGTCAGAGACAGAAAGCAGGAAATTTTAGGCTGGTTAGTTTGACACCTGTAGTGGGAAGCTGTTAGAATTGATCATTAAAACTGAAGGTTATAGGGAAGAGTCAACATTGTTTCCTCAAATGGAAATCATGTTTTATCAGTTTATTGGCGTTCTTTGAAGGATCATGCATAACAAGGGAGCTTGTAGGTGTACTTGGATTTCCAGAAGGAATTTAATAAGGTGCTACATCAAAGGTCATTGTGAGAAATAAAAGCACAGGGTGTAGGAGGTAACACATTAACGTGACTGGCTGGCTGAAAACAGAGACCATAAAGGGTCCAGACCCGAAACATCAGCTTTCCTGCTCCTCTGATGCTGCCTGGCCTGCTGTGTTCATCCAGCTCTACACCTTGTTATCTCAGATTCTCCAGCATCGGCAGTTCCAACTATCTTCATGCAGAAATGGGCTTTGTCTACTTGGCAAGATGTTATGAGTGGTGTCTCTCAGTGGTATGTGTGCTGGACTCTCAACTTTTTACATCTTACATCAATGACTTAGATGAGGACGGCGAAACCATAGTAGTTAAATTTGCAAATGACGCTAATATAGGCTGGAAAGTATGTTGTGATGAGGGCATAAGGCAATTGCAGACAAATATAGAAAGGTTAAATGAATGGACAAAAATCTGTGAGATGAAGTATAATGCAGGAAAATGTGAAGTTGTTCATTTTGATGGGAAGAATAAAAATGGCTGAGTATTGCTAAAACAGTGAGCAACTTCTGAATTACAAGGTGCAGAGGGATTTGGGAGTTCAGGTGCATGTGTCATAAAATGCTAGAATGCAGATATGGCATATAGTCAATAACGTCAAACACATTGGGAAGAATCTGCTGTAAATCACTAACAAGTGCCCTGCCACATTTGCAGCACCTACTTGTCAAGATGTGAGAATATGAGTTTGAAGTGAGACATGGGCCAGGTACTAGGATGATTATTTCTAACATGCTGAGCAGATTATCCAGCCTACACAAAGATCAATATATTCCTCTTGATCTATATGTTAATACTCTAGACTATAAGGTTGAAGGCAATCTCAAAGTTGATCTGTTACACTTTCCCAGAGCCAATGTGAACAGTTGCAATCAGCAACTGCAAAGATGAACAAGTACAAGAATTGCAAAAGACCATTATCCAGGTATGACATATCAGCAATACCAAGTAGCTGAGAACATTCCTTCATTTTGGCCTTCAGAGACAAACTTGGTATTTCTGGAATACAGGATCAAGCAGATAATTAATACTGTGCATAATTCCAGCTCTATACTGTGCACAATTCCAGCTCTATACTGTGCACAGGAATGTCCACATTCTGTTAGCACACATTACATATCGCCAACATTTGAATGCAATGAAACAAATGAAAAATTAATTAACCAGAAACTTAAGAAGAAGTCCTCCCATTATGTGTAATAGGTGAGCTGTCTCCTTTATTTCTATAGCCATTTATTTCCTAGTTTCCAAAACTCCAAACATGAATTATACAAAGATAATTACAAGAGAGCAGTTTAATTTTTAATCTTCTAGGCACAAAAATGTTTGCATCTAGATCTTAGTGGATCTAAGAATCTCTTTACTAGCTAATGAATGGTTTCATTAATATAAATGTAACTGTTTCCTCTAAAAATGTTTCTTCCGACTTCTGTGGGATTTGTTTCCCAAGGTAAAGTTGTAAAAGTCCAGTTATCATCTTCACATGATTTGATCGAAATTTGTTTGGATAATTTCATCTAGAATTCATTGAAAACTACCAGAGTTTATATTGTTATAAGTAAATATGCAAACCAAGTGTATATTTAGCACCAAAAGAAAAAGGCACTAGTCAATCCCCCAGCAGATTTTTAAGTCATCGTTGGAGGGATCCTCTTTTGTTCAGTAATTGAATGTTACCTTTGATTTCATGTTATTTGGAACTTCTAATGTGCGTCACTGTAATTCTTGGCAGAAACCTGGGATAGTTTTTATTAAGGTATTGTTTAAAAAGAATTTATACCCAATGACCACGTCTCACATCCACCGTCCAACCTTTTTGGTAGTGGTTTTTCTTGATTGGCTATATGCAAACAGCAGAGGGTGCACTTGAGTCACAAAATGGTCAGTTCTGAAGAAGGGTCTAGGCCCGAAACGTCAGCTTTCCTGCTCCTCTGATGCTGCTTGGCCTGCTGTGTTCATCCAGCTCTACACCTTGTTATCTCAGTTTATTGGTTGACTGATTTCCTCACCATTCATCACTATCCTCGTAGTTTCGGAGGGAGCACTGATAATTACGGTTTGAAACTTTCATCTTGGAAATAAAAATCTGCAACAAAGGTGCACATGACTGAGGCTCAAAGTTGGAACTTCAATGCTCGTGAACATTGCAATGTACAGACGCTGATGTTTTTCAGCTACTCATTAACATCATATTTTAGTGTTTTCTAACAAACTGCCTGGACTCAGTCTGAGACTGCAGTTTTAAAAGAGCAATGATATGGTAAGATCAGATCTAATGATAAGGAGTTCACTTTGCATTTGTTACCAATTTTTTCAAGTGAAGTGGTTTTTTTTGATAAGTTGTCTGTCATCACACAGATATCTTCATTTCAGGTGTCTCAAACAATAGCAAAACAGTGACCATGCCAGTGGCATACTAAGCAAGGTTTAGTATTTATACGAATTTCCTTCCCTTTCCTCTTTTCACTCTGCCATTGCTAACTAAGCAGCTGGTTCCTGTAGCATGTGAAATGCCAATTTGAAAACTTATACCTACAAACATATACCTATAAGCACACGCCTACACTGTTGATGCAGGTCCTACAAATGGCAATGTGTGGACAAGCCAGATAATTGGTCAAGTTTTCTGTGTGTAGGAGGGGCAGGGGCAGGTGAGGGAGGTGGTGCAGTAGAAAGGGGATTAAAGCTGCCCTGAATCTAAGAGAAATCCTTCACATACTATTCCTTTTTAACAACATTACTTAGAAACCACTCCACCCCCTCTTTTAAAGCACAGTAACTAGTGATATTCCTCCCCCAAGAAGGGTCCTAAACCTCTACCAGTGGCCAAATGAATACATAAAAACATATCAATCAAGAACAGGAGGAGGCCATTCAGCTTCTTGAGCCTGTTCTGCCATTCAATAAGATCATGGCTGATATGATTATAACCTCAAAATTTACTCTCTCTTATCTCTGATAAACTTCTTGCTTGATAGGAATCAATCTACTCAGCCTTAAAGATACTAAAGGACTAGTTTGGGATTACAAAAACCGAAAGAAATGCAGATGCTGTAAATCAGGAACAAAAACAAAATTGCTGGAAAAGCTCAGCAGGTCTGGGAGCATCTGTGAAGAAAAAATCAGAGTTAATGTTTCGGGTCCAGTGACCCTTCCTCAGAACAGTCCTACAACTTTGTTGTAGTTTGAGATTATGTTCGACATGGACTGGTTGGACCAAATGGTTTTTTTCCGTGCTGTATGACACTATGACTCTGTGACTATGACTCTGCTTCCACCATCTTTACAGAATGAGAGTTCCAAAGACACAGAGAAAAAAAAATTGCCTCATCTTGGTTTTAAATGGTACATCCTGATTCTCAAACAGCAACCACTAGTTATAGTTCCTCTCACAGAGTTATAGAGGCAGACAGCATGGAAATAGACCCTTTAGTCCAACTCATCCATGCTGACTAGATATTCTAAGTTAATCCAGTCTCATTTGCCAGCATTTAGCCCATCTCCCTCTAAAACCTTCTTATTCATGTACCCATCCAGACGCCGTTTAAATATTGTAATTGTACCAGCCTCTGCGTCCTCTGGCAGCTCATTCCTTATATGCACTACCCTCGGTGTGAAAAAGGTTTTTTTTAAATTTATTCACAGGATGAGGGCATCACTGGCTTGGCAGCATTTATTGCCTATCCCTAATTGCCCAGATGGCAGTTCAGAGTCAACCACATTGCTGTCGGTCTCGAGTCACATGTAGGCCAGACCAGGTAAGGATGGCAGTTTCCTTCCCCAAAGGACATTAGTGAACCAGATGGGTTTTTCCCAACAATTGACAATGGGTTCATGGTCATTGTTAGACATTTAATTCCAGATATGTATTGAATTCAAATTCTACCATCCACCATGGTAGGATTCAAACCCGGGTCCCCAGAATGTTATCTGGGTCTCTGTATTAACAGTCCAGCGGTAATACCACTAGGCCATCGCCTCCCTTAGGTCCCTTTAAATCTTTCCCCTCTCACCTTAACCCTATGACCTCTAGTTTTGGACTCACCTACCCTGGGGAAAAGACGTTGGCTATTCACCCTATCCATGCCTCTCATGATTTTATAAACCTCTACAAGGTCACCCCTCAACCTCTGACGCTCCAAGGAAAATAGCCGAGCCTATTTCCTCATAAGAAGAAATATCCTTCCACATCTACCCTACGAAGACTCCTGAGGATCTTAAATGTTTAAATTAGATCACCTCTTACTTTTCGAAACTTCAACAGATACAAGCCTAGTCTGTAGAACCTTTTTTAATAAGACAACCCTCCTCTCATTCCAGGTATTATTCAATTAAAATCTTCTCTGAATTCTTTCCTTCATCCTGGCAATGGCATCTGGAATGATCCCTGATTCAACCCCTGATTCAATTCCTGGTCTGCGCTGTTTACTCAGCCTAGCCAGTGGGGCAATCCATTTAGTTTTAGTGTTCCTATGCTATGGAGGATGAAAAATATTAATCAATCTTTGGAAAACTCTTTGTGTGATCAATAAGCAAGGAATCAACCCCTTCGATCCCCATGATCAGTCTACTGATTCTCCGTGTGCACTTGGGTAAAGCAGTGGTAGAAATATATCCCAACAAGACGTGTGAGACTTTAATTTCAAAAATTGAAGTCAAAGCCATGCCTTGTGAATGGTCCTGGTTGCAAACTGTTCATTTTAATTGGAGGAGTAAATCAAGCTAACTAGGGAATACATGTTAAAAGGTACCACTATTGAACAAGTCACTTATTCAGTCATGAGCACTACTTCTCCCTGATACTGTCAGGCGGAAAAACAACTCTTTTGTACAGACTGGTACTGTGTTACCACACAGGACTGCCAAGCATTCAAATAATTCACAACCCACGATATGACTGGTAAATGTCTATTTTCTTATGTTGTATCAGGGCATGCCATCTCGTAATCCATCTGAATTTTGTAATACAAATGCACTATAGGATATTCATTGTTGAAATACACTAAGCAGCGGCTTGCTTTTGTCAATTTTTTTTTGTTAAATTAGTGCCAGCAAAACACCAGTTGAAGTGGACACAAACAGTTGAGCTTCTCCCCTGATTTAAGGTTCACAGTTAGAAACAATACTGTTGCAGTATCAGGATTGGGCCAGTGCCATTCATGAAATGACCTCACTGACCTCACATTTTAATTAAACAGAAAACAGTGAGCAAGATTTAAACTTTTAGGAGCTTTGGCGATCCATAATTCGGCATCTCCTCAAATTTGGAGTTCTCCCTTCTTGTTGGGTCTGCCCTTCAATGAGCAAAATTAATGCAAAGGAATTATCAAACTGTAGGGGTAAAATTAAAGAAGTAATTGAAGATGCACAGAAAAAAAATAAGTCTTTGTGGGGCTTTTGATTTACTGTGCATAGTGTGGTAACACAGCCCACCACTCAACTCTGGTATTTAAGCTCTATGAGTTCCCTCCCGCTCTCCCTTTGCCCACTAATCACTTATCGTTCAAGTGTACGTCAAGCCTCTCTTCAATTAGATGAATGCGATTTGCTTCGAAATAACTCCACAGAGACCTGTATCCCGTCACCAAGTCACCCTTAATTTACATGTGGCAAATCCTTGACACTGATCCAGCTCCCTCAGAGCTAGCTGTCAGAGTGGACAGTATGTCTAACACTCCTGCTTATATCTGTCTGCCAAGGCTCCCTGATTGGACCACAATAACAGCCCCAATCAGGGCTTTAAGCACTCCATGTACCAGTGAATTGCATATTCTCATCACTGTCTGCATAATAAATTCTTCCAAAATTACTTATTTGACCTACCTGTAACTACATTATATTCAGTTTCTTTTCATTGATATGACGTAGGTATTGTTGGCTGTGCCAGCATTTATTGCCCCTAAGGAGATGGTGGTGAGCTACCTTCCTGAAAAACAGTCCATTAGGTGTAGATAGACCTCACAATGCTGTTGAGGAGGGAGAAGCTGAATTTTCACCCAGCAACACTGAAGGAATCATGACAGGCTTCCAATTCAAGAAGATGAATGGCTTGTAGGGGAATTTGCAGAGGTGGTGTTTCTATAAATCTGCTGTCCTTATCCATCCTTCAACCAAAATGGTTCACCTTACACTTAATAATCTTTAATTTCAATTGCATTAAGGGACCAGGCTGGAGTCAGTTACATATTCCTGTACTTTGGGCTAATTTTCAACATTATTAGCTGTATTGTCCAGTTTGGTATCATCTACAAATTCTCATCCATACGTCATATTTTTCAATGGTGAGCAATGTGGGACAATGTTTTACATTTCCTGCCAGAAAGTGGGAAAATAGATAGGAAAGTTATGGAGTCAATACAGTGTGGAGCTGGAGAAACACTGCAGTCAGGCAGCGTCAGAGGAGCAGGAAAGTCAACATTTCGGGTTTAAACCCTTCATCAGGAAGGGAGCGTGGAAATAAATAGAGGAAGGGGGTGGGGCTGGGGGAAAGTAGGTGGTATGGTGATACGCGGATGCAGGTAGGGGGTTGTGGAGACAAGTTCTGGAAAGGGTGGGGCAGGTAGGTGGGAAAGAAGATGGACAGGTTGTGTCAGGTCAAGGAGGCAGGAATGAGAGGGAGGGTTGGAGATGGGATGAGGCTGGGGGTGAGGAAATTTTGAAACTGGTGAATTCCATGTTGAGGCCATCGAGCTGTAGGCTCCCGAGGCAGAAGATGGGGTGTTGTTCCTCCAGTTTATGTGTGGCATCGTTGTGGCACTGGAGGAGGCCCAGGATGGACATGTCACCAAGGGAGAGGGAGAGAGAGTGTTAAAATGGCTGGCAACCGGAAGGTGTTGTTGATTATAGCGTACACAATGCAGATGCTCCACGAATCGGTCACTCAGTCTGCGCTTGGTCTCACTGATGTAGAGGAGACCAAATCTAACTCCTAGGAAAGTTGTGGAAATTTACAACACTGGAGTGCAAAAATAGGGTGCACGAAAATTCTGTCATCAATGGTGGGACAAGGGTCACCCCTCTGATTGAACATATTCTACGCACTGTACCCAAAGCTTCGAGCATCAGCCTGTTTGGTCACATGATTGTATCGATTGCAGAAAATAGCAACTGATCAGACTGAGAATGAACAACAGCCGTTGTCGCCAATGGACATATTCAGATGACCTCCAGCTTCCAACAACCTGGCTCCTATGCTTCAGCCATTGGTCATCACAGATGTCATCATCCTAGTGCATCTCCTTCAATGGCCAGCTGAAAACCAAGCAGATTCACCATTAACCAGAGATTACCCAATTGGATATGAATCAAACAGCTGTTATGCTTGTAAGTGATCAACAAAGGAAGAAACTGAACTATTTTGATATCTCTATGACCTTTCTCCCAAGAGATGTACGTCAGTCACCTGGAAATTAATCCTTCATTCCTGGAAAATCCAGGTGGTTGACAGGTCTAAGTTATGGTAAGGGAGATATACGTTGCCCAAGAGTGAAAAAGGAAGATAGTGTGTAGGACTGGACTGGTGGGCCTGCAACAGGAAGGGATAGGTGGAAAACTATGTAAATCCTAACAGAGGATGAGGCAGTTGGAATGAAAACAGAAAGTGTTTGTCAAGTAGGATCTATGAAGTGAAAAACAGAGTAAATACATCAGGTTACATCTTAGAGGAAGCTGGAGATAGTGCTGTATTCATAGAGGTTTGCATGTAATCGTTTTAAAAGCTCTACTGAATTTTTGAATGATAGGGAAACAGCGCCAGAGTTTGTTAATAAATGTCAATGGTATTGTGCAATGGAATGGTAGTCGGGAGACTATGAGTTTGCCTGGGATAACTTCAAATAAACTAGTGCCAGGTCTCATAAAGGATATGAGTCTGGGTAGTGGCCATGGGAGAAATTGGAATGTTTTGCAGTGAGGGGCTGCATTTGAGAGAGGGAGGATGCAGGGACGAGTAAGGGAGATCAAGCCTGTGGAGTAGATCAAACTGACAGAATCAGCAAGATATGGATTTCGAGATTCACACCTTATTGTTATTCATTAGAGATGAGAAGAAGGGGGCATGATTGTGATATTTTTGATATAGGGGTATGAGCAATACTTTTCTTTTAGAAATTGCAGACAATGACCATTATTGCATATTCTTCTGTGAGGTCCTGTTTTCCACCTTTAAACTCCAGCTGTTTACAGTGAATACCAAAGGTGCTCCAATTACTCTCACCTTGAAATTCAGTTACTTTAGCAACTAAAACCTGCCAATTTAATTTCCAGTGTTGACAGGCTTAGTGAGAAAAACTATAATTAGCATCTTCACTGCTGTTAAGGACAAATTAAGAGAAAGAAAGAGACTTTAGAGCTGCAAATAAAAGTAATATTTGATGGTTTTTGTGCAACCAGTAATCTGGCAACAATCGGGCGGCACGGTGGCTCAGTGGTTAGTACTGCTACCTCACAGCACCAGGTACCTGGGTTCGATACCACCCTTGGGCAACTGTCTGTGTAGAGTTTGCACATTCTCCCTGTGTCTGCATGGGTTTCCTCCCAAAGTCCCAACATGTGCAGGTTGGGTGGATTGGCTATGCTAAATTGCCTAAAGTGTTCAAAGATATGTACATTAGGTGGGTTACAGGGGGATGGGTCTGGGTGGATGCTCTGAGGTTTGGTGTGGACTTGTTGGGCTGAAGGACCTGTTTCCACACTATAGGGATTCTAACAGTTTTGTAATACAAAGATAATAGAGTATTTACTGTTATAACTCCAAATCATTAAAATTGTAGACTGAGCATTCACTTGTTTAACAGTGTTGGCACTTGAGAACCAGATCCTTGCATTAACAAACTAGTTATCCTGTCTCGTTCAGTTTAGTACCTTGGCCACAGCAGCAAAAGTTATAGCTTAATTAATAGAGATCACAGTTCAATAATGTAACTTAGTGACTTCTTTTTGTATTTGTTTGTGCAATATGAGCATCTCTTCCTTGGCCAGCATTTGTTGCCCATCCCTAATAATCTAAACAGGTCAGTGATAACTGGTCATTTCCTAAACTGTTGAGATCAAGGCAATTCAAATGCAAATCAGTCATGTGTTGGCTCGAACAAAAATATACAAGTGCTTAAAAGCACACCAATACAATTTAGTTTACTGTGACTGATTTGGGCTAAATAGAATTAAGGTGTGTAATGATATTGCACAATGCATTGATGATTGTAAGTAAAACAAATACATCAGAATAAGTTTCTTTTAGAAATTAGATGAAAGTTTTCATAGTTCTGCAACCTTTAGATTAGTGCTTCAGTGAAAAAAGTCTTTAGCACTTCATTGCTCCCTATGGTGAGAACAGGTGCACAACATAAACCTGGGCCTTTCCTGTACTGCATTACCCAGTAACATATTATACCTTACATTTCCCACGAGCATCAGAAACACCCACCCTTAGCTCAATGTCTGTCTTCCAGTCCGAGGGCTTTTGTGCTACAGTGGTTATGTCCCTGCCTCCATGCCAGAAGATCTGGTTTAAATCCTGGTCTAGAGGTGTACCATAACATGTCCAAATGTGGTAATTCAAAATATCTAACCAGATTGAACGGGGAGGGTCTTTTTGTCTCTGAGCCAGAGGCTGTAGGTTGCAGTCCCACTGGCCCTGGAGATGTGTCATAACATGTTCCAAACTGGTTGATAGAAAATAATTCTGTCCTCCAGACCTTGCTGTGAAATAGGGATTTGTGTATGGGGAGAGATAACAGGACCCAACTCCTCTCTCAGCATTCTGTGGCAAAGCCCTCCAGTCTATCAATGTTTTCTGCTACCTGTTTCATAACTTGCTAAACTTGAATTCCACAAAATAATTTTGTCAAAACTACATTTATAGATATAACAGCTACTACAAGGAAAATTACATGTTTTCACTGATAACACAAGAAAAAAAGATCTGTTTTTTTCTGGAAGTTTGATCCGAAGCTGCTACGAAGACAGATCAGATCACTATTTTTACTTAACTCGCGTTGTGCATTCTGATCACCTCCATGTAACTAGGATTCCTCTGTTGGGGATAAAGCGGGGGTAACAGGGATCTTCAGTGGAGGGCTCCTGCTTTCTATCAGGGACCTGGGGTGGAGGGTGTTACACACAGCAGTCCTGTATAATTGCAGATAGCAGTGGGTTGTGGACTCCCAGCCCAACTGTTTATTTTGTGGTGCTGTGGAGTCTGTGGACCATGTGTATTTTGGTTGCGGGTGTTTGTTCTCCCTTTTATTTGTGTGAAAAAGCTTTTACATTTTTAGTTGCAATTCAGCCCCATGTTCCTGATCTTTGGGCAGCCAGTGCAGAAGGATGTGGACAGATTGGAGGACCTCTTAATGGGTTTGCTCCTGGGCCTGTCCAGGCTGGCTATAAACAGTTCCAGGCAGCAGGCTGTGGAGGGGGTCATCAATGCCAATGGTCTGCTTCTGTTCTGCAGTAACGTTTGTGCCAGGTGTCATTGGAAAGGGAGCACATAGTGTCCATTGGTACTCTTGAAGCTCTGAGAGAGAGGCGAACATTGTGAGGATTGGAGTGCATTATTACCCTCCCCCAACTCCACTTTTAGTTCTTTCCCTACCCTCACTTTTATTTCTAATTGTTGCACTAATCCTGTTGGGTAAAGCTTGATAATTGCTATATTAATTGGTAACACTTGGTGATTTGGTGCTGGTTAAGAAAATGTAACTGGTAGTCTGTATTAGCATCATTCTTCTGAACAGAATAAAGTAGGGGAAATGATAAAGAGCCTTTTCAGATTACTCATATACAGGATAAATGACCTTTAATTCTTCATGATAAAATTAAGTTCAGTATCTGTAACCTGTATTAAACAGACATATTCTTCTTTGCTTATTTTTCAGCTTTTGTCTGGTGCTTATTGTCTTGCAGAAGGTTTGATAGTTCTATCCTTGGGTTTTTATATGGAGTCTTTTCCTTACCTACTTCACAAAGTGTACTGTTGCTGTTCTTGCTGTGTGCTGAAGATTTTACCCGATCTCTCACCCTTCATTTCCTGGCTCCATGCCATCCACCATTTCCTGGTGGCAATTTTGTTTGCAGCCTCGTCTGTGAACAAGGTATTTGTTGCAGGGATTTCACGTTATTTAATGCCAGCCTGATTTCCAACTCCAGAATTTGTGCCAATGGAGTGTGCATCTCACCTTGCAAAAGATGCAGTCTAGCTTTAAGTATAGCGGGCTCACTTTAAATCGCGTTCACCTCCCACGAATCCCACCCCCGCTGAGGCATGTAGCCAGATCAGCAGCAGTATGTTCAGCGCTGGGCTGCACGCCTAGATAGCACAACATTTACATGCTGCCGGCATCCAGTGTGAATGTGCACGGGTCAATCCTGCGGCGTGATTTTCACGCGCAATTTCGGGGCAATCCAATTTAGCACTCATGGTTTTTTTTAAAACACAGGCTCCCAGTAGAAGCGCAGTGCAATAGAAAGGAGGGGATTGCATTTTTTTAAAAGGCGTTAGGGCAGCATAGGACTTGGATCAAAGGTCTGCAGTACAGAGCTATGCTTTTTGAAAAGCAAGGAGAGGAAGTAACAGCATACTATGAAAGGATACGAGGCCGCTCATTCCTGTCTGGTAATCTGTTCAAAGAACTTGGCACATAAAACACCCGGTAGTGTTGTGTCCAGCAATAAAGTAACAAATACGCATAAAAGGAGGATCTACGTTTGCCTCTGTAGAAACGTTGTTGACTTCAAAGTTGTATAATGGTTTTTTTGTGATTGACACCTCGAAGTTTCCTGCACAGATGGTTTCTGACGTGATGTTAAACATACACCACCCTATGCAATGTTAATGTATTTGTGATTCAAACATTCATCATTTAGGTTAATTATTAGACACGTCGCTATCTCTAGCATTATAAATCTGTTAAAAGCTTTACGAAAGAATTATCCCAACAGAGAGGAATGACTGAAGGGTTATAGTGGGATGAAGCATAGAAATAGGAAGAGACCATTCAGCCCCTCAAGCCTGTTCCTTCAGTTCCATGAAATCAAATCTATTCAGTATCCTAACTCTATCTGCCCGGCTTTGCCTTTTGGTTAAGAAATATGCAATATGGTCCATTTATAACTGCTCTGCAAAATGGCTTAGCTAGCTGCTCAATTCAAATGCAATTTAGGATGGGCAACAAATACTGGTCCTGCCAATTACATTCGCTTCCCATGAAAAAAGATTTTATCAATTGTACTACCATTTACTGTATTTTGTGAGATCGTGTTCTATGCTGTACCAAAACTCCTGTTTCTTTTCTCCTGAATACTGTGGCTCTGGTTTAAATTTTATGTTCTCTGAACAGAAGAAACTGTTTCTTTCCATCTACCCATACCTTCCTTTCAAAATCCTTAGACCCGCAATTAAATTATCCCTTAATTTTTAAAATTTAAATAAAGCTTGGCAGATATCTGTCAGTCAGCACGAACTGGTGCATTCACCACAGCAATGTCTGTGCCAATCATTGTCCAACCAATCAGCACACTCTAAGCATGAAGTGGAAGTTTAGAGGGAGCTGATGGGTATATGGATCAGAGAGGGCACAAGAAGTTTCAAAACAGTGATGCATGTGATGGTGGCAGAGTCTTTCAATTGTGTAGTTTTAGACAGTGAATGCACATCTACGGCGTGTGGAATAGACTTATTAAAATGCTGCCTAGACTCAGAGTAATAAGAATTGGGACAGAGTTAAGGAATTTGAGAGTTCCTTTTGTTTCAGATTTGGGGATGATACATTAAATTTTGATAACGGTAGTCATTCCTTATAAAATAGTTGGAATCATATTTTATTAGCACAGATTATTGTCCAGTAAAAGGCTGTTATTAAGTAGCCCTTGATGATGAAAGCATAGATACAACTGGATATAGAAAGTTATGGTCTGTGGAAATATGGAAATTTGCAAAAGGGAGATTTGTAAGAAATTGTAGGGCATTGTCACAGCCTATAGAAAGTCTTCCTTTGGCAAGAGATTTCTGTGGGATAGTCGCGATGACTTTAAAGGTGTGGGTTAAAGAAAAAAAATTACACTTTGTAGATTTGACAATCAGATTTTGTCAATCAAAATAATACATAGTAAAAATAAGGAAATAATTATGGAAAAGGTATCGGAAAATTAAAACAGGAAACAGACTTGGACCAGCAACACAAATTTCTCACTGATAATGGGAGGAATTTACCAACAATGAATGTAGAGACATACGTGCAGATATGAGCATAATAATTATGAATACAACAGCAAAATTTTTTTAGCAATGGGATGTGTGAAAAGAACCATACAGCAATAGACAAAATAGTTAATAAAATTTTGGCAGAGCAGACAAACTGTAAATTGTCATCTGTGTTAATGTGGGCTGTCCATGCTAAAAATGTATTGCAAATGGTGGGAGGAAATAGTCCAAATCAGTTTTTTTGTAGGAATCCTCGAGTTCCATCAATAATAAATGATCAATCCCTAGCTGGGGAAAAGGGCTAGCATTAACATTACTTTTTTCAGAGTATTCGAATACACTAAGTGCAGGAAGAAAGGCTTTCATTAAAGCCAAAGTCTCAGGAAAAAAAGTATAAGGTCATGCCATTGGAGTTTGATTTCAATCAGGGAGAAATGGTTTATTAGAAGAGAGGACCTTAAAGAATGGAGAGGCCTAGGGAAGGTTGTTGGTCTTTATTTGTAAAGACAGAAACATAATATTTTTATATGCATGGGAACCAGACTATTTAGACACACTCTTCAAGGTTGCTTCAAGGTTACCGACTACAACTTTCAGATTCTGAAGGACTTACAGAAAGTAATGAGAACCTTTGTACCTGTCATACACAAATGTTACATTGCTATGAGGATGAAGCTACCACAATTGACAGTTTGTCTGATAATGGTTAGATTTGTTCTGATGGTTAATATGAGGCCATTAGTCCAAAGGACGACTGCCAAAAGTAGGTCCTAAAGTCAAATATTTACCAGAAGGGTCTAGTCAGTGGAGAAGGGTCATTGTAAGTAGAGCAAGGAAGGCCACTAGAAAACTCGATAAATGTACAAGATGAGGGGCACAATGGGTTAGGCCAGGGATTAGAAACAGACAGTACACAGATGAAAAAAAAGAATGAAGTGTGAGCTCAAACAGTAGGTCTGGTAGTGAACATGTCCCTAGAAAGAGATGACAAACCATTGGAAGGAATCCTATTAATAGGAGGGAGAGTTCAAACAGTGGCAGTACAGAAAGAGAGAGAGAAGTCAAAATAAAGGGCCTTCTTAGAAAGACAAGAAATATGGTACAAACTAGGAATACCAGCAGGACCCTATGTGGTTAGGAAGTCTTAGTGTTCCTGAACAAACTATAAGATAATAAAATATGCCAAACAACTAGGAATACAAAGCTGGAGAGAATTTCGAGTGCACACAGAAGTGCCAGATAGTGGCCAACCAGCCCTATAACATAGTTGGATATATAGTTGGAAAAGGTGGTTCCTAATAAAGCTAAAGAAAGATTTGTGATATGATGTTTTGAATAAAAACTGAGTGACCAAGTTATGAGTAGGTTTACTAACAACAGGAAAAGCAATTTTTCCAGAACTGCTCTGAAGACGTCATATCTGACTTGAAATGTTAACTCTTCCTTTCTCCGCAGTTCCTGTAGACTTGCTACATTTCTCCAGCATTTTGTCTTCTAATTGTATAAGTTATTCCCATTTGTTTACAGAGCAATTTCTGGTAATGGGTCACTTATGAGATGTCACGGAGAGAAGCAAGAGAGATGGACAAACTAATTAATCTAGAAAATACAAGAGGCAAAGATTCTGTTAGTTCTTCAATTTACCTCGTACCTTCCATCACTGTACCTCCAGGTTCAGTAGAAGTGTAGGGCTTACATGTGTAAATAGGAGTTCACCTGAAACCTTGAAACTACAGAGAAACGAAAGCAAAAAAAAAGCCCAGGATCTTCAAAACTCCATTTGATAAAAAGACAACAAATTTGAAGAAGTCATTTTTTACAGAATAGATTGTTTTGTTCTTTTATTGACTGATCACTTTGGCATGTACACAAATTTTCTCTCAGTCTTACTGGACAAAAGAAAATTATGCTTCAAGGAATCAATTTAGCGCACGTTGAAACAATATAACCTAATCCAGGATATCCTGAGTCGCTGCAGTCGGTGACTGATCAGCTGGTAATTATTATGGACACTTCCTTTTTCCTGTCTTCAAGGTACTATCTTGTGATAGTTGATTTAACGGATTAACTGAGAAATTATAACTATATTTAGAGGATAAATCATTAACTTTCATTGTATCTCACACTGGTGTAAAAAGCGTGTGTAAAACATGTATTCATTGTCAAATTATTACTTCTAATGCTACAACAGATTCTTAATGCTGCAACTTGCTAAGTATTGACATGACAATGTTATGTTTAATTTTAAATAACGTGAATCTGAATTTGAGTACATGATCATGTTTTGGTTTCCAAGTCTCAATTTTTGTTGGATCATTTTCTCTTTGAATCATTTCTTTACATTTTTTTCATATTCTCCTTTCTTACATTTCTCACCCCAAGTCCATCCCTAGACATGAGTAGGAGCTTCTCCCTCCTCTCCCCCCATTGGCCCGCAAGCCAGACATGATTAAAAATGCAGAATGTCCACATTTAGTGCTAAATTTTAACTTGACCTTTTATCTTGTTTCAGACTTGCAGAACAACTTGGTTTGTTGCAGACGATATTGCAAATACAGTAACTGTGGAGAAGAATGCACTGCCCCAAGTAATTGAGTGAAACTGCACATCAGAGTAAACACTGGTTGTCCTTTGATGAGGTTGTTGTTGAGGTGGGACATACAAAAATACAAGATTATTGCATGTTTCGTACATTGCCATCATATCCTATTGAGTTTTTAAAATCAGTTTCAAACTGTCTCCTTTATGTACTTCGCCATGTTTAGTACCACAGAAGATTTAGTTGAAAACAGTCAAAAAAAAGCTTGTCTCTAAACTGAGATATGCACCTCTGTTAATATTTAATGGTGTGTTTTTTAAAGCCAATACAACATGAAAAAGACCATAGTTTGATTTATTTAGTATTGCCACAAAATCGCTGAAGATTCATTTATAATTTTGCTTTAACGTTTAAGCTAAGCATGTTCAACAATGCAATGTCACTAAATACAAAACTGGATGTATTGTTTTGCTGAATATTGCTTTGAAAACAGAGTACGCTCTTTCAGAAAATAGACTCCATGCAGTAACCAGCCGAAGAATTGCGCGTGGTCATTACTTCTGATTAGTACACAGCACTATGGTGATTTATAAACTGTAATTTAAAAGCTAATATGTGCATTTGAACTAATTAAAATTGATCCATCTCAAATTTCCTGCTAACAATTATAGCTGGAAGTAAGTGGGGTGAGGGGCAACCTGGTGTTTCTTTCCATATAACATCATCAATACTCTTCTGGAATTTCAAGGATTTGAAATTAAAATGAATGATTGCATATTTGTTGGAAGGCTCCATAGCGCATGAGGATTGAAGAATTCAAAAATGATTGTAATACGTCTGATTTATCGTCATGTGTACCAAAGTACAGTCAAAAGCTTTGTTTACAAGCAGATCATGGTAAGCAAGGATGTACAGATCAGAGGTTGTAAAAAGGCTTAGACA
>NC_063344.1:23236493-23245505 GCF_021869965.1 Rhincodon typus
ATGCATTTGTGTGGTGAAAGAAATCAGTGCCTCACTTTTATTATTGGCAATTTTACTAAATTGCCAAATAAATGCATAGCTAATGCAAGATTAAATGCTTACCTTTTCTTTGTGTTGAACTTGATGAGGCAATACACAACCTGTTCAGTCCCATTCATTTTCTTAAGGTGTGTAACCTTAATTCTTGACTATTCTAATGGGTTTCCTGTCCAGCACCCCATCTTCTAAATTTGAACTTGTACAACAATTGCTTTAATCCCAATTTGCACCAAGTCCCACTTATCCATTTCCTTCTGTTCATTGACCTACATTGTTTTCCAGATAAGCAATACTTCAATATAAAGTTCTCATTCTTGATTTCAATCCTGCATTCCTTGCCCATGGCAATCTTTGTAACCTTCACCATCCCTCCGATATCCTTCCAATTCTGTTGTCTTGTGCATCCCAATTTTTAATCGTTCACCATTAGTGGCTACAGCTTCAGCCACCTGGATTGCCAGACTTTGAATTTCATCCCAAACACTCTCAGCCTCTATCATTTTTATGGTACTCATTAAAACATGCCTCTTCAACCGGGATTTTGATCATTACTCCTAATGTTTTATATGGTAGGGGAGACCAGCAGCGGTTTCAGTTTTGAGTCAGGTAGAGGACACTTTTCCTCTCCCCAGCATCTCATTCAGGAAGATATATTTCAAACCCTCACTTTGTTGATTGAAGCCTGGAACGATGCCTTTAAGTGTAATGTCCCTGGAGTGTTGAAGGCTGAGGGGTGACCTTCTAAAGATTTATAAAATCATGAGGGGCATGGATAGGGTAAACAGCCAAGGTCTTTTCCCCTGGTGGGAGAGTTCAAAACTAGAGGGCATTGGTTTAAGCTGAGAGGGGAAAGATTTAAAAGGGACTGAAGGGCCAACTTTTTCATGCAGAGGAGGGTGGTACGTGTATGGAATGAGATGCCAGAGGAAGTGGTAGAGGCTGGTACAATCACAACATTTAAAAGGCATCTGGATGGATATATGAATAGGAGAGATTGAGAGGGATATGGGGCAAATGCTGGCAAATGAGATTACATTAATTTAGCATATCTGGTCAGCATGGACAAGTTGGACCAAAGGGTCTGTTTCCATGCTGTACGTCTCTGACTCTATGACTGCATTTGACCTAGTTTACCTGCATGCTTCAGGAAAAGCCAACATTTCATATGGGGCTCCAACAGTAGTGAAGCTCCTCGTTTAAATATTCAAAGAGTTCTGACTTCTGTTTTGTGTACAGAGCCTAGACATCATTTTTTTTCCTATACCAATCTGGCAGGTACTTCCATATCATAGGCTTTGGAGACTGGTTAGATCCCAAAAAAAAACAGATGCTATGTGATTATTTCTAGGCTTACAACAGTTAAACTGAATTAACCACAATCATAGATAGTAGGAACTGCCGATGCTGGAGAATCTGAGATAACACGGTGTAGAGCTGGATGAACACAGCAGGCCAAGCAGCATCAGAGGAGCAGGAAAGCTGACGTTTTGGGTCTGGACCCTTCTTCAGGTAAAAGATAACTATTTGTGCTTTTTTGGGGTTCATCTTGCTGGTTCTATATTTGGTTACCATTCACAATGTTCAGCCTAGTACAATAGGATTAAAAAGGAATTCTATTTTGAGGTTGGAATAAGCAATGATGACTGAGAGCGTGACAGACTGCTTCCTGGCTGGTCACCCACATTCTATCTTCCACAAACTTGACGACATCCAAAACTCTGCTGTCTATCTTAACTCTCAGCTAGTCCTCTTCTCCTATCAGCCGTGCCCCATCAGCAACAGTGACTTGCGGTCAAGAAATATTTTATTTTAAAATTCAAAGCCTTCCATAGATTTATCCTACCCTAGCTATGTAATCTCTTTCAGCCCTATAAGCCTTTAAAATATCTGCCCTCCTATCATTCAAGCCTCTTGAGCATTCTGATTTTAATTGCTCCATTATCAGTGGCCATAAGCCCTCATTTCTGGAATTTCTTTCCTCAACCTCTCCACCTCTCTCCATCATTTTCCTCCTTTTAGACAGTCCTTGACACATACATCTTTGACCAATTTTTTGGTGGTCTGACCTCTTATATCTCCTTATGTGGCTCAGTGTTGTATTTGATTTCATAATACTCCTGTAAACAAGAATAGTATATAGAGGTAATAGAGGATAATTTAGTTGTATTTATTTGCCTGCTGCTTCAAATATTTTAACCTTTGTTTTCCCAGAGCCAACATTTTTACCCTTCCTGTCCCAGTTGATTCTTTCTGTTGTTGAGGTACAGTCCCATGTCTGTCAGAAACCCTGCAAAAACATGTTTAATTGTACAGCTTGCCTATGTTAAACTAAACAGTGTCCATTGACAGACAAATCAGATCCAAGTTCAAGCTCAACTAACACAAACACTTTTTGTCATGAACCATTGGATAAGAATTATGTAGGAACATAAGAAATAATAGCAGGAATCAGTCTGGCAGTCCCTCAAGTCTGTTCTAATATCATGGCTACAACTTTGGTATCAATCCCACTTTGCTACCCTACTCCCGTAAGCCTCAGTTCCCAAAAATCTATTGATTTCAGTCTTGAATTTCTCATCAACTGAGTATCCACTGTCCTTTTGTGTAGAGCATTCCGAGAATTCACAGCCCTCTAAGAGAAGAAATTACCTTTCAACCTCAGTCCTAAGTGGCTGACCCCTTATTCTGAGAAACCCCAGCCCCCAGATCTATATTTTCCAGCCAAGGGAAACAGCCCCTCAGCATCATGCCCTCTAAGAGATTGTCTTACATTCTTAAAAATGAACAGCTGTCCAATAGGTCCGTTGAGGGCAGTTAGAATGGCCTGATTACAGAGATCAGCTAGCTCAGCACAGATGAGGAATTGATGTTTGAATCTTCTGGTTGGCATGATTTAATACTACACCAGCAGGATCCTTTCTCTACTAATCCTTTGGGGAGTTGTTATAAATGTCCTTAATCAATCATATGTACATTCCATATATTTAGGTACTTTGCTGATAGTGATTTATAGTTAACGAGACTTTAAGACTGAAGAAATTTATATCATTAAATAGAATGTAAGTAATAGGTGTATTTGTAAGTCTTTCGGTCCCTCAAGTTTGTTCTGTCATTCAGTACAATTATCGTTGATCTGTGTTCGGTTTTAAACCCCATTTTCTCATTTGTTCCCCAGAAACCTTGACTCCCTTGTCAACCAAAAGTCTGTCTATCACAGCCATGACTATATTTTATGGTTTATCCTCTGCTGGGCAGAGAATTCAAAAGATTCATGTCCCTCTGGGACCAAATTTGTCCTTTACCATTTTAATTGGATGACTCCTTTTTGCAAACAATAATCATTTTAGATTCTGCCGTGACAGGAAACATTTCAAGAGGGATGAGAAGAGAGAGGGTAGACGGGTGAGGGAGAAGGGGGTAGGGGAGAAGATGATGAGGTAGGGGCTTGGTGGGAGAGGGAATGAGGGATGGATAAGGAATAGGAGAGAAGGGATAGGGAAAGGGAAGAGAGGTAGAGGAGGAGTTTGGGTGACAAAAGGACAAGGAGAATAGGAAGGCGAAGGGGGTGGAGAAAGACAAATGAGGGGAGGGAACGGGAAATTTGGGGGAAGAAGGACAGGAAGGACATAAGGAGTGTATGTACTAAAGGGACTGCATGTAGGGAGCAGGAGAAGGGCAAAGATGTGTAGGAGGTAAGTAAAGTTAAGGGGGTGGGAGAGAAGGGAATGCAAGAAAGGGGGAAGAGAAAGGAGGGGAGAAAGAAAGGGTGGAAAGGGTTGGAGGATAAGGAAACAGGAGGAAGATGGCACGTGTTTAAGGTGGGAAGGACAGGGAAAGAGGTAAAAGGGAAGGATGGGAAAAGAAAGTGAAAGGAGAAAAAGGGGAGGGAAGATGGGGAGAGTGGGGAGGAAAGGAAGGGGATAAAATGTTTTGGAGGAAGAGAAGTGGAAAAGCAAACGAAAGAGAGAGGGGAAAGCGCAGGTAGTGCCCAGGACAGGAGTAGGGAAAGTGGCAAATGGAATGGGGAGGGGTAAAGAAGTGTTACAAAGTTGTGTACAAGTAATCGTGAATTGGAAGGCAGGAAGCTAGAATTTTTTTTAAAAAAAAGACAAGGGAGAAGAGTGTCTGGTTCCTTTTACGAGGTAAAGTGCTTTTCTAAGCTTAGAGATTTAAACAGAAAAAAAATGGGTCTGCATGTAGCTGAAGATATACAGCCAGTTCTGAAATTGAAACATGTATCAATTGGCTGTGTGATTGGAAACCTTAGGCTTGTTTTGATGTTTTGCCAACTAGCTGGAATCAGCCAATTAATTTAAACCAAGCATTTAGCGATTGAAAGCCAATTGAATTTAAATCTAATGGTTTTGAAAACTTCGGATCAATGCTATTGTAAGAAAATTGATATGTCATCCAAGGCATATAAGGAGACAGTTTTTGAAAATCAGTGAGAACAAACCGCCATCGGAGAAATAAGCATCTAGCGCTCTCCAAAAATTCACTAAGCTCTCTAAGAAAAGACCATCTATCCATAAAAGGTACCACAGTACTTCTAGCTAAGAGTCCTCACAGTAGACTTCACAGACAAAACAGTCCTGACAACCAGAGATAGTAGGAACTGCAGATGCTGGAGAATTTCTGAAGAAGGGTCCAGGCCTGAAACGTCAGCCTTCCTGCTCCTCTGATGCTGCTTGGCCTGCTGTGTTCATCCAGCTCTACACCTTGTTATCTCAGTCCTGACAACCAGAAGTTCACCAGATTGTGAAGAAAGGTGTTTATAACTTGAACAGCAAAAGAAGGGCATGTGGACTTTGAGACACTAAGTTTTAATTTGTTTTCTTATTACTTGGGTTTATAAAAGTGTAACCTGTGTTTATTGGAACAGCATACTAGTAGAATTTAGTTTAGCTAGGGAATAGCTAAGGGGGAATTGTTCGGTTTGTTAGTAATTCTTTTAATTTGCTCACTATTAGGGTTAAGTAAATAAATTGTTACTTGTTACTTATAAAGTCAATATCAGGGATTTTCTTTCATTTAACAAGTCTTTTTATCAGATTATAAAGGTGAGGCGAGCTTCTCTGGCTGTTTCTGGTCATTTTTAGAAGGGAACCTCTACTCCTGCCATAACAGATTGAGGGTTTGTGTTTCAGTTTAATTACCAGAGGTGTTTGAACTTCTCTCTGTAACAGGAAGGAGTCGTGGATAAGGGAAGTGGGACAATTGGAGGAGTAGGGGATAAAGGGGAGTGGAAAGAGAAGGTGTGGAAGGGAAGAGGGACAGGAGGAGGATAGGTGTTGGGGGAGGAAGGATTGTTTTGGAGAAAGTGGATATTGGGTAAGGGACGGGAAGGAGGGGTACATGGAGGGAGTGAAGGAGGGGGAGGAATGAAAGGAAAAGGGTTGAACTGGAAGGGGGAAGGATAGGAGTGGGAAAGTGAGGAGGGATGGCAGAAGGGGATGGAGTGGGGGAAGGGAAGGAGGTAGGAGGTGCATGAGGAGAGGAAATAGGAGGAAACCGAGTTGAAGAAGAGACAGAAGGGAAGGAAAGTGGCCAGAAGGAAAGGGTAAGGCAGGGCAGATCAGCTGCAGTAGTGGTGTTGCGACACTCAGCGAACCTGCCCCTATCTGATGCTTGTTCCTTGATCAGCACTGAGTGACTTTGAATAAGGAAGCCCTTCCCAATCCTAGAAGCAATCTCACACAGGTTAGCTTGCTGTGCTGCGTGCATATCAAGCCCCCTGTCTGTGGTTGCTAATACCAGTGGTATTAAGTAGTTCCTACATTTAAGATTCTCAAATGATGGTGGTGTAGGAGAGCCATGCATGTGCCACCTTCCAACCCAATTAAATACCTGTCTGCTATCAAACTAGTCACAGTGGTGTTGGGGTGGGTAAGGACATTTATTTCTGCCCTTTATGTTCAAAAACAAGCCACTATTTCATGTAAAAATGTAATACAAATTATTTATCCTGTGTAGAATTTGTTGTAATCATGATAAAATTATCTTTATTTTCACTTTGACATAGATTCATTAAGAGGGATTTTGGAATTTTAATCAGTTTCAACATCAGGTCCCTTTTCAGTGGCTGAATTGCTGCAATCGTGGCAGAGCTCTGGGCCAGCTGGCTTATGCAAAGATTTTACTGCAACTGTGTTGGACCATCTGTTACAGTCAATCTTGGGATTAACCCCAACTGCACAATTATAATTTTTTTGCGAGGATTTGAATAAGACTGAATGTCAAGCAAAGTGTATTACAGGTAAACAAATGTGTGAACCACAGAGGAAAATTTCTTGAAAACACATTTGAATGTGTAAAAATCACAAGAACAGTGTCAAATATTATTTCATGATGTTCCAGTGAAGCACCTTTGAATGCTTTATGACATTGAGGTCAGTATACAATTAAACATTCTTGTCATTGGAATAAAGAAGCAGCTTTCTTTTTTTAAAAAAACTGCTGTGATGTCATGTTGTTTTATTTTAATCTGGGATGCAAATCACAATGTTGACAACATATGTTTCCACATCCTTTTACTCACAATGACAAGCCACCAGTCCCAAGGGCTATTTCAACACTGATCTCACATTTCAAGATATGCTGTGAGGGGCAAATTTTCTTTTGGTCTGTTGGATTCCACTATGCAACTGGATCTTCAATTTGTAATTCAGTTTTGTAGTCTGATACAGATCTGAAGCAAAGACCTTGACCAGCATTGTTGAAGTGATGGTTCTGATACAACCTGAAATCAAAGCTGTTTGAAAGCTTGAATGTTTGCGTAACTGTTTGCTTGCCCTTGTTATGTTCATCAAAGTATGGAATTTCAATACTGAGTACTGGAACACTTACCCACTTTGCATTAATGTCAGCAGTGACCACTGATAAGTAACTAATCTTTTTAAAGTTAGATTTATGATAAAACTGCCTCTACTTTGTTCTGTTAATCAATTCCAGAGCAACAGTGAAATAGGAAAGAAGCAGGATAAACCTTTTTCCTGTCTCTTGGGTTTGAGCAACACAATCCCTGAATAAATATTTTCAGCTCTGGTATAAGAATTCATCTTGATTGGCAAAGTCTATTATATTCTAGTACTCAGCGTTGACCCTAATTGATTTAGTCCAAGTTATTAAGTCAGACAAGCAAGGTAAGCATTTGGCATTAAAACTGATAAAGGAGTGTCTCAACAACCAGTTAAACTGAATATTGATCATTTTTTAAGGGAGAGTTTTGAATGAAACTAAGACAGAAAGGTAGCAAAGCGAAGCTGGATGTATTATTGTAATAAAAAGTTTCTCCTTACTCTTCCGAAACACCTGCATTACTTTCAGACAAAACAATGAGAACATTGGCTTCTAGTGATACCCTTGAGATTGTTGCTATGTGACTTATACCCAGGCACATTTAGTGTGATATTTTTACACCGAAGTTTTTGCAGTTTGAAACATGTATTGCCCTATTTTAAGTCCCATTTTCTGTGGCATTTGCCTTTGCTTTAATTGGGAAGACTGAATATTAACTTGATCCCTAGCTTCGTGTTCTATTAACCACAAGCAGTTGTGAGTGTGATATGTGTTTTATTTACCTTGATAATTATCAGCCCTCTCTTCAAGAGAAAGCAACACACATTAAACATAATACATCTCCAATCCTTTCGCAGACATTGGGATGGCTCATAACTTGATGAAAACACTGGAAAAGCTATATCTTATCACTTCATGAACTCCTGATATTATAACGTTCCTCATTCCATGCGTCTGCGCACAATATTGCACAATAAGTGACATTGTTTACATCATGTGATAAAGGTATGTGCTACTTAGATTCCTGTTTTAATTATTGAAATTTCAACTTATTCTTAACATGATATATCATTTACTGTAATTTTAACATCATCTTATGAGAATACATTCATCAAATTTATGTTTTTGACAGGCTTGTTTTTAAAAACAATTTATTTGTCTAATTCCAAATTCAGTTTGCATTCTGCAAAGCATATTGGGAATATTTTGAGGCATTAATTAAATGTAAAAATGTGTGAAAAGCAATAGAAAGAAGGATATTGGAGCTATACAGATAAGCTGTAACATAGATTTGTCTTAATGCCATGAAGCTACAACACTAAGGGTGGAATTTTCCCCTACCTGTTGTGGCATGAGCAATGGTGAGAGATTGGTCAAATAGAGCGAGAATGAAAAAATCAGAATCTCAATATCAAGAACTTTTGTGATTTTTTTTCCCCTTAAGCCATTAATGACCATGTCAGAACCTGCTATTGAGTGACGAAAACCTTATTTCCATTTGCATCTCATTAACACCCTAACTCACCTTCTTTACATGCCTTATCCAATTCTCCTTTCTTTCTCCGAGAAATTAGACGATGCAAATTCCTGACATCTAAGTCAGAGCGGGTCCCTAGCAGCTGCAGCTTGCAGATTACTTATCCTGGCGTCATCCAAATCTGCTTTTAGTACAACACTGTCACTACTGTCTGGGGGTAGTGTGACGTAAATTGAGCCCCACTATTACTGGAGTCGTACCCAAATGTAAAGGTTTTTTTAAGGTGCGCACATTATCCCATTTTACCTGACTTTCAGACCAAGGTTGATAGAAAACATGGGCCACGTTTCTGTACTAAACAAGAATTACTATTGGTATAAGTAATTAGGTTATAGCTACAGGTAATCAGATATAAGCCATCGGCATTTAACACTGCTAACTAAGACACTAATTCTATTATAAGCTCCTCCTTACACACACACACAAACAATTACACAGATATACAAATAGGCAGAATAAATTATCAGTGCAGATAGGAAAAAAAACTGGAAAGTCAGTTGAATGATTTGTTTCAGAGATAGTAGGAACTGCAGATGCTGGAGAATTTGAGATAACATGGTGTAGAGCTGGATGAACACAGCAGGCCAAGCAGCATCAGAGGAGCAGGAAAGCTGACGTTTCAGGCCTAGACCCTTCTT
>NC_063344.1:23245905-23266981 GCF_021869965.1 Rhincodon typus
TTTCAGGCCTAGACCCTTCTTTTCTGAAGAAGGGTCTAGGCCCGAAACGTCAGCTTTCCTGTTCCTCTGATGCTGCTTGGCCTGCTGTGTTCATCCAGCTCTACACTTTGTTATCTCATGAATGATTTGTTTCCTGGTTCCAATGTTGAGTCAAGTCCTACTTTGGCTGGCCAGACCATTGATGTTCATGATGTCTTTGAAAGCTACTATTGGTTTGTAAGAAATATAGAGCAACATTTTTGATTGAAAAATGTCTCTGATTTATCAATTTAAAAGTTACAGCTCATAGCAATTGCTTCGGGAAGGTTAACTAGTTTTCTTCAGTTTAAACTGAGATTTTTTGTAACTGCAAAGAACAGGCAGCTTCTGCTGGGGATGCCTTTCTGTATCTTTCTCTGTCTGCCTGTTTCTGTTACCAGGGTGGCTGCATAATTCACAGCAAGGAATTCAACAGACAGTGTGAACTCTTATCTATGGAATTCCATGCTGTGAATTATGCAGCGCCCTGGTAAGTCTCCATTTTTTATTTGTCCTTGCAGTCTATAGTTTTTAAAGTCACTAAGATAAACTGACATGGTTTTTACAATTGCCATGCCTGGTCCACGGCCACCATCCTCCTGAGTTCTTTGTCCATTGGCATTGGCATTGGCATTGGCAAGCCACTGGCCTCTCAACATCATCGTGCCTGCTCTCAGACCAACTCCGACACCACTTCAACCTTCAATATTTTACTGTGGAGATCAGGGACTGATTTGCATGTTGAAGACAATGTGCTTAATATGCAGGAACACACACACTCACACACTCACTCACACACCAGAATGTATTTTATGGCTCTGAATTTGCTTTCTTAGCACTCAAGTCATTTGATGCTAATTTGGAGATTGAACTCTGTCTTGATTGAACTCATGTTGTAGTCTTGTGCACACTCACTGACTTCAACACTGACATGCAGGCTGTTAGCCTCTATGTAGGTCACATTGCTTTTTAAAGGTAGGCTCTTCAGTGCTCAGTTCCAGGCTGCCAGCTCTGTGGCTTGTATTGCTTTTTACCGGTGGCTTACTAACATAATTCTACTCCCAAGGTAACATTAAGACTTTGCTTGTGTAAAGGATGATTCTGTAATGTCACATATCTCACAGCTCCTTTACAGAGGGGTGAAAATGACCTCCTTGGAAAACCTCCATGCCACCGTGTGTGAGGGCATAACATAGGACTTCACTGTGATGGATTGGGGGGTGAGGAGCTTCTTCACCAAACCTTTGTTATCTTTCTGACATTCCCCACAGATTATGTGCTCACAGATCTCATGTGGTGCTTCCCATGGCTAGAGTTCTGATCATCATAGTTCAAGTATCCTCGATGTTTGAGGCTATCTGCAGTTGTGGATTCAATAGTTTATGAGAGATGAGCAATGCTTGGTGATTTGCAACTTCTTTCAATTTTGGGATGTATCAACAAGCTGTCTCTCACAAGGATTAACCCTAACCTTAACCATTATGGCCGATTAAGATTGAGCATATCTTCTACTAAAGACTTTGTACGGGCGTCCTTCCCCATTTGGTATCAGCAGCTTACACTAATTCAAAGGACAAGAATTGGTGGCAATGAATCTATCAAATGCATCTCAGATTGTTCCAGTGAACATGACCATACACCATTATTTCACACACCAGCGTACTGTCAAGGTGTGCTAGAACACAGGTATGTGTCTGTAATTTAACCAGGGTGCTGAGTGAAGTTGCTTCCCCAAAGGGAGGGAGGGAAATTTTAAGCTGATTTGGTTTGATTTATTATTGTCACATGTGCCAAGATACAGTGAAAAGCATTGTATCGTGTGCTAACCACGCAAAATATACCTTACGGAAGTACATCAGGGTAATAGAACAGAATGCAGAATATAGTGTTACAGCTACAGAGAAGGTCCAAGGAAAGATCAACTCTAAAATATGAGAGGTCTGTTCATAAGTCAGATAACAGTAGGGAAGAAGCGGTATGTATTTTCAAACTTTTGTATCTTCTGCCCCATGAAAGGGAGTGGAAGAGAGTATACCCAGACTGGGAGGGTCTTTGATTATGTTGGCTGCTTTCCCGAGGCAGCAGGAAGTGTAGACAGTGTCAACAGATGGAAGGCTGGTTTTTGTGATGGACTAGGCTACGTTCACAACTCTCTGTAATTTCTTGTGGTCTTGAGCAGAGCAGTTGCTATACCAAGCTGCAATGCATCCAGATAGGATGCTTTCTATGGTGCATCTATAAAAATTGGTCAGTCATTGTGGACATTTCGAATTTCCTTAAAAAGCCTTCTGAGGAAGTAGAGAGACTGGTGTACTTTCTTGACTATAGCATCGATGTGGATGGACCAGGTTAGATCGTTGGTGATATTTACTCTTAGGAACTTGAACCTCTCAACCACTTTCACCTCAGCACCAATCGATACAGACAGGGGCATGTCCTCCACTCCACTTCCTAAAATCGATGACCAGCTCCTTTATTTTGCTGACATTGAGGGAGATATTGTTGTCTTAATACCATGCTGCTAAGTTGTCTCAACCTTTTCTGTACTCTGTCTTGTAATTGTTTGAGATCTGATCCACTATGGTGGTGTCATCAGCAAATTTGTAAATGGAGTTCGAGCTGAATTTGGCCTTGTCATGAGTGTATAAGGAGCATAGTAAAAGGGGCTGAGTATGTAGCCTTGCAGGGCACCAGTGTTGAGGATTATTGCAGAGGGGGTGTTGTCGCCTACATTTACTGATTGCGGTCTGCAGGTCAGGAAGTCGAGGATTCAGTGGGAGCAGAGTGGGGGAGCAGAGTCCTAGGTCTTGGAGTTTAGTGATGAGTTTTGTTGGAATTATGGTGTTAAAGGTGGAGCTAAAGTCAATAAATGAGTCTAACATAGGTATCTTTGTTATTCAGATGTTCTGGGGATGAATGTAGGACCAGGGAGATGGCATATGCTGTGGACCTATTGTGACAGTAGGCAAATTGTAGCAGATCAAGGCAGTCTGGGAGGCTGGAGTTGATGTGTGCCGTTACTAACCTCTCAAAGCACTTCATAATGATGGATGACAGAGCCACCACAGCAGTAGTCATTAAGGCATGCTATCTGATTTTTATTTGGCACTTTGGGGTGATAACAGTCTTCTCAAAGCAGGTGGGAACGTCACATTGTAGCAAAATGAGGTTAAAGAAGTCTGCAAATATTCCTGCCAGTTGGTCCACACAGGATCTGAGCGTATGGCTGGGGACTCTGTCTGGGCGAGTTGCTTTCCATGGGTTCACTCTCCAGAAGGCTGATCTAACATCTGCAGCAGTGACCGTGGGTACAGGTACACCCAAGGCTGTCGGGGGAGGTGACATCATTTCACTGACTTGTTCAAAATGAGCGCGGGATGCATTGAGCTCATCAGGGAGGGATGCGTTATTGCCTTTGTAGCCCTTTATGTTATGTAAGCCTTGCCACAGTCAACATGTGCTCGTATAGTTGGTCTGGGGCTCTAGCTTAGTCTGATATTGGCTCTTAGCCTCCCTGATGTTTTTACGAAAATTATACCTAGATTTCCTGTATAGGTCACCTGACTTGAATGCCTGAGAACCTGGACTTCGATAAGGAATGGATCTTTTGATTCATCCATGGTTTCCAGTTGGGGAACATTCAGATTAACTTCTTTGGCACAAAGTCCTCTACACACTTACTGATGCAGTCTGTGACGGTAGGTTGGTCACTGAGTTCCTGATAATGGAGCAGTCCACTGACTCCAAGCTCGTCCATTACCTTAGACCAGCATTGTAGGCATCTTTGGTTGTGTAGCAATGGTCATTTGAGCCTCCGGTAGTACAGGAGACATGTTGGTGGTATCTTGGTAGCACACTCTTGACATTGGCCTGGTTGAAATCATCAACAATGAACAAGGCCTCAGGGTAGTCCATCTCATCTATTTGTGGTGGTGTACATTTCATCAAGTGCGCTCTTCATTTTGGAGGGTGAGATGTAAACTGCTGTCAGGATAGCTGGAGTAGACTCCCAACAGCAGGTAGTAGGGACAGCACTTCACCGTTAGATATTCTAGGTCCGGGGAGTAGTAACTCACCAAGGCCATCACATCCGAGCACCAAGAAGTGTCGATCAGGAGGCAGACCTCTCACCCTTTACCTTGTCAGAGGATGCCGTGCAGTCCATCCGGTGGATTGAGAAGACCTCCAGTTGTAAGGCAGTATGAAGTCAACATTGAGCTACTCACTGCACGGATGTCTTGTGCATAACAGAGGAGCCCATGACAGAGCAACACTGGCAGAATTTCCAGATTGCTAAATCAGTTTTCTCAGTTGAGGGGAAAATAGTGTTTGGAAACAACAATAAAAAAGGCAGCCAATGGAACAAAGGAGAACTCTACCAGCAGGGAAAGGGAAGGATTGTTTGTTTGGGAGTAGCATCAAATTCATAAAAGTAAATTATCTGTACCCTTGAAGTTAATGGATATACTTACATAAGACAGGAGCCTGATTGCCACTCCCTTCCAGCTATCTGGTCCATGTTCTTTCACATTCAGATTGAATATATTTGTGTTTGATTCTTGTCTCACCTCTGAGTCTCTAATGATTCTGAGCACATTGTCATTGGGCACCCAATCTGACTGCTAGCAAATCGGCAATTATTCAATAAAACCGTTACCATAAGCACCATACTCTGCAACAAAAGGAAAGGTCTGATTCTGAGGTAAAGTTTGCATTCTCTGTAATCTTGCAAAGCTTTATGTGACAGAATTATGTGACAGAATCTACACAGATTAAATTGCTTCCTCGAGTGCCGTTTGATTCTATGAAAACACCTCCACTGTTCTGTTTTCAGCACATGCTGGTGCCAAATTTCCTCTTTTCATGTCTTCCACCTGCACAACATTTTCTGCACCTGAACTGATAGGAATCAACTGCGTTTTTGCGTTTAGACCATCTGCATAGCCTTTACGTGGCACAAGTCTGAATGAAACTGTTTCCAAAAGTGTGGCAAGAAAATTAGTTAAAGGGGGTTCTCACAGCAGTCATTGTTGTTGGTTTCAGGGCCTACTTCCCAGAAATAAATACCAAAAGGCTTATGATTTTGAGCCTGCCTGTCACTATCAAATCTTCTAATGCCAGGAGACTGGACACAAGCTTGTACTGCAATAGCTACTAGTGAAGCCAAGCAGGAACCTAGGGAAATGTGGCATCCAGTATGGTGATGAAACAACTTCTCACTATTATTTTCTTCACATGTTTGTGCTGGCTCTTTTTCCTTTGCCTATTTTGTGGCAATAATCCCCAATAAAAGCACCACCTCATACTGAGTGTGTTTTACTTGCTAGCAAGGATGCTATGTATAGCTCTTGGCATTTTATAATTAACAAGAAGAAGATATACACACCCCCAAATATACAACAGCATTTATTCAACACAAGGGATAACCAACATAGAACAGGAAGTTAAACATTCCATGGAACATTTGGAAAAGGCATTTGTGGTGGGAAGCCGGTCCAGATAGAATTCCATGAATTATACCGTGAGATTGATACCTTTGTGGAGTTTTCACACAGCTTCCAACAGTGGTCAGCAGAACAGTCAGAAAGTCTTTTCTTCTAATTAGCATTTTGTGGTAATTCACACCCACAGAAGTAGGGTAAATTCTGGGTCAACGTGTGCACAAAGCTGCCGTGCTTCTAAGTTGTGATTTCCTGCATACCTACAATGACAAAATCAAAATAAAATCAATTTTTCTGAGCTAAAGTTGTGCTATTGCAATTATTTATTAGAAACACTTCAAACAACAACTTCATAACTTTGAAAGAAGGTATACTACCTTTTAGTAATAAATGTGTTTTGTCTGTTCATTAACCAGATGGTAGGTTCTCTGGAGGTTTACTGTAAGCTAACTCAGAACATCATACACTACAGTACAGACGGCAACCTATGAATATCCTTTCTGGTATTTCTCATTTGCAACACAAATTATTTCCAAATGTTGCAGTTCAGGAGCATAGAATTAACAGCACATCTTTTGACCGAGTTTGCCACTCCCTGCAGACTAGAGTTTTCCACGTGGCATGACGTTATGGAATAGGATTATGCAGCGCTAAGCCAAGTGACTCTACTGATAGAACATAATTCCAGCCATTGGAATCTACTTCATGAAGGGCTTCTTTTTTTTAAGTATAATATGTAATTATTTATCAGTTTGGTAGCAGAATTAAGTTTTTTTTAAAGCTGTAAGAGTAGAATGTTCCTTTCCCAGGTTTACTTGATAGAAACTAAATTAGGCTTATGCAAAAACTAAAGAAATAAGAACACACCAGGGCAGATTTTCACCTGTTGACCACATGTAAAACTGACATAAAGATTATCTGCCAGTTTTACAATCGTCCAGTTTTCTTTTTATTGATTTCATAACTGGGTGCATTAAGACTGAATACTGCTCAAGCACCTGGCTATTAAAAGTATTTTTTTCATCTCCAGAGGCTGCAGAACATAACGTCTTGACAAAAATGGTGAATACTCACCCACCTAAAAAATCACTCTCTCACCCATTCCTAACATCCTCAAGCAGCATAGACAAGGTATCATGTAGATACTTATAAACGTCAGAAGCCAGGGCAGACACATGGAAGTTAAAGCCTGATGAGGTTGAGCAGAGAATTTAGATATACCATTCCCTGGCTGCAGAGAAATTGAAGAATAATGATCTCATGGATCCTTCCATAAAGGGAATTGTACTGACAGAGGTCCACATGCGTATGGAATCTCCATGCGACAGATCCCAGGAATCAAGCAGACAACTGAAGTAGAATCAGAGTTCACTGCCGTACTGTGCAGCCACTTCTAGAAGGGATTCAAACGAATTTCAGGTCAATGTGGATTAAGTGACTGTTGCAGGAGCATCTGTTGACCTCACACCACATCTTCAACGATGCAGGAAAATTATTTACCTCAATATGATGATCTGTTTGTGATTGATGTACAGGACACCCAGAACCCTTTGTACAGTCTCTCTCCATTTAAGTAATTTACTGCTTCACTTCCTACCGAAGAGGACAAGTTCACTTTTTCCCCCCTATTATGGGCAACCTTTGGCCATTCTCTTAATCTATCTAAATCCCTTTGCAGACATTTTAATGTCCTCTTAACAGCATACTATCTTATAAAAGCAAAATACCATGGATGATGGAAAATCTGAATCAAACACACAGAATGCTGGAGAAACTCAGCAGGTCAGACAGAACCATAAATAGTACTGTTAACACAAGCCTCATTACATTTTATACTCTTAACACTATGGCAACTATTGCTGTAAAAAGGCAGCATGGTTTGTCTCCACTTCCACCCCCACCCTCCCCGCCGCCCACTGACTGAACAATTGATTATTCAAAGCATTGGGAACTCTAGTTTTCAGCAAGTCCATCAGTTCCACAATGGTGGAGGAATGGGCTGCATTGTATTTACTCTTAGCCTCAGTCATGGGGTTGTGAAATACAGTAATCAGCCAAATATGTAGACTCCCAGTAACCATCTTTGAAAGACATTCTGTGGAATAAAGCAGGAACATGACACTTCTCAAGGACATACGTATCATGGCAGCTGCCAGGGAGAATGTCTTGGATACAGACAGAAGGGTGGAGTTGTAAGCTATGTTCTGAGGATGAAGATCCGTCTAGGGATCAGGATTTGAACCAAGTGTTCGTTACAGAGCAATGCATCACCAAACCTGAGTGGCACCCTGTTTCCAGGATGAACGAGCTAGGTACAGACTGCATTCAGTTGTTTGTGATTCTGTTGCTAACCATACTGGCAGCCAATGATTACTAAAAAGTTGATGTGGGAATTGTTATTTTTTTCAGTCCATGATTTTTATGTTTGTAAATAGATGTCTCATAATCCATGTGATTGTACATATGATATTTTTGGATGATCCCACCTTAAAGTATCAACACATGATCTACCCTACATGATCAGTATAGTGAAACCAGCAGTGAGACAATGAAATCATGTCACACGGCACTGACGTTAGATAGCTCTTAAGGCATCCACATGGATATAACATCTGACTGATGTGTGGTGAAGTCCTTCCAGATGCCAGATTGGCAGGAATCTGAGGAATCTCCTTTTGACCATTCCATCATTAGAGTCATGGCAATACGGGAGTCAATGGAAATCGGGTGAAAACTCCCTGCTGGTTGGGCTCATACCTGGTACAAAAGAAGATGATTGTGGTTTATGGAGGTCAATAATCTCAGCTCCAGAATATTTCTGCAGGCATTCCTTAGGGGTGTGTCCTGTGCCCAACCATCTTCAGCAACTTCATCAAGAATCTTCCCTCTATCATAAGGCCAGAAATGGGGATATTCTGTCTTGATTGCACAATGTTCAGTACCGTTCGCAACTCCTCAGAAACTGAAGCAGCCCATGTTCAAATGCAGCAATACCTGAACAATATCTAGGTTTGGGCTGATAAGTGGCAAGTAACCTTCATGCCACGCAAGTGCCATATAATTATCATCTCCATTAAGAGTTAATCAAACCATCACCCCTTGACTTTCAATAATTTAGCATTCCTGAATCCCTCACAATCAATGTGGAGGTAACCACTGACCAGAAACTAAACTGGACTAGCCATATAAATATTTTGGGTACCAGAACAGGTCAGTGGCTATGTGTACTGCAGCAAGTAACTCACCTCGTGACTCCCTAAATGCTGTCTGCCAACTATAAGGCACAAGTTAGGAGTGTGATGGAATACTCCCCACTTGCCTGGATGAGTGCAGCCCCAACAACACTCATGCCAGTCACCAACCAGGAAAAATCAGCTCTCTTACTTGACACCACATCAACAAACATCCACTGTCTCCACCACTGATGCTTAGGAGCAGCAGTGTGTATCACCTACAAGGCACATTGCAGAAATGCCGCAAGGCTTTTTAGACATCACATTCCAAAACTACAACCGCTACTATCCAGAAGAACAAGGGCACCAGATACAGGGGAACACCACTCCCCACTAGTTTCCCTCCAGGCTTAGCAATACATTGCCATTCCTTCATGGTCGTTCGGTCAAAATCGTGGAACAGGGAAATCCAACCTTAACAGCATTGTGGGTGTACCTACACTGAAATGGACTGCAATGGTCAAGAAGGCTGCTCACCACCACTTTCCAAAGACAACAAGGATAAGCAATAATTGTAGGCTTAGCCAGCGAAGCGTACATCCTGTGAATGAATTTGAAAAAATCTGCTGAGTGTCTCCAGCACTTTGTGTTTTTATTTCAGAACTCCATCACCCTCAGCACTTTGCTTTTCATATTTAGTTCAGACATGTAACCATTGTAACTTTGTCATTTACGTATGATTGCCACTGAGAAGGTAAATAATCCTACCATATGTCCTGAAACTTGACCACAGCAAAATGATGTACTTCAGCATTAAAACCTAACATATATCAGCCTTCCTGTCAAACATTTCTGACTTTGCACAGAAACTAATACACTCTCCAAATCTAGATCTTTCAAGGTCAGTTTACGGCCATGGATTTGATTTTGTAAAATGTTAATAGAAGACTTTAGCAGATTACAACAGAAGACAAATGTCATGAGGGAGGTGTTACATCTGTGCCATGATCTTCTGTAGAACTCTAAATAAACAGTGTCTCTGTCTGGTACACAATAAACCATAGTTATATAAAAGCAATTAGCACTATGATACATCTAACCCTGTGACAAATAAACTGACTGTTTGGGGATTAAATAGCATTGATGGAATGCATTGTTTACTTTCAATGTTTGACATACCACAGTAAACTCTTTTGTGTGGTATTGTTGTAGGCAGCAATTCTCGAGGATGTACAACAGTACTTGGTGGAGCTGATCATTCACCGTCTACATTTTCCACTAACCATTATTTCCAGTTTGCTGTTTTTTCAGTCAACCACTTCTGCATGATCCCATATACGCATTTATATGGTGCACACCTTTTCCAGACTTGAGAAATAAATACTATAATGAGAGCAAATTTGACAGGTTCAATGTGGATAACTTAATTTAATCTATAGAACTCAATGGAAAGGAAAAATTTATTACACTGTTTCAAAATGTGGGAAGACAACAAGCCTTCATGCAATGCCATTGGTTAACATGCAGTGTGCATCTAGTATGATTAGTATATTAACTGCTTTATTTTCCATAATCAATTACTAATTACCATAACAACTTGCATTTTGTCAAATTCTTAGTGCTTCCAAAAAGACATAATCTCAAGCCACTCTTACAGTTGGCATTAATTGGTAACAGTAACCCAGAAATGTGAACATAATAAGTGCCACAGATTTTGTAGCATGTATCAAATTACTTTGTTATGAAATATTTTAATTTAAGTTTTTATGATGTCTTTTGCTATATATTTGTTCTAAGGTCAAAGGAATTAAAATATATTTCTTCTAGTGTGTCTTTTCAAAGTTGCTCATAATAGTATGGTTGGCACATGGGTTTGATTTGATTTGAATTATTGTTGTCACATGTACCTAAGTACAGTGAAAAGTTTTGTTCTGCGAGCAGTACAGGCAGATCATAATAAACAAGGACACACAGATCATAAGGTGCTTAGACACAGCGAGACACACAAGGTTACCACTGCATAGGACGTGCACAAAAGCAAGTTAACATTAGATTGAAATTAGAGAGGTCCATTCAGCAGTTTAATAACAGTGGGGAAGAAGCTGATCTTGAACCTGTTGGTGCATGTGTTCAAGCTTCTGAATCTTCTGCCTGACAAAAGAGGTTGGAAGAGAGTATTACTGGGGTGGGAGGGGCCTTTGATGATGTTGGCAACCTTTCTGTGTTAACTGGGTGGTTGGCCATCCATGGGCAGTGTACACAACTTTCTGTAGTTTCTTATGGTCCGGGCAGAGCAGTTGCCGTTATGCACCCAGATAGAATGCTTTCTATGGGCTATTCAGGATGCCATGGTGCCTGGCTCCACAAACAGGCTATATCATCCCGATTAAGTTTTTCAAAGAAAGAACAAAGAACAAAGAAAATTATAGCACAGGAACAGGCCCTTCAGCCCTCCAAGACCTGCGCCGATCTAGATCCTCTATCTAAACCTGTCACCTATTTTCCAAGGATCTGTATCCCTCTGCTCCCTGCCCATTCATGTATCTGTCTAGATACATCTTAAATGACACTATCGTGCCTGCCTCTACCACCTCTGCTGGCAACACGTTCCAGGCACCCACCACCCTCTGCGTAAAGAACTTTCCACGCATATCTCCCTTAAACTTTTCCCCTCTCACCTTGAAATTGTGACCCCTAGTAATTGAGTCCCCCACTCTGGGAAAAAGCTTCTTGCTATCCACCCTGTCTATACCTCTCATGATTTTGTAGACCTCAATCAGGACCCCCTCAACCTCCATCTTTCTAATGTAAATAAGCCTAATCTACTCAACCTCTCTTCATAGCTAGTGCCCTCCATACCAGGTAACATCCTGGTGAACCTCCTCTGCACCCTCTCCAAAGCATCCACATCCTTTTGGTAATGTGGCGACCAGAACTGTACGCAGTATTCCAAATCTGGTCAAACCAAAGTCCTATACAACTGCAACATGACCTGCCAACTCTTGTACTCAATACCCTGTCCGATGAATGAAAGCATGCTGTATGCCTTCTTGACACTCTATCGACCTGCGTTGCCACCTTCAGGGTACAATGGACCGGAACACCCAGATCTCTCTGTGCATCAGTTTTCCCCAGGGCTTTTCCATTTACCGTATAGTTTGCTCTTGAATTGGATCTTCCAAAATGCATCACCTCGCATTTGCCTGGATTGAACTCCATCTGCCATTTCTCCGCCCAACTCTCCAATCTATCTATATTCTGCTGCATTCTCCGACAGTCCCCTTCACTATCTGCTACTCCACCAATCTTAGTGTATTCTGCAAACTTGCTAATCAGACCATCTATACCGTCCTCCAGATCATTTATGTAAATCACAAACAACAGTGGTCCCAACATGGATCCCTGTGGAACACCACTGGTCACAGTTCTCCATTTTGAGAAACTCCCTTCCACTACAACTCTCTGTCTCCTGTTGCCAGCCAGTTCTCTATCCATCTAGCTCCCTGGACCCCATGCGACTTCACTTTCTCCATCAGCCTACCATGGGGAACCTTATCAAACGCCTTACTGAAGTCCATGTATATGACATCTACAGCCCTTCCCTCATCTATCAACTTTGTCACTTCCTCAAAGAATTCTATTAAGTTGGTAAGACATGACTGTCCCTGCACAAAACCATGCTGCCTATCACTAATAAGCCTATTTTCTTCCAAATGTAAATAGACCCTATCCCTCAGTATTTTCTCCAGCACCTTCCCCACCACTGATGTCAGGCTCACCAGTCTATAATTTCCTGGATTATCCTTGCTACCCTTCTTAAATAAGGGGACAACATTAGCAATTCTCCAGTCCTCCGGGTCCTCACCCGTGCTCAAGGATGCTGCAAAGATATCTGTTAAGGCCCCAGCTACTTCCTCTCTCGCTTCCCTCAGTAACCTGGGATAGATCCCATCCAGACCTGGGGATTTGTCCACCCTAATGCCTTTTAGAATACCCAACACTTGCCCCCTCCTTATGGCGACTTGACCTAGAGTAATCAAACATCTATCCCTAACCTCAACATCCGTCATGTCCCTCTCCTCAGTGAATACCGACGGAAAGTACTCATTAAGAATCTCACTCATTTTCTCTGACTCCTCGCATAACTTCCCTCCTTTGTCCTTGAGTGGGCCAACCCTTTCTCTAGTTACCCTCTTGCTCCTTATGTACGAATAAAAGGCTTTGGGATTTTCCTTAACCCTGTTTGCTAAAGATATTTCATGACCCCTTTTAGCCCTCTTAATTCCTCGTTTCAGATTGGTCCTACTTTCCTGATATTCTTCCAAAGCTTCGTCTGTTTTCAGTCGCCTAGACCTTATGTATGCTTCCTTTTTCCTCTTTGCTCGTCTCACAATTTCACCTGTCATCCATGGTTCCCTAATCTTGCCCTTTCTATCTCTCATTTTCACAGGGACATGTCTGTCCTGCACTCTAATCAACCTCTCTTTAAAAGCCTCCCACATATCAAATGTGGATTTACCCTCAAACAGCTGCTCCCAATCCACCTTCCCCAGCTCCTGTCGAATCTTGCTTTGGTTGGCCTTCCCCCAATTTAGCACTCTTCCTGATCAGAGATAGTAGGAACTGCAGATGTTGGAGAATCCGAGACAACAAGGTGCAGGGCTGGATGAACACAGCAGGCCAAGCAGCATCATAGGAGCAGAAAGCACCTTGTTGTCTCAGATTCTCCAGCATCTGCAGTTCCTACTATCTCTGATCAGATTTTCTTTACCTGCCATGACGTACGGTGACTGAAATTAGTATTAGTACCTGGGAGTATGGTGTTATTGCTATTACTGAGACTTGGTTGAGGGAAGGGCCATATTGGCAACTAAATATCCCAGGATATAGATGGTTCAGGCGGGATAGAGAGGGAGGTAAAAGGGGTGGAGGAGTTGCATTCCTGGTCAAAGAAGATATCACAGCTGTGCTGAAGGAGGGCACCGTGGGGGACTCGAGCAGTGAGGCAATATGGGCAGAGCGCAGAAATAGGAAGGGTGCGGTAACAATGTTGGCGCTGTACTACAGGCCTCCCAATACCGAGCATGAGATAGAGGTACAAATATGTAGACAGATTATGGAAAGATGTAGGAGCAAAAGGATGGTGGTGATGGGAGATTTTAATTTTCCCAACATTGACTGGGATTCACTTAGTGTTAGGGGTTTAGATGGAGCAGAATTTGTAAGGAGCATCCAGGAGGGTTTTATAGAGCAGTATGTAAATAGTCCAACTTGGGAAGGGGCCATACTGGACCTGGTGTTGGGGAATGAACCCGGCCAGGTGGTTGAAGTTTCAATCGGGGATTACTTTGGGAATAGTGATCACAATTCCGTAAGTTTTAGAATACTCATGGACAAATACGAGAGTGGTCCTAAAGGAAGAGTGCTAAATTGGGGGAAGGCCAACCAAAGCAAGATTCGACAGGAGCTGGGGAAGGTGGATTGGGAGCAGCTGTTTGAGGGTAAATCCACATTTGATATGTGGGAGGCTTTTAAAGAGAGGTTGATTAGAGTGCAGGACAGACATGTCCCTGTGAAAATGAGAGATAGAAAGGGCAAGATTAGGGAACCATGGATGACAGGTGAAATTGTGAGACGAGCAAAGAGGAAAAAGGAAGCATACATAAGGTCTAGGCGACTGAAAACAGACGAAGCTTTGGAAGAATATCAGGAAAGTAGGACCAATCTGAAACGAGGAATTAAGAGGGCTAAAAGGGGTCATGAAATATCTTTATGATGCTGCTTGGCCTGCTGTGTTCATCCAGCCCTGCACCTTGTTGTCAAAGAAAATCTGATAATTTCTTTAAAATACGTTTTCTACAAATTTTCTGTTGCTGTAAATATTCATTTTGCTTCTTCCAAGAAGTTAGCCATTTGTATCATAGAGGTTCTGAAGACGACTCAGCATCCATCGGTCTTATTTGAGCTATATCCTGGGGATAAATTTTATGAACCACACTGGTGTGTTTGAAGGCAGTGGGAAGGGAGGAGGAGCATTCAAAATAAAGTGAGTGCCTAGTCCATTGTCTACCAGCCTTTCTTAATAAAAGCTTTTGTAGCATCATTGTACTGGTTGGCTTGTCATAGTCATGTGACCTCAACCTCTGTTTTAAGTGCAATCTGTGGCAGCAATCAAATACACATCACTTGAATCATGGTGTCACAGTGAACCAGCTGAAAACGTGTCGATTATCAGTGCTGTAAGAGAGCCAGCTCCTGAAAGCAGCAGCAAGGAAGAAGTAAAAAAAACACAAGTCAGATATTTGAATTACTGTGTGAGTCAAAATGAAAATGCATTTTCCACTCACTGCTACTTTGAAAATGAGAGGAGATCTGAGACAGAATTGGAGTTCTTTCCACTCTTAGTGGCAAAACCATGAAAAAGCAGCAGAATTTTTTTTAAATCTGAGCATGTAAGTTTTGCAGCACTGCTTTCAGAACCAGGGAAAGAATGCTGTAAACTGCAAGAACATAAGAAATAGGAACAAGCCTCCCTTTATGTCCGACTCACCATCCTATAAGCATGTGTTTGAGAGTTAGGCTGCAGGCCCCAGGGGTCGGGCTGAGGGGGAGGGAGTGGGTACGTCAGGGTTTGGGGACATTTATGTTTGTCTTCACCCTACCACCATCCCCACCCACGCAAAGGAAGCAGAGTGTGGGGCCTGAAGCAGTGGGAGGAACAGCCTGGACCCTCTCCCCATTCCCCCTCCAATCCCCCCCATTCCCCTTCCAATCCCCCCATTCTCCCATTCCCCTTAACCTAGTGCCACCCCCACTGTCTGTCTTCTGGAGGTATGGAGGGCATTAGCTATGAGGAGAGGTTGGAGAAACTTGGGTTGTTCTCACTGGAACAGCAGTTGAGGTCTACAAGTTTATGAAGGGCATGGACAGACTGGACAGTCAGAAGCTTTTCCCCAGGGTGGAAGAGTCAGTTACCAGGAGCCATGGGTTTAAGGTGCGAGGGGCAAGGTTTAAAGATGATGTACGAGGCAAGATTTTTTACACAGAGGGTGGTGGGTGCCTGGAACTCACTGCCGGGAGAGGTTATGGAGGCAGATACTATAGTGACTTTTAAAGGGCGTCTTGACAAATATATGAATAGGATGGGAATAGAGGGATATGGTCCCCGAAAGAGTAGGGGGTTTTTGTTGTGACGGGCAGCATGTCGGTGCAGGCTTGGAGGGTCGAAGGGCCTGTTTCTGTGCTGTAATTTTCTTTGTTCATGACTGATTTGTCCCAGGCCACAAATCTACTTTCATGCCTGCTCGTCATAGCCCTCAACTCCTTAATATTTCAAATATCTATCTACCTCCTCTAATTACATTCAGAGATCTAGCCTCCACAAGTTTCTGGGGTAGAGAATTCCACTCATTCATCACCCTTTGAGAGAAGAAATTCCTTTGCTACTTGGTTTTAATGAATGTCCTCTTATTCTATAACTATGTCCCCAATTTAAGATTCCCTGACTAGTGGAAACATCTTCTCAACATCTTCCCTGTCAAGCCCCCTCAGAATCCTTTATGTTTCAGAACATGTATAGCAGCCTAGATCTCAGTGAGAAACAGAAAAGCCAAACAGGAGAGATTTTTCAAGGTTCAAAGATCAATTGAAGTTCCAAATTCATGTTGAGCAGCATTTGGTCAGCTTCAGAGGTTGTCTATCATTATTTGATTGCATCAAACTGAATCCTGAGAGTTTGGACAACTGAAAGATGAGCTAAGAAAAGAGAAACTTGCCCTTAAAAATTGTATCGGCCTGTGTAGAAGCCCTGAAATTGTCAGTCATCAGCTGGAGAGTATTAGTAGTTTAGTTGATGAGGCTTTGCATAATGCTGAGAGACATTTCAGGTCAAATGAGAACAACAGACTGGGGAGAAGGAAGAAATCTTTGCAGAAATGTCAGCAGAAAGATCAGGGCTAGAGGGTAGGATGTAAATAGTGTGGAGGACATTACGCAAAAATAAGGAAGCATGTCCAGTAAGGAAAACAGTGCTCTAACTGCAAGAAGCTGAATCACTTGTCTATTTAGCTTGAAAGATGCAAAATAAGCCTATTACAATGGATGCTGGAGAGATATCAGCGATGCTTCTGATAAATAACTTTACATCATATAAAAACTGGGTCTAAAGATCTAAATGCTTTGGGAATGTTAGAATGATGTCTGCAGAAGAATTGCATCGTGAGTGTGGAGTGTCAGATAGACATCAGTGTTTCATGCAAAACCCCAAGATCTGTTGGGATACATTCCAGGATATTAAAAGAAGTAGCTGCAGAGATAGTGGATGCACCGGTAGTAAATATTTAGACTCTGGAAAAAATTCCACAGGATTGGAAAACTGCCATTGTAATATGTTTATTTAAAAAGGGAAGGAAACCAAAATCAGGTAAATATAGGCCAGTCAGCTTAATGTCGTTTACTTGAAAAATGTTAATGTATTATAAAGAATGTAGTAGCAGATTGTTTAATAAGATGCTTGGAGATAGTAAGGATTGCAGAAGCTGGAAGCCAGAGTCAAAAGATGTGAAGCTTTTCCAGCTTCACATCTATTGGCTGTTCAATAAGATGTAACAGCAGAGCACATCTAGACAACTTCCAATTCTCACCTCTATCCCTGAGAAACAAGTCAGCTCCCAATATGAAGGTCAAAGTGTTACCTGGTGGCAGCAGCTCACTGCTTGCTTCTCCTAGCCTATTAGAGGGCATTCCTGGCTTTGTAGGCCTGATATGTGGACACTTGCAATTGTCGGCTGCAGCAAAGGGACTCCTGGCTGCAGGAGGCCCAGAGCATGGACCCTTTCAGCAGCAGCAAGCCTTTGACTGCAGCGGTGTTAGTGCCCAGAGCATCGACTCCTGGCCGTGATAGGCCTGGACCGGAGACCTTGCAGAAGTCCTGGAGCCATGTTTGGGACCCTGGCTGATGAAGATGAACTCTATTTAAGTACTTTCTTTTTATTCTTTTGTACTTTAAAATAGCACCGGATTGTGGTGACAGAACACTTTTCACTGTATCTCCCTAGATATTAGCGACAATAAATCATTCATTCATTCATTCAATCATTCATACAACTCCTCTGTCACCACCAATTTGCTGCATGCTCCATGGACACTGTCCTCTTTCATCCCTCATTCACACAAGTGGACATCACCAAACAAACAGCCTCGCCCCATTATCAAGGCTGCTTTTGGACTAACTCCCGCACCACTTCAGCCTTTGGGGACTTCACTTTGCAGCTCAGTGATATGAGACTTGCATACCTGTGCCAGGTTGCGTGCGTGAAGGGCCACACACACATCTCATGTATCTCCCAAGAATGCATCTTGTGCCTTTTATTTTTCTTTCTTTGTGCTCATTCATTTTGCAAGGACTTAGAGCCTGCCAGCCTTTGTGGCTTTCATTGCTTTTTAGCACATTAGTTCTTCCTTCCTAATTTACAAGCCTTCAGTTTCTGTTACTTGTATTGCTGTTTAGAACAGAGGGAGAGGCAGGCAGCTTATTGCTGTTGAGAGCACTTAGTAATGAAGTGTTGCTGTATAGAACTGTGTTACATCAATACCAAACTAATTCCGTGTGCTTACACAGCAAACATACTTCATTTGCCACAAGCAAATGGCTATATCTGAAGGTTAAACAGGACCAGTCCTCAGTGGGGCGAAAAGGCACTATGGTTGGTCAGGGGCTTGTCTCATCCAGTCTCAGTCCAGGGGTTTGGCCATGTTCAGTCAGGCTTTTGATTTGACCAGAGTCTGGAAATCAATATCCTTATAGTCCAAGGCTTAGGCCATGGTCAGTTCTGAATTTCAAGAGCAACTAGTCCATGGATCACAGGTACATCAGTCAGAGTGCTATGAAAATTCTGGTCCAGGTGTTGGGCTTGCTTAGTTGGGCTGTCCTCTGAAATATATCTGGGGGTGGAACAGAGTTGGAATTGTGAGTTTGGGTATTAATAGTTAGGGGGCTTATCCAGCAACAATGTGTGGAGTCCTGGGTAAAGGGAAGCTTAGGTCTAAGGTTGGAGTTCATTGAACTGAATTGCTAAGGGATTAATCATAGTGATAGGGGCATAAAGATGGAAGGGTGGGATCTCATGGAGCATAGGAGGGGATAGGAAGCTGAGGGAGGAGATTTCTCACAAGGTACAATCACTCTAGTCACAACATGAGCGGAGTGTATAGTCAACAAGGGCATGAAAATTCACAAAACCATGGGCTTAGAGGGTAAACGTAAGATATTAACAGTTCTATAAAGGGGCTTAGCAGAAAGGCCATTGGGGAAGGCTGAAAGGGGACACAGGAACAGCAACACAACATGGAATATGAAGGATGGGGCCATCACCCTTGTCTCAGGTGGAACCTGAAACTCTCACGTGAAGACACAAAGTTTAAAGCTTGCCGTCTTTGTACCAAACTCGACTGCTGAGTAAAGAGATAACATGGCTGCCACCAGTGCAGAGCGGACAGAGTAAATTACCATTTTTATCTTCAAGGACAGAATGTGATTGCTTGCACATGAGACCCTGCAAAGGGCAATTGCATTAATCATGAAACAAAAACAGAAATAGCTGGAGAAACCCAGCAGGTCTGGCAGCATATGTGGAGAGAAAGTAGAGTCAACATTTCAGGTCCAGTGGCCCTTCTTCAGAACTACTTAAATAGGGAGGCATGATGACACAGTGGTTAGTGCTCCTGCCTCACAGCACCAGGGTCCCAGGTTTAGAACATTGAACATAGAACAGTACAGCACAGTATAGGTCCTTCAGCCCACGATGTTGTGCCAACCTATTATCCTACTCTAAGATCAAACTACCCTGCATATCCTACATTTTACTATTGTCCATGTGCCTATCCAAGAGTTGCTTAAATGTCCCTAATGTATCTGACTCTACTACCACCGCTGGCAGCACATACCACGCACCCACCACTCTCTGTGTGAAGAATCTACCTCTGACATCTCCCCTATACCTTCCTCCAATCGCCTTAAAATTATGCCCCCCATAATAGTCATTTCCACCCTGGGAAAAAGTCTCTGGCTATCCACTCTATCTATGCCTCTCATCATCTTGTACCCCTCTATCAAGTCACATCTCATCCTTCTTCTCTCCAATGAGAAAAGCCCTACCTCCCCCAACCTTTCCTCATAAGACCTGCCCTCCAGTCAGTAGGCAGCATCCTGGTAAATCTCCTCTGCATCCTCTCTAAATCGTCCTCCTTTCCTATAATGAGGTGACCAGAACTGAACATAATATTCCAAGTGTGGTCTAACCAGGGTTTTATAGAGCTGCAGCATAACCTCGCAGGTCTTATACTCAGTTCCCCTGCCAATGAAAGCCAACACACCATACGCCTTCTTAACAACCCTATCAACTTGGTTGGTAACTTGGGAGGATCTATGGACGTGGACCCCAAGATCCCGCTGCTTTTCCAAGTACTGCCAAGTATCCTGCCATTAACCCTGTATTCTGCATTCAAATTCAACTTTCCAAAATGAATCACTTCATACTTTTCCAGGTTGAATTCCATCTGCCACTTCTTTGCCCAGCTCTGCATCCTGTCAATGTCCCGTTGCAACTTACAACAGCCTTCCACACAATCCACAACTCCACCAACCTTCGTGTCATCAGCAAACTTACTAACCCACTCTTCCACTTCCTCATCAAGTCATTTACAAAGATCACAAAAAGCAGAGGTCCCAGAACAGATCCCTGCAGCACACCACTGGTCACCGAGCTCCAGGCTGAATACTTTCCAACTACTACCACCCTCTGTCTGCTATTGGGCAGTTTAATTCTCCCCATGTCTGTGTGGGTTTCCTCTGGATGATTCAGTTTCTTCCCATAGTCCGAGGATGTGCAGGTTAGGTTGATTAGTCATGCTAAATTGGCCGTAGTGTCCAGGGATGTGAATGCTAGGTGGATTAGCCATGAGAAATGTGGAGTTATAGGGTTGGGGTAAGAAGGTGGGTCTGGATGGGATGCTCTTCAGAGGGTTGGTGTGGACTTGATGGGCTGAGTGGCCTGCTTCCACACCATAGAGATTCTATTTAGATAATAGTTCCCTACTCTACAGTCTGTGCTGTTCAAGGATAGGTTTGTTTGGAAGGGAGTGCTATTATTGTGGATAAGTACCTGAATTTCACTTGCTCAGATAGCATTTTGGATCTGCAAAATACAATTGGATGACATTACATATCTCAGAGCTCCAGACTGAGGCACGACATTGGCTTCCTTGCCCTGTGTCACAGCATAATGTCCCTTCATTGTGATTGACGTGAGGAATCAGGAGTACCGTTACTGATATGCTATTCTACTTCTGACATTCCCTACGATTAGTGGCTCACACGCTTGAAATAGAACCCATGTTGGAAGCTGAGATAGTAGGAACTGCCGATGCTGGAGAATCTGAGATAAC
>NC_063344.1:23267381-23284252 GCF_021869965.1 Rhincodon typus
AGCTGAAATGTCAGCTTTCCTGCTCCTCTGATGCTGCTTGGCCTGCTGTGTTCATCCAGCTCTACACCTTGTTATCCCATGTTGGAAGCTTCCTTGAAGTCTTGTTGAACGTATGATAGGATCAAAGAATGTATTACTGAGTCCAGCCAGGACAGTAACCTCCGGTGACTGCCAAACAGCCTCCAGTTGTGTGGCTCCAATGAGCCATTGATGGGCCACACCCAAACTTCTGCTTATTTCACCCTGGACTCCTTCCAGCTGAACCTGTGTTTGCAATTATGTTGTCAGATACACCCAGTATAACCCTGAGGGTAGTCATCCATCAACTTCCACTGTCCTCTGTCATCCCCAGGCTTCCACCTGTTGCCATTCTGTTATGATCCCAACTGATGTCAACACATGATAGATCAAATACCCGATTGTAAACTGGCTTGATAGCCCCTAACTTTGTTTTTTTGAAAAAATGCCCATGGTGGTAAGTTCCTAAATGCATTCACAAGAATCTGAAAGTGTACTTTTAACACAAATAATATAATATTTATTAGACAAAAAAGCATAAATTCTATTAAAATGCACAAAAAAGTTGCAACGTTTTCATTTCAAAACACTCACTATGCCTTTATCCAGCAAATATCCTTGTGAACCAAAACTCCAGTGAAGATTTTTCACCATCTCCACACCAAGGCTTCTAGTTCAGGCTGGTGCAGCTGCAATCAATTTCCATCTGGCAAATTTCTGCACATTCACTTTTGTTTTCCTTCATCTGGTATTTCTCCCTGAAACACCAAAAAGAAACTGTAAACTAAACTCACTAACTTTGAGCAAACACAAGTTGCCTAATCTGAATTTCTTGCAGAATTTTATGCGAGAGATTTCACTGCTTCTATCTTAATTCTCTGTCATACACCAACTGCCTTCTGGATTTTTCTACCTCTTCCTCTTGCTGCTAGGTAACAACATAGTTTTTTTTCAGTTTTTATCACTAAACTACTAATCTCTCCCCACCTCTTCCCTCCAAGGGTTGTAAAGCTTCATTAAAATTGGTGTAAAGAAACAGGCCTGCAGAACTCACAACCTCAGGATGTTTAAAAATGCTCAACAGTCAATTAAGTATTTTGGAGCTGCTGGTTTGAATTACTGTTGAAATGTAAGAAATACAACAGCCAATGAGCACACAGCAAGTCTCCACAAACAGCAATGAAATAGTGGTCAAATAATCTGTTTTTGTTGTTATTGACTGAGGGATAAGTATTGACCAAAATAGTGAAGAGATCTTCCCAAATCATCTTCAAAATAATATCTTGGGATAATTTAATGTCAAACTCATTGAATAGATCTCATAGTCTCTGCCTACTGTCTTATTTGAAAGATACCACCTCGAACACCACAATACTGCATTGGAATGTTGACCTAGACTTTGTATTTATGCTTGTGACTGAATATTGCACAATACTTCCGGCCACTTAAATCCTGTTCTATTTAGTTAAGGAATGTCCAATAGGATGTGCACATTGCTTAATAAATGCTAGTTGAACGCGTTGCAGGGTTTAACAGTACAAGTTGCAAGTGCGTGTGAAACATTAATGAACTATGGACTTAAAACAAGCTCTCCAAGTGCACCAACAGATAATATCAATAAAGAGAACTCTTTATTAGATCCAGAGTACTATTAAAGGCAAATTGGAATTTAGATTGCTATTATGCTGGCATTATCTGATAATGAACGCTGTAGCAGCCCTTCATTTTAATAACACAATAATGTAAATCCAGCATTAACCCCAAATAGCAGCACCTGGTATAACAAGTATTTTTGATGCTCATTTCTGCATGAAGGAACCACACAACAGGCCACCTTTACAGCATATCCTGTACAGTAATTGGTACAGATTACTTTTCTCTCTTTTTCGAATGCACAAATCCTATGTAACACCTCTCACTAACATATTCCTTAAGTTAAGGAACTACATAATGCAACATTCACCGAACAACCCAGCAACATTCTTTATCATTTCCTCACAAATATTGTAGAAGGAAGTCCTGCGGCTCAAAGGGTAGTGCCCCTGTCTCTGAGCTAGAAGCTCTTAAGTTCAAAGCCCACTCCAGGGCTCGATGGCCATGGAAGGTGTATTCATATTGTGGTCAAACAAGTTAATAATCAACCTGTGAGTCCTTCCAATATGTCTACAGGAAGCCTTAATAGTGGGAGAGTAACCTGGTTGGCTCTGCTGAATGTGACGTGGTGCCCATCAAGTGACATGTGCCAAGTAAAGCTAGATATGGAAATGAACATAAGCATATGCTTTGTCTGCTTCATGTGCTAATAGGCAAAGCAAAGCATCTAAGTTTCTTATTATAGGATGTGTTCTGTGTTATGGAGTGGTAGGAGTTCCATAGAACTTTTTGATAGAACTCACATGCAATATATTTCACTTACTAATCATGTGAAATTAAAGAAAATATCCAGCCCTTTATGGATGCTATTTTATGTTTTGAATCTTTTGTATTCTTCTGACTGAGTATCTTTTTATTCACTTATGGGATGTGGGAGTCACTAGGCCAGCATTATTACTCATCCCTCGCTGCCCTTGAGAAGGTGGTAGTGAGCTGCCTTCTTGAACCACTGTAGTCCATGCGCAGTCAGATGCTTCAGTTTCTGTACTTTAAAATACTCTTGGATATGAATTTTAACACTTTTTAGTTTGGAAAGTATCTTCACAGGTTTTGATGTTTGGAAATGATTCTAATTATCAATCCCAATACAACAAAGACATGACCCATTAGTTACTTGCTTTCACTACCAAATCTATTCTGTGCCAACACAATACCTGAACTCATTTTAATCTTTGACTATAAATAAAATTGCTGTAATAAGCCAATAATTTTTCATTAAAATATATAATTTTATTCATTCTTTTCTTGTCTTTCCAGTTGACGATATTAATAATGTGATCTTCAGATTGCAGATTTCAAGCCAACTTACAAAATTGAACAGGTTTAGCTGCTTAAATACCCTCAAACAATACACCAAGTTTTGGTCAATTTTTAATAATTTGTCAATTCAAAAGGAGTTGCCATTTATGTGCATAACTGATCTAGTTACACATCATGCTGTATTTGAAATATGTAGCTTCGTTTGCCCAATAACCTGTGTGCTTAGAGATAACTGAACAAAATTGTTTGACATTTGTGCCCAAAACTATCTTTCACCTCGGCATAAATGCCAAAATGCACCCATATGCAAGTATCCAAAATGTGTTCAATAGCATATCTATTGTTCTCAGTAAAGTATACTGTTGGTGATTCTAGAACTCAGGGCATAGTCTGAGAATTAGGGCCAGACAATTCAGGAGAGATGTTAGGAAGCACTCCTACACACAAAGGATGGTAGATGTATGAAACTCTCTTCCACAAATGGAAGTGGATGCTGGATTAGTTGTTAATTTTAAATCTGAGATAGAGTTTTTTTTGTTAAGCAAAGGTATTAAGAGATCTGGACGAAAGGCAGATATATGGAGTTATCATCAGCCATGATCTCATTGAAAGATAGAACAGTCTTAAGGGGCTGAATGCCCTACTTCTGTTCCTGTGTTCCTTTGGAACCATGAGAATTTGTCCCATCTTATCCTTTAGAATTCAGACTCTGAGCCCACAGAGATTTCTTTTCTCCCTTTTGCCTTTGTCTTGAAAACTCATCTCATCTCTGATGAAGGGTCTAGGCCCGAAACGTCAGCCTTTCTGCTCCTATGATGCTGCTTGGCCTGCTGTGTTCATCCAGCTCTGCACCTTGTTGTCTCGGATTCTCCAGCATCTGCAGTTCCTACTATCTCTCATCTCTGAAGAGCTGTGTTTGCTGTGTGATTTTTTTTGTTTGGGATAAAAGGGATATTGTTTAATTCCAGAATATAGCTTAGTTGTTAACCAGTTTTATTTTCCATTTGTTTAAAGAACGAGTTTTGTTTATAAAGTAACCGGATGAAGGATTCTTTTGATCTGGATAACAGTAGGTAAAGTTGCCATAGTCTTACCAGACAATTGGGCTGGTCACTGATTAGAGGGAGAGACGACTGGTAGTGGTTTAACCTAAGGGTCATCACACCTCAGGCAAGGGAAGAGTAGAGAAGGAGAGTCCTTCATGGCAACATTAATTGGTGTGGATATTGAACCCTGTCTGTTGGCATTACTCTGCGTTGTAAAATCAATAAAGAGAAACAATTTGACCATTTTGGTGATTGAATCAAAACATTTACACCAATGTTACACCTCTTGGATTAGTGAGACTAATTACTCCTATCAGAGTCGGAACATGATGTGACATAATTAACACGCAACATAAAATAGAAACCTGATGAATTTAATTTTATGTCCAATTTTTGTCTCATTGCTAAACTTTTAAACTGTTGGAGTACAGTATATTAAAGTCATCACTGTAGAACATAGCTTTTTTCCCATTATTATTTGTTTCTACATCTCATACATTTATGCAAATTAATACATGAAATGCAATGGTCATTCGAAACAAAACTTCAGAATTATGCAATTATTTTATAGCATCTTTTCTGCATTTTGAAATTTCTACAAAATGTAGTAGCGTATATAATATAGAATGCAATTATATTTCAAATAACCAGTTACATTTAAAACAGTTGTAACAATCTCATTGGGATCAGTAACATTTTTAAATTAGAAAAAAATTGAAATCCCAGTTACTTACGAAGAGAATGAAGCTACAAGATTCCAGAGAGTAAGGCAGAATAATTTTCATCATATTATAGTCAACAAAGCAATCACTAAATGCTAACTATCCTACAATCTAATATCCATAACTAGAGAAGGTCAAACATGAATTAACTGGTAACTATTCAGATTTTAGTGATCACAGTGTGACAAAATATCCTTCATAACAGAAGTCATTAAGGGTTACAGGACAGGTTGAAAGCACGGTTAAAGAAGTACGCAGTATTATGGGCTTCATATATAGGGGCAGAGATTACAAAAACAGAAAGGTCATGGTAAATGTCAAGGATAAGACTGTGGTTAACCTAACTGCAGTATTGTGTACAGTTCTGGATGCCAAACTATGGGAAAGATATGAACACATTGGAAAGAGTGCCGAAGAGGTTTAAGAGAATGGTTTCAGGAGTAAGACACATCAGTTATAAGGAAATATTGAGAAGCTGGGACTGTTTCCCCTGGAACTGAGAAGGTAAAAAGAATATTTTGATAGAAGTTTTAAAAATAATGAGAGCTATGGAAAGAGTAGGCGGGAATAAACTGTACCCCCACTTGTAAATGGATTTAGAACCAGAAAGCATATTTTAAAATGTTTTGCAAAAGAGACAAATGAGAAAAAAAAATTTTGCACACAACGAGTAATTAGGGTATGCAAGGCATTGCCTTGAAGGCATGTTCAATTGAGACATTCAAGAGGGCAAACAAAGAGAACAAAGAACAATACAGCACAAGAACAGGTCCTTCAGCCCACCAAGCCTGCGCTGACACATTTTGCCCTTCCACGCTAAAACTGTCTCAACTTACAGGATCCGTATCACTCTAATCCCTTCCTATTCAGGTATTCGTCCAGGTGCTTCTTAAATGCTACTACTGTGTCTGCTTCCACCACCTCCTCTGGCACCACATTCCAGGCACTCACCGCCCTTTGTGTGAAAAACTTGCCTCGCACATCTCTTTCAAATTTTCACCCTCGCACATTGAACCTGTGTCCCTTAGTAATTGATCCCTCCATCCTGGGGAAAAAAGCCTCATATGTTCCAGTCTATCCACACCATTCACATTGCAAACTTCTATTAAGTCACCCCTCAACCTCCTGCATTCCAGTGAAAACAAACCCGGTACTACCAACCTTTCTTCATAGCTTAAATCCCCCATACCAGGCAACATCCTGGTAAACCTTTTCTGTACCCTCTCCAAAGCATCCACATCTTTCCGATAATGTGTTAACTAGAACTGTACACAATATTCCAAGTATGACCTAACTAAATTTCAAGAAGCTGCAGCATAACTTGTCTATCATTATACTCAATGCCCCTTCCAATGAAGGCAAGCACGCCATGAGCCTTTTTTCACAACCTTATCTACCCGCACTACCACCTTCAGTGATTTGTAGACCTGCACACCCAGATCCCTCTGCACGTCAATATTCCTAAGGGTTCTGCCATTCACTGTACAAGGTGTTCTCCTATAATGTACATTCTGGCAATGCAAATTGGCTATAACGTGATTGATGAATAGGGGAACAGTATTTGTGAAACACAAACTTTGTGTTGGCTATAACACGATTCCAACATCGACATCACATGATTGGTTCACAGGATTTGTCCTGAGCATGCACCGAAAGAGTCCCCACACTGGCATCAGGGATCCTTGCACTTACTGTGAGAGGTACTGTACAATTCTGCCATGTTACCCACAAAATGCGAGGACAAAGTGGCAAGAATGATAATAAACAGCGTCCTGGTAATAAAATTGTGGGTGATGTATGTAAAAGAAAGGAAGGGAAACTAGTTGTTGTAAAGTATTTTGAGTGTAATGAGAGAACATGTGATATTGTTCGTGCAACAGGAATAAAAGAGTCTACCTTATGCACCATTAGAGACAATGCAGAGAAGACTAAAGCAAGCTGTATTGCTGGAACAAGTCTGAGTGCTAGCAAATTTGTGAGGTCACAGACTAAAGAACTTGAGGAGATGGAGTGGCTTCTAAGTATGTGGATAGAAGATCAAACAAAAAAGCAAACCCTTCTCACCATAAAAGAAAAAGCCTTATCAATTTATGAAGATCTAACAAAAAAAGCTGAAAATCCTGCAGATGTACCTGCCTTTAGTGCTAGCAGTGGCTGGTTTTCTGGTTTTAAGAACTGCTATGCTTTTCATAACGTAAAGTTATGTGGCGAAGCTGCCAGTGTAGACGAGGAGCATGCGATGACATTTCCTCCCATAGTAAAAAAAAATTAATTGACAAAGAAGGCTACAACTTAGATCAAATTTTCAATGTGGGCAAGACAGGTTTATACCAGAAGCGAAAGCCAACAAGAACCTACATTTCTATGAATGAAGCACACGCTCCAGGCTTTAAGGTGGCAAAGGATCGTATGACTGTGCTGCTGGGTGTCAATGCCAGTGGAGACTTAAAGTTTAAGTCTATGGTGGTGTATCACTGTGCCAACCTGCGAGCCTTGAAAGGTTACCTTAAGTCTACTGTAGGCATCTACTTCAGGTCAAGTAAAAGAGGTTGGATGACTAGGCAATTTTTTTCTGACCTTATTGTTGATGATTTTGAAGATGTTTGTTGAAAGTATTGCAGGATAAAAAATGTGGATTTCAAGATTGTCCTCATCCTGGATAATGCACCAAGCCACCCTCAGGCCATTGGAGAGTTTTCTGAAAACATCAAAGTGCTATTTCTACCCCCAAACACAACCTCTCTCCTTCAACCCTTGGACCAGGGTGCAATAGTAGCTTTTAAAGCTTATTATTTAAGGCGCACTTTTATGAGGCTGATTGCAGCCACTGAGCAGGATAAGGACAGTGTTCTTCAATTTTGGAAGAACTCTAACATCAAGAATGCAATTGACATTATTGTGGAGGCCTGGGATGATGTCAGAGGAACTCCCAAGAGTCAAAGAACATTGTGTTGATCTTGCAAAGCAAGACAGATTTGAAGAAGCGGAGATTGAGGATGTTGAAGAGCTGCTTGAGTCCCACTGTGAAGACCACTCCACAGCTGATCTACAACAACTTGTCACTGAGGGGGAAGTGGAAGCTGGAGATGAAGAAGATGAAGTCCAGGATGCAGCACCACGAGAGCTTTCCACTTCTGTTTTGTCTTCTATCCTGAGGGAAATTGAGAAGCAGTTGCAACGATTAGAGGACAACGATTACAATGCAGAATGCAGCAGGGTAGCAGTTCGTGAAAAGACTTTCTTTGGCACCCTATGAATTGTTTCTTCATGAATAAAGAAAAAAGGCAAAGCAGCATAAACTGGATGTCTTTTTTAAGCCAATCCCCAAGAAACAGTCAGAAGACAATGAACCACAGCCATCCACTTCTGGATTAACTATTTTTCGCCCTAACCCTGCAACCACAACTGCACCTGAAGGAGATGATGGTGATGATTTCAATCCACAGCCCCTGCATTAACAATAGAGCTACCTCAGAACCTCCTCTCCCATCAGGACATCTTGAAGTATTTTCATGATAAGGCGATAAATTTACTGTAATTTCATTATTACTTGTGAATTAAACATTTGTTCAAACTGTGCTATCCTTTATGTTATGCTTTGAGCGGTTTTTGAGTCATTTAGACTGATTTTTTTTGTTGGTCAGCCCACAAACCTCCTTTTCCCATAGACCCCGTTATTTCTATAGTGCGATTTTCTAAATCATTTTACAGGAACATATCTAATGTGGTATAGCAGAGTCCCTGTGTAATTTCCATCTGTACTTGGCCTTCCAAAATGCATCACCTCACATTCGTCTGGATTAAATTGCATCTGCCATTTTTCTGCCCATGCCTCCAATTGTATTCTCTGACAATCCTCCTCGCTATCCGCAACTCTACCAATCTTTGTATCATCTGCAAATTTACTAATTAGACCAGCTATGTTTTCCTCTGAATCATTTACATAGATCATGAACAGCAGAGGTCCCAGGGGGGCAATGGATAATAATTTACATTGGAACAATGTGTAGGGCTATTAGGAAAAGACAGGAGATTGGCACTAAATAAAAATGCTCAGAGAGTCCATGTAAGTACACTGGACCAAATGGTTCTCCTCTACGCTATACCAATACTGTCTTCCTCATGAGGAATTTCAGCTCTTTTCCTTTAACGAGCTATTCTGATCCCCAGCCAATACCAGCACACAACCAACCTGGGTTCCATGAACAAGGTCTTCACTACAAACAGCACACATCTGCAGAACCTGCTCAGCCTAGTCTTGTCCATTATTATCTTCAAGGAACAAAAACAAGTGTAACAACTTATCGTCTTTGTTAAAGCTTAGCTTTTGGATCTTGCCTCTCTTGGCTCTACTTCAGCTTGTCTGTCCTGCTTCAGTGAACTCAACATTTGTTCCCGTACAGCTTGGATTGATCAGTGTCCATTTATATCTTTATGAAGGTTTAGTTATGATTTCCCAGCTGAACTTACTTTTGATTTCCTTAGAGACTAGAAAGCTGCACTTCCGTGTTTGCCTTTTCTGCATCTGCAGGGTCTCCTTCAAAAACATATCAATTAAATTTTAAAATGTAGATTCTCTCACAATGTTGTATACAGATTTAAGAATAGAGTCAGAGAGTCATAGATTTGTACAGCACAGAAACAGACCCTTTAGTCCAACTCATCCATGCTGACCGCTCTAAGAATTATCACAAGTTTTGTTTTTAGTTCAGATTTCCAACATTTGCAGCATTTTTTTTATATAATCAACAATGTTAATGATTGGCTTAAAAGACTTTTGTCTCTGTGTCATCAGTAATTTTGGCTTTCATTGACTTGATTGGTGTTTGTCTTTCATGGCGAGGTTTATGCCCAAACTAAGCTTTGCCACTTCTGATGAGATCCACCAATTTATTGACAAGAATGAACACAGTGGTCTATGATTCTATCAATGCTTTGACAATAACACCAAATGACATAGGAGCAAAAGCCATTCAGCCGTTACATTTGCTCCACCATTCAATGAGACCATGGCTGATCGGATAGGCTTCAACTTCACTTTCCTTGAATGTACTTAACAACACAGCCTCAACAGCCCTCTGTGGTGAAGAATTCCACAGATTCACTACCCTCTGAGAGAAGAAATTCTTCCTCAACTCTTAAGTATGCTTATTCTAAGATTATGCCCTTCAATCCTAGACTCTCTGACAAGGAGAAACAACCTTTCCATATCTACTCTGTCAGGTCCTGTAAGAATCCTGTATGTTTCATAAAGATCACCTCTCATTCTTCTAAATTCTCATGAAAACAGACTTTTTGTGATTCATCTATGAGGGTTCCCAAATCCCTCTGTTCTGTAGTTTTCTGCAATCTTTCTCCATTTAAATAATATTCAACTCCTCCATTCTTTCTGCCACATGCATATGTTTTCCCATGTTATATTTCATCTGCCAAGTTTTTTGTTGGTACTTTGATCAGAACGCAGATGTTTGTTTATCCTAAACCAAATGTTCTTTTATTTTCTGAAAAAAAAATGAAGAATTTTATCTAGGAGTTCAGCAGAGAGATCGCAAAATGTCTGTTTCCCCAAATGAAGCAGGACGTTTAAAAGAGTGGACTACAGTTTATAACCAAGGTCCATAACGTTTATTTAAGTACAACCTATCTACAGAAGCAAAGCACTGTGGATGCAAGGAATCTAAAGTAAAAGCAGAAAATTCTGGAAATATTCAGCAAGGGTGGCACAGTGATTAACACTGCTGCCTCACAGCCCCAGGGACCTGAGTTATATTCCAGCCTTAGGTGACTGTCTGTGTGGAGTTTGCACATTTTCCCTGCATCTGCCAGTTGCTCTGATTTCCACTCACAGTCCAAAGATGTGCAGGTTAGGTGGAATGACCATGTTAAATTGCTCTGTAGTGTCAATGGATGTGGAAGCTAAGTGGATTAGCCATGGTAAATATGGGGTTACAAGGATAGGGTGGGATGCTCTTCAGAGGGTACATGCAGACTTGTTTGGCCAAATGGCCTCTATCTCTGAGGTCTAGTAACATCTGTGAAGAGATTCAGAATGAATGCTTCAGGATGATGGTCATTCATCAGAATAGAATATATTAAAGCTGTATCCAGTTACATTTAAAAAAAAATTCCAACTCACCCTCTTTCAATGGATAACTCCCTTGCAATTTTTAAATGTGCAATAATTTTATTCTTGTTATTTCGGTACTGTACATCGGAAATGAAAGTTTTGCAACAGCTCCGCGCCCCTGAAGGCTAAGTTGCCCTCCAACCTCTAACAAATGTAATTCAACTTCAATCATTCGGGACTTTGGTCGACAGGAAATTTTAATTCAGGCTAGAGCTAATGGACAGGTGTTGAATTTTCCGTCTGACGTATCGCGAGACTGGCCTCAAGTTCGAAAGTATTTTACAGGACTTGAATTTTACAGACAATCTTGTTCGCACTTAAACACATGAAGGCTACAGCCCATCAAACGCGTTGCTCTTGGATCAAGACACACTTAAAAGTAGCAGCTTCAATCGCCGCCATCTGGTTGTTGGAAACCTTCCTGTCTCGCCTTGTTCCGTCATTTCCAGCTGTCGGGGGATTGATTTTCAATCCTGTCCAGACTGCAATGGGAAAAAAAGGCGTCTGGTTACAATCCAGTGAGACAGATCCCACCATCCCCAGGTGGCTACGTATCCAGGTGCTTAATATACATGGCGTAGCAGTGCAAACCCGCCACCAACAGACACACTTTAAATGTTCAAATTAATTGCAGTTCACTAACAGGTTAACTCTTTTAGAAAAAAAACAAAGCCACAGATTAGAAGATGGTATTCACCGAGAAAACTTTCCGCACCACAGTGTGCAATTTAATAATTTCAGTGCAGCAACTCCTTGTTTTTACGATTTCTTGAGCAGTTGACTCTGGTTAAAAAAAGAAATACATCTCGAAACAACATTTGCTTTTATATTTTATACAGCCTTTCCAAAGATTATGCAATATCCATGCATTTGTTGTCATTATGTACCTGTAGTGTAAACATTAAACTTTCGTTTTTGACAGGCACATTGCAGGTGTCATAAATGATGCGGTGTTTTACAATATAGGGCGTTGAGCATGAAACTGTTTCCAAATTCCTTCTTTCAATAAAAAGTTTGTAACAGAAAGCGGAAAACGTCTAAGGTATGCGTGCTTAACTGGCAATGTTATGTTAAAAGGACTGGTTAAGATTAAAATGGAAACAAAAATAAGCCTTTCCTAATTTGTTGCAAGTGTTAAGTGAGTATAGCTCATGGGTTGGGAGGGAACGGGTGAGGTAGAGAGGGAAGAAGTGACCGATTGAGTTAGAGAGGGAAAGAGCGAGTGAGTATTTGCATTGGGCAAGGAATAAAATGATTGAGTTAAAGAGGGAAGAAGGGTGGGGATTTTTCCAGTAAATGATTTGGAAGTGGATTAGGTACTGAATTAATGAGAGAGTGAGTGATTGAGTTAGAGAGGGAAGGAACAGTGATTGAATCAGAAAAAGGAAGAAGAAGTTGTTGAGTTGTATAGAGAGAATAGGGCAATTGAGTAGAGTGATTGAGTTAGAGAATTTTGTAGTAATTATGTTGGAGTCCGGGAAGGTGGGCAAGTGTAATTGTGGTACAGGAAGTGAGGGATAAAGTGATTGACCTAGAGGGAGGGAAGGAAGGATGGAGTGCATGAGTTATAGTGGTCAGTGAGGTGGGAGGAGCAGATAGGTGGGAGAGAAGATGGACAGGTTGTGTCAGGTCAAGGAGGCGGGGATGAGAGGGAGGGTTGACATAGAGTTAGTAGGAACTGCCCATGCTGGAGTCTGAGATAACAAGGTGTAGAGCTGGATGAACACAGCAGGCCAGGCAGCATCAGAGGAGCAGGAAGTCTGACGTTTCAGGTCTGGATCCTTCTTCAGAAATGGGGGAGGGGAATGGGGGTCTGAAATAAATTGAGGGGGAGGCGATGATAGAAGGCGGATAGGGAGCAGATAGGTGGAGAGAAGACGGATAGGTCAAGGAAGGCGGGGATGAAGCCAGTAAAGATGAGTGTAGGTAGGGAGTTGGGATGGGGGTTAGTCAGTGAGGACGGAAGGGCAAGGAGGTGGGGATGAGGCGAGTAGGTAGGAAGTGGGGGTGGGGGTTGGTCAGTGAGGTAGGAGGAGCGGATAAGCGGGAGAAAAGATGGACAGGTCAAGGAGGCAGGGATGAGATGGGCTGGTCTTGGGATGAGGTCGGAGGCGGGGAGATTTTGAAGCCTGTAAAGTCCACATTGAGACCATTGGGCTGCAGGGTTCCCAAGCGGAATAGGAGGTGCTGTTCCTCCAGCCTTCGAGTGGCATCATTGTGGCACTGGAGAAGGCCCAGGATGGACATGTCGTCCAAGGAGTGGGAGGGGGAGTTGAAATGGTTCGCAGCTGGGAACCGCGCATAGGTGTTCCACAAAGCGGTCTCCAAGCCTCTGCTTGGTTTCCCCAATGTAGAGGAGGCCACATCGGGAACAGTGGATACAATATACCACATTAGTGGATGTGCAGGTGAATATCTGTTTAATGTGGAAGGTTTTCTTGGGGCCTGGGATGGAGGTGAGGGGGGAGGGTGTGGGGGAGGTGGAGCACCTCCTGTGGTTGCAAGGAAAAGTGCCGGGGTGGTGGGGCGAGTGGGGAGTGTGGAATGGATGAGGGAGTTGTGGAGAAAGTGGTCCCTCGGAAGGCAGATCATGGTGGGGAGGGAAATATATTCTTGGTCGTAGGGTCAGATTGCAGGTGGCGGAGAATGATGCATTGAATCTGGAGGTTAATGGGGTGATACGTGAGGACATAGAGTGTTTGAATCAGAGGCAGAGAGGGATTCAGTCATTGGGGTAAAGGTAGTGAGGTAGGGATAGAGAGGTTGAAGATACAATGATTGACAGATGTGGATGCAGTGAGGGATAGACTTATCTATTTAGAGGGAATGAAGGATAGATGTTTGAGTTGTTTGCAGTGATCGAAGGAAGGATAATGATTCAGAAACACGGAGGGAAGGATAGAGTGATTGTGAGTAAAGATAATGAGAGATAATATGATTAAATTAGAAGGAAGGAAGGGTGAGTTAGAGACAGATGGAGTGACTGAGTCAGCGGCAGGATGAGTGGGACGGTGATTAGACAAAAAAACTTAACGTGCAAGAGCAAAAGTAGACTATTCAGGGATAGTAAGAACTGCCGATGCTGGAGGCAGAGATAACACAGTGTGGAGCTGGAGGAACATAGCAGGCCAGAGAGCATCACCTCATATTCCACCTACAACTCAATCGTCTCAAATGTGGACTTTACTAGTTTCAAAATCTCCCCACCCCCGGCCTCATCCCATGACCAATTCTCCCTCTCATCTCGCCTCCTTGACCTGACACAAACTGTCCATCTTCTCTCCCACCTATCTGCTCCTCCCACCTCAATGACCAATCCCCACCACTGCCTATCTGCATTCACCTATCACCATTCCACCTACCTTCCCCAGCCCAAACCCCCTTCTTTATTTATTTCAGAGCTCCCTTCCCCCTCCCCAATTTCCGAAGAAGGGTCCCGACCTGAAATGTCAGCTTTCCTGCTCATCTGATGCTCTCTGGCCTGCTGTTCCTCCAGCTCCACACTGTGTTATCTATTCAGCCAACAAATCTGTTCTGCTTTTGAATGAGATTGTGGCTGATCGGATAATCTTCAATTCCATTTTCCTGCCTTATCCCCTTAACCTTTGATTCCCACATTGATTAAAAATCCATTTATCTCAGTCTTGAATATACCACAAGCCCTCTGTGGTAAACAATACCATAGATTGACTACTACTACAACAATAACAACAACAAAGTTGCTGGAAAAGCTCAGCAGATCTGGCGGCATCACTTCTGAGGAAGGGTCACCGGACCTAAAACGTTAACTCTTGTTTTCTCCTCCACAGATGTTGCCAGACCTGCTCAGCTTTTCCAGCAACTTTGTTTTTGTTCCTGATTTACAGCATCCGCAGTTCTTTTGGTTTTTATTCCATAGATTGACTGTCCTTGTAGAGAAAATTTCCTCCTTTCTGTTTTCAATAGGCAACCCCTTACTCTCAGATTAAACCCCTTGGTCCTGGTCTCTCCCACAAGGGGAACCAAGCCCACTAAGAATGTTCGAAGATGATGGCAGCGGCAGGGTAGGAATTGTCCAGGGCTCTGTACCCATTTGCTCTCGCTCCCCTGGCCAGCCGCATTTTCCTTTGGTCTTTCGTATTGTTTTGTTTTTTTTTATTTCTCTTTAGTATTAAAGTTCATCTTCTTTCCTGTGGCTGCAGTAGCGTGGGCCTGCAGCGGCGGTGGGGCAGTATGATTGATCCAGAATATCCACTCTTCATGACCATAGTGGCTGCGGCTGTATCGAAGGGTTCATCTTTTGGTGGGTCTGGTCCATTCCTCCTGGTGGCGGTGCAGTGGTGGTGGCTGTAGCGGTAGCAGCATGGTGGTTCCAGTTTGTTTTTCATGGTTATGGCGGCTTCGGGAGACGACTGAAGTGGCGACAGTTTGAGCAAGGGCATCAGCGTCGGCGACTTAGTGGGTCCGGTCTGTCCTTCCTTGGCTTCGGTGTTAGTTTCCGAAGTGGCAGCTTGTGGGTCCGATCCGGAAAAGCCGTGTTTTGGCAGCCTCGGAACGGTTTCGGCGGCGGCATCCAGTAGCCACTGCAGAAACCTCAGAGCCATGGAGGGAACAAAAGATCAACTTTGTCCTAACTTTCTCAATTATTTCTTTTTATGATTTCTGTAATTAAAATCGCACGGAATTGTGGCGGCTTGTACACATCTCACTGTATTTTCTTACGAATGCAAGTGACAATAAATTGCTATTGTATACTATGTTTCAATAAGGTATCCTATCATTCTTGAAAATGCCAATGAGTACAGGTCCAAACTACTTAACCTCACCTCAGAGGAAAATGTCCCCCAGATCTGGAATCAACCAAGTGAACATTTCAGCCAGAGAGTGGTGAATCCATGGAATTCACTGCCACAGAAGGCTGTGGAGGCCAGGTCATTGAGTACATTTAAGACAGAGATTGTCTTGATTATCAAGGGTGACGGGGAGAAAGCGAGAAAATGGGGTTGAGGAACTTATCAGCCGTGACTGAATGGCAGAGCAGACTCGATGGGCCGAACGGCCCATTTTCTGCTCCTATGTCTTATGGTAACATTTACTGGACTTCCTACAATGCTCATATATCTTTCCTTAGATAAGGGGACCAAAACTGTTTGTCATCTTCCAGTTGTGGTCTGAGTAGTGCCATGTATAGTTTTAGCAAAACTTCATTACCTTCATACTCCATTCATTTTGAAATAAAGGCCAACATTCCGTTTGACTTCTCTGTTACCCAATGAAATTGTACGCAAACTTTTTGTGTTTCCTGCACAAGAATCACCAAATCCATCTGCAATATTTTGCAGTCATTCCCCATTTAAATACTATTCAGCTCTTCTCTTCATTCCAAAGTGCATAACCTCACATTTCCTCACATATCCCATTTGCTAAGTTTTGCCACTTAACCTGTTTATATTCCCCAACTGACTGATTGTCTCATCCTCACTACTTGCTTACTAATTGTGTAATTTACAAACTTGGGGCTAGCAGATTCACTTATGTCAGCCAAGTTATTAATATATATTGTAAATAATCAAGGCTCCAACAGTGATCCCTGTGGCATTCCACTAATTATTCCATCCTGAAAATCATGATTCAGTCATAGGCACATAGGGGCAGAGACTGAGGCAGAAGCAGGGAGGGATGCTGATTGAGCTGGAAGGAAGAATGGAGAGTGATTGAATTGGAGGCAGTGAGCGACAACAATTGAGTTGGAGCCAAAATCTGAGGGTGGGACTGTACCAGATTAGGAGGAAGGGAAAGTAGTTGAGTGGGAACCAGTGAATGAGAAAGGGAGAGTGATTGAGTTTTGAGGCAGGGTGTGTGAGGGGGGGACAGTGATTGGGTTTTGAGGCAGGGTGTGTGAGGGAGAGACAGTGAGTGAGTTTTGGGGCAGGGTGTGTGAGGGAGGGACAGTGGTTGAGTTTTGAAGTAGGGTATGTGAGAGTGAGACAGTGAGTGAGTTTTGAGGCAGGGAGATAGGGAGGGACAGTGAGTGAGTTTTGGGGCAGGGTGTTGGAGAGGGACAGT
>NC_063344.1:23284262-23308024 GCF_021869965.1 Rhincodon typus
GGAGAGGGACAGTGAGTGAGTTTTGGGGCAGGGTGTTGGAGAGGGACGGTGAGTGAGTTTTGGGGCAGGGTGTTGGAGAGGGACGGTGAGTGAGTTTTGGGGCAGGGTGTGTGAGGGAGGGACGGTGAGTGAGTTTTGGGGCAGGGTATGTGAGGGAGGGACGGTGAGTGAGTTTTGGGGCAGGGTGTTGGAGAGGGACAGTGAGTGAGTTTTGGGGCAGAGTCTGTGAGGGAGGGACGGTGAGTGAATTTTGGGGCAGGGTGTTTGAGAGGGACAGTCCTGGAGTTTTAAAACTGGGATAAGCCCCTCTGCAGCATCACCGCGGCCTTCCTTAAACTTGGGCCCCGCCCCGCCGGTCGGCCAGCTCCCTCCTGATTGGCGGGCGGCCGGTCAGGTGGTGGAGATTCCCGGTCCCGGTCGCCATTTTGGGGGAAAGTTTGGGATTTCTCTAGCAGTGACCGGGAAGAGGAGTCGTCGGAGTTGTTGGCGGGAGGGAAGCGGCGCCAGTGAAAGTTTGTTTTTGGTGGAAACGGGAACAAGAGGAGCGGGAGAGTGGGTGTCGGTGCCGGTCCGGGGGCCCCACCTCTCGGGGCGGGGAAACGAGGAGGTGGAGGAGGAGGGTCACTGGCGGCGGCGAAGGACTGCAACTCCACGGGGAGGCAAGAGAGCGCGAGCCCCGGAGCCTGTAACTGGCCTGACGGGGAGACAGCCAGAGAGTCGGCCTCGCTTTCAGGGTGGCAGAACGGAGGGGGGGGAGGCTGCCGCTTGCTGCATCCCCTACAGAGGAGAGAGAGAGAGAGGACCCCCCCCCCCCCCCACTTTTCCCAAAATAAAAACAACCCACACCCAGCAAAGGGATCCACTGGAGGACCCTGAGTGTTAGGGGCAGAGACCAGGACAGTCCCTCTCAAGGTGAGCGGAGAGGATCCACTCTCCCCAATCGGTCTCCTGCAGTCACCTTGAACAAGTAGGACAAGCGAGCAGTGACCGGGCAAGATAACCAGCAGAAACTGTCTGATCAGAGATACGGTATTCCAGTCTGGGAAAGAAGAGAGAGTCAGGATGAGGTGCTCCTGAGGCCAATACTTTACAAACCGGTCAATCCACTTCAGGAAGGAAGGATTGACTTGTATCGAAAAGAAACCAAAAGTGTCTCTTTCCTCTTTCTTAAACAAGCCTAAGCCTGTTTTGAAGGAAAAAAATCGATTGTCAGTGAAACTGATTGCACTAAATATTTACACGTTTCCTGGAGTCGGAGCGAAAAGTTGGGATCCGGTGTTTCCAGCAGATTGTCAGGACCATTTGAAAGCGCAGAAGAAAAGATCCTGTCTCCTGAGACTCTTCGGAGGATAATTTAGAATTGAGGGAATTACTAACTGGGAGATTTAACCTGTGAAGGAAATCTGAAACAGGAGGATGCCAGTTCGAAAGCAGGGTGAGTTTCAGCATGTTAAACTTTGGGCTTAATTTAACCTTAATGCAAGCATAAGCATTTAATAAAAGTTTTTACAAGTACGCTAACACTTTGTATTTAGCACCATTGAAACGAACTTTAAGACGAACCGATTTTAACGAAGGAAATCTTTGTCATTTTCTACCAAGTGCTAAAAGCTGGGCAAAGATGAGCTATGTTGTAACTCCAGGAGTTGTTACGGGATCGGGCCAGTAATGATCGTTAAATGTGTGATTATTTTTGCCCCTTGTCTCTGCTCAGATGCTCAGCGAGCTCTGAAGCTCCTGGAGAATTACCGTGCCAAGCTCGGCAAGACTGAAGACCGTCAGCTCCGTGCCTCCATCGAGCGAGTCATCAATATATTCCGCAGTAATCTCTTTCAAGCATTAATAGGTACGTACGTAGACCGCTCGACATCTCGTCTTCACTTATTACTTTTTGAGGTTAACAGCAGCATCAGCCGATGAGAGCTGTTAAAATACCAATGGGTTGTTCTGAACATAAGGACTTAAATATTCTGGACAGAGAAAGAGGTTTGACGTTTTAACAACGCGGGAATCCCTTGGCTTTTCTTATCCGATTACGAAACCATTCTTTCCCCTTAAGCTGACAACCTGTTGCCTTGCGATTCTGTGAATCACGGAGAGGCGAGAAAGCGGGAATAGTCAAACAATGTAATTGCGAATATTTGACAGAAGTTGTCGCGTCATTTTAAACCCCGCAACACTGAAATGAATGGCGGCACCAGTGCAGCATTTCTAATGAACTCTGCTTATAGTGTTGAACGATCAGATTACAACTTGATGTCCGTGTACATGATGCGATTCGGTTGCATTCAGGAGCACTTGGGCGGTGAACAGGAAGCATTATGGAGGAAGGGGCGTGATTTATTAATGTAAACAGTTTCGGCTGTGTGTGGCATGTCTGAGTTGGACACGTGTGGAGGTGGTGCTGAAGAAAGTAGATATGAAATCGCTACGATATGACATTTTAAGGAAAACCGTATTGATGACTATATGGATTTTTAAGTGGAAATAAGGATAGTGGGAGTTGCATTAAAATTCTGGGTATCAATTTAGATTTTGCAGAATGGGAAAATCCTTTTCTGATTTCAAAACTTATTGACACTTAATCAGAAGTCCACACACTCTCGTTAGAGAATAGTGCAGTTGATTAAAATCGTTTTGATGGGGAGGAAGAGAAATAAGGATAATATTGTAAAGAAAATGATCCCTCTTGACATCAGCTGTAACCTAATTTGCGTTGAACTTTCAAATACATAATTAAAATAATTTTAATATTGATATTTTATTCATATTTGGGATATGAGCATTCTGGCAAACTGGTATTTATTGGTCAAGCCACAGTGCTTAATGGCTATTAGTACTGATTTCAATGATATGAGGCACCTTCCACTGTTTAATTATAATTTTAATCATAAAATAAATGTAAAAGGTCCAACGACTGTCAAAGGTTAATCTTTCAAGTGTTCAGTAGCGTACCACTAATACAAATAGCTCTGACAAACTAACGTTGTGTTGTAGTATTAAATTGTCATTGTCATTGTCATTGTCAACAAAATAATACTAGTATGTAGTAGGTCTTATTGGTTATCAGAGGTTTCAAATGTGCTGTGTATATGCGATCTCCGTCCAAGTACAAATTTAACTACAAAGAGAGGCAAATGATTGAAGTATAATGACGGTTTAAGTGGTTCACAGATAAACTGCTTCTCTGGATAGTAGGATCCTCTAGCCTAAGGATTAGATCCATCAGGAAATCTACTGATCTGCTTGCCATCATCAGCAAGGCAGTAGTGAATTTTTGAGAAGTTGTGCAGTTAGCTTTTTATTCAATGATTTTTGTTTTGGCTAAATGGCAAACACATTGGGCTTTTCGTAAAATAACAAATATTCCATTTCACTGTATGTCCAAAAGATCTGTACTTCCTGTTGTTCCCCTTAATACCTCCCCATTAAATACCATAAACTACTATTGTAAGCTGTTCAAGACGGAACTAATGTCCGCACACGTTGTGTATTGCTTTTTTTTCTTAATCTTTTTGTATGTTTGTTTGCTTTCTCCCTTTCCAAAATTCGTGTCTGCTCTCTTGCTGAGATACTGATTATATTGGGGATGGCAACACTCCAAATACCTCAGTGACATTGGATGCATCTTTCATAGCATAGTTAAGCCTCATTAATATTTGTATGTACATGATTTCTAGGAAGGAACTTTTGATAGTGCCTGAGCGTGGGAATGTTGTTACTTTTCCTACCTTATTTCGGTTGTTGAGGAAAATTTTGGGATTTTACCACTAGCCCAGCTAAAACTGACTGACTAGTGTAGATTTTCTCCAGAAAGTGCATGTAAATAGACTCAAGATGATGGTGACATGAGTTCGCTGTAAATGTGTACATTGATTTTTCAAAAACTGTTTCATTAGAAATAATGAATTGAAATTTAGTTGTGCAGTAAACAAAAATAAAGGTGAAACGATTGTTTGGATTAGCAAAGATTTATAAATGGTGTGCTGCACATTATTAAAAGCTGAAAGAACTGTGAATGCTGTAATTCAGAGACAAAAGATAAGCTCAGCAGGTCTGACAGCATCTGTGAAGAAAAAAAATCAGTTAACGTTTTGGGTCCAGTGACCCTTCCTCAGAACTGATGGTACCTACATCCCACCAGCATGAAGATCATCAGACATCATTTCTGCCACGTCCAGCAAGATGCCACCACTAGATACCCATTCCCCTCCCCTCCCTTGTCCGCCTTCCGCAGGACCATTCCCTCTGGGACACCCTGGTCTACTGTTCATTCACGCGCGCGCACACACCACCGTCCCCTGCGACCAGCGAAGGTGCACCGCCTACCCGTGTACCTCCTCCGCCCCCCTCTCCAAGGACCCAAATATACCTTCCAGGTGAAGCAAAACTTCACCTGTACTTCCCAGAATCTAGTCTACTGCATTCGCTGCTCACTATGTGGTCCCCTCCACATTGGGGAAACGTAGCATAGACTGGGTGACCGCTTCACAGAACACCTATGTTCTGCTCACAAAAAGACCCTGAGCTACCTGTTGCCTGTCACTTTAACACACCACTCTGTTCCCCGGCCAACATCTGTGTCTGGCTTGCTGCAGTGTCCCATTGAAGCTCAACGTAAGCTAGAAGAACAACACCTCGTTTTCCGCTTGGTACCCTCTGGACTCCATATGGAGTTCAATAATTTTAGGGCCTAAACTTTCCTGTGTCCTAGCCCCCTAGCCCCCTACCTCATGCACCAGGCCTTGTTATCACTGCCTGCCATTACATACTACCTATCGTTGGTCACTAACAGTCCCCATTAACAACTGTTCACTCTCCAAGCCAGATCATTATTAACTCCTTTGTCTACCCTACTGTTCTTCTCGCTCTCTTGCTGTCTCTCATTGACTCCCTACCCCTCGATTTTCTGCATATAAACCACAATTTTCCGAGCTACCATCTGTTCTGAGGGAGAGTCACCGGACTCCAAAATGTTAACTCTGATATTTTTATTCAGAGATGCTGCTAGACCTGCTGAGCATTTCCAGCAATTCCGTTTTAGCATTGGATCTGTTGACTGCACAAGAGATGGCATGGGATTGGAGAGGGTTACAGGAGAACATAACAATGTTAACTGTAGGAACAGAGACTGGAACAAGCGGCAAGGACAAGTTTATGTGAGGACTTGAAGCATCCTAGGGAAAGGAACTCAATGATAAACTCAGTATAAAAACTTTTGTATGGATGATCATTAATGTTAAAGTTCAGCTGTTCATGTGTAAACCATTTAGAGGCAAGTTTTTGTTTGTTATATGCAGATGTAGATTATATGGAGGTTAAGTTTTTGCAAGGCCCGAGTTAGTACAGTATAGTTTTGGATCCGCTGCCCTGCGGTGCACTTGTCCTTCCTCCATTGCTGCACCCCCCCCAAAAAATTAAAATTATTGTAAATATATGTTGTAAATTTGCAAGATTGTTGCTTGAACTGGTGACTAGTTATAAAATAGTATCTTCTTTTGGGTATCTTGTTTTCTCACTTGAGCAGAAGAGGCTATGAAAAGTTTTAGTTTTGAAAATGTAAAGACTGTTGCTAGATGGTTGGGGGTAAATTTTAATGTCAGAAAATAAGTGTCAAGTAAACTTTCTTTTTGCATTAGTGTTTTGAGGAAGAATTATTTTGCCATTGGGGCTAGTTAACATAGGGGTCAAAGTAATAATTTCAGCCAAACATTTAGGTAAGTACTTGGGGCCAAAGGAAGAAAGTAGAATTTGTTTTGCATTGCTCCAGTCAACACAAACATAAATCAATAAATTAAACAAACAATATTGTTCCTACTTTTGAATGTGTTGGCTAATTGGCATTTCTTTAGCGTTTTCTTCTGCAGAGCCATTTTCATTACAAATAGTGTAAATTGGTTTAGTGTTGACGGTGTCTTTTGATATAAACTACCAATTATAATGGAGGTAGGGAAAGAGAGAGATGCTGCTGAGTTGAGAAAGCTGTTTATGGGTTTTTTGCTTTGATAAACTAAAGAATACAGGCTGATTTTGGATCAGTTGGGAAGAGTGGGAGAACTGTATCCAAGTTGTACCTTGAGGATTTTTTTCAAGCAAGTTAGTGATTTTAATGTTTTCTGTGCCAGTGCAAGCCCAAATTAAATTTTTTTGAATTAACTGAAGGTTTCCTGTTGTCTTCCTTAACTTTCAGTTGACCAACATGTTTTGCTCCAAAAGGGAGCTAGCATATCTAACTTTATTGTGGGTTGCACCTTTACATTCCTCACTAACTTTCCCATGCTCTGCCTTTCAGGAAAGAGATAATGTCACCCACTGTGTGTCCCGTTAGTCAAAATCCAGGTCTAAAATCTACAAAATGAAAAAAAATTATGTGCAAAAGTCACTTATTTCTTGGCATTCTTCCAATAGACTAATATTTAAGTCCATTGATACCAGGTATGAATTGGGTCCCAAGGACCTAAAATTTTAAAGGTGTCATTCTTGACCTTTCCTCAAAATAGAGGAATAAAATCACCAATTAAGAGGTGTAGATTGAGCGATTCTACAAATCAGTAGAATGGAGTGCATCTAACAAATAAAATGTGGGATAGGTGGAGAGTTTTCTTGTGTGCTATATTTGGCAATGCCTCCCTTGCCTTGCCCATAAAATTACATTGAGTTCACATTCATTTGACTTGAACTTTTTGGCAGGGTTGATAGAAGCCAAATCTTTGCTATTTATAGACACATTTGTCTAACTTTAGAAGACCTGTTTGCTAGCTAGTATGAATGTGTCTGTTTTAGAATATGTGTATTAATGCTCTTTAAACTGGAAATGTGGTTTTGTAGGCTGCATTAATCTTTGCATCTTCAGCATTTTATCAGGATAGTTGCTATCATCATTATAAACATCAGTTGTAAATGCAAGAAATCTCTAAAACAAAACAATCTGGAATGATCATTAAGAAAAATGAACTAGACAGGGTCATTTAGTGAATAAGTCAATTGAATAAAATTGATGAATTTTAGGACAATTATCTTAAAATGCAAATTGACAAATGATTGAAATTGGGACATTCTGTAATGAACCACCTGTTGTAATTGAAGGTGACAGATATGTCTTGGTAAATTGTATAGCAGTAATCCATTAAAAGTTTCAGGCAATGCCATTTTGATTGCAAAGCTAAAGGTATGCGGTTAGACCCTTAATTGGACTACAGCTTTCAATTTACTGATGAATATCTGTTATAATGAAATTGTGATTCGTTTTAACATTTATTCTTACTATTGTGGTGTTGCATTTCCATTTCTGTTCTGAATATGCTGCATGACATAGGACCAGAAGGTATGTTGACTCTTTCTGCATTATCAGGTTATCGTTTGTATTAGGAATTTTCAAAACAAATTCAAATAGCAGACAGTGGAATGTATTGAGGGGTCCATTGCTAATGTGCTTTTATTTAATAGTTGGCAAACTTATTGGAAAATTCCGAGAGAATTCCACTGTTGAGTTTGAGCTTTGCAACCTTAACTGTTCCATTTGTTCTGACTTAGTTTAGTTGCTGTTCTTTTGGGAGGGTGAGGGAATAAGTGTGCATTTTGTTTAATAACTGCTGGGAGTTCTAACTTGATTATAATGGAATGATTTCTGTACTGAATAATTACATTTAAATACAATGCATGATTAAATAATGCACAGCGTTTGCTTGGTTTATCAGGAAGAGAAAAGCATTCCATGTGTGATGAGATGTCTGCTCTATTTTGTGTGGAGCTGGAGGAACACGGCAGATCAGGCAGCATCAGGAGGAACAGGAAAGTTGATGTTTCATCAGAAGCTGATCAGAAAACATTGGATTAGTAGAAGAGAATTAGCAGTTGAACTGAGTCACGAACAGGGATAGATAGATGGTCTTGGTGACAGAGGAGATGTGGAGTCAAAAGCTCAAATAGGGCGGCATGGTTTCAAACGTTCTGCTTCAGCCATATGTTGTGGCCAGGAAGAGCTATCTAATGACTATTCCTTCTGCATGACTCTGCACTCCTTTTTCTTTAAGTGCACATCCAGTTCCCTTTAAAGTTTGGAAAATAACAACCCTGAACGGAGTCCCTTCTTCCTCACTTCAAAACAATATATATTTTCTATGTTCAATTAAATTATAGTAAGAGATTTTGTGCCTTCTAAAGCAAGACATTCACATTAAAAATATATAAATGAACGTGATAGTATTTATGGAAAAACAACAAGTCTATTAAGAGGCTGCATAATTCAAAATGAATTATATACATGGCAACCTTTACCAAACTTCTGACATCCTAGACTGGTGTGTAAATTACTGTCAGATAATGAGGGTACAATAAAATAGAGCAGAGGAGATAGCAAGATCTGCAGATGCTGGAAGTCAGGAGTCCTGACGAAGGGTCCCAACCTGAAATGTCATCTTTCCCGTTCTGCCTGATGCGCTTAATCTGGTGTATTTCTCCAGTTCCACACTGTCTTGGTTCTGACTTCCAGCACCTGCAGTTCTTGCTATCTCCTCAGCTCTATTATTTGACAGTAATTGCACACCAGTTTAGGATGTCAGAATTTTGGTAAAGGTTGGCAATGTATATAATTCATTTTGAGTTATAGAGCCTCTTTATAGCCTTGTTTTTCCATATATACTATCACATTTATTAATGTGAATAGCTTTAGAAGGCACAAAATCTTTACTATAATTTAATTGAACATAGAAAATATGTTTAATTAGTAAAGTAATATTGTTTTTTGGGTGAGGAAGAAGTGACTCCGTTCAGGGATGTTATTTTCCAAATTTTAAAGGGAACTGGATGTGCACTTAAAGAAAAAAAAGTACAGAGCCATGCAGAAGGGATAGTCACTAGGACGAATTAGATAGCTCTTCCTGGCCATAATGTTTGGCTGAAGCAGAATGTTTGTTTGCAACCGTGCCACCCTATTTGAGCTTTTGACTCCACTTCACTTCTCCTTTGTCACCAAGGCCATCTACTTCTAACACTTTCTGTCCCTGCTCATGCCTCAGCTCAACTGCTAATTCCTTTCTACTAATCCAGTGTTTTCTGATCAGCTTCTATCCTGCATCCTCTCAACTGAGTTTATGGCCTTGCTGCTAAAATCCTAACTTGCCCAAAGACCTGTTAATCCGTCACTTGTATGTTCACTGACCAAACAATACCTCTTGTTTTAAAATTACCATCCTTGTGTTCAAACCTTTTGCTTCTTCCCACCCATGTCCATCTCTGTAACCTACAACAAAGCTTTAGATCTGTGCTCTTCCTGTTCTGGTGGCTTACACATGCTGAATTTTGAAGTGCAGTAGATTGAATGGCCCTCTACTGTAAATTAGCTGATTCTGTTACCCTTGTGTTTAGGGAGAATGCACTGAAAAATCCATATGTGGAATTAGATATGGGTTGCTTTTGGGTACTGGAAGGTAGAGAGATGCTGGTAATATAGGATTATCTTTGCCAAATGTTACAGGGTATGCTGTTTCCTTGCACTGTAATCGGCTATTCGCACTGCAGTTGAAATCGTGTACTCTGTTCATGAGCCGGTTGGTGTCGATCACAACACCTGTTGTGAATCTTTTTTGGGGGAAAAGGTACTTAAAAGGAATCAACCATCCTTCTAAAATCCATTCACTTAATGCCAATGTGAATTTGAATGATTCCAATATGATTGAATAGAACACCGGGAGCCTTTCAAGTTGGATGATATCTGACCTGCCACTTTCCTTTTTATGTCTCTTGCAAGAATTTTTACTACACTTAAATCCACTGTTACATATAGTTATTTTCATGATTGGCTAATGTATAAGTAGGAATTCATATTAACCACATTGTAGAATCTTGTGTCCTTCAGTTTTTTTCCCATTTTTAAAAGAACGTAATGACCAAATTCCTGGGAGTGAATGATATTTTTATCTTGCAGCGGAATGGAATAGATTTCTCATGAATATACTTAAGTTTTAGTTTACTTATTTCAGGAAAGAACTGGGTGATTTTTGGATTAGAAATGGTATTGGGCCATAGAGGATAAGGATGAAGTCAAATACTGAGTGGAATTTGGTTTCTCAGGTGCTCTGACAATGGAAGTGACTTGAGGCAAGTATTGGAAGGTGTAAAGTTTAAGTGGTTGGTTTTGAATTGTTTGTAAACTTTTGGGCATCAAAGGAATTTTGTAGTATTTAAGGAATTCAAACGAAGTAGATACAACCCTCAACACAGCTGATCCTGAAACAATGTGGTTTTCTTGGATGAAAGTATGACATAGGCAATGCATTATTAAGGTTTCTTCTGTTGCTGGTTGTTTAGTGGTCAATTTCATTTTGTTGGGCACATGTACTGACAAATGATACATGTCGTAATAGTGTTTACAGTGTAGGGTGGGAGTGTTGACTCCTGGCTGCAAGGTTGCAGCCATTCTGTGTATTGTCGTGAATGCCCATCAGTTAAGGAAAGTTAGCAGAGTTTTTGAGACTCCTGAATTGAGCAGATGTGTGCAAGTTGTGTTAAGCATCAAGTTGTTGTATTTGCAGCTCCAAAGTATAGACACGTTGTTCATTTTAGATGGGTTTTGTTTTTGCTCTTGTAATGTTTACTGCTTGGAAGTGAAATGATAAGAAGTTCCATATTTGTATTAGACTTAGTTCTGTTCCATCCCATTCCAATGATCTCATCAAAGCACCTTTGTGGCATGAAGCAAAATTTAATCTTTTAATTATTCTTTCATAGGATGTGGACGTCACTGCCTAGTCAAACATTTCGTGAACATGAGCAGGTGGTGAGCTGCCACCTTGAACTGCTGCAGTCCATTTAAAGTAGGTGCACCTCCAATGCTGGTAGGAGGGAGTGCCAGGATTTTGGCAAAGCAATAGTGAAGGAACAGCAATAGATTTCCAAAATAGTATGGTGTGTGACTTGATTAGAGAACTTGCAGGTGGTGGTGTGCCCATAAATCTGCTGTTCCTTTCCAGAAGGACAAGAATGGTGTTGTGGAGTACGGAAGCTGCTGCCTAAGAATCTCGGTGAATTTCCGCAGTGCATCATGTAGATGGTATATAGTGCTGTTGCTGTGTGCAGGTGGTGGAGGCAATGAATGTCTGTGGATTGCTACCAATCAACTAGATTGCATTGTCAGGACTGGTGTGAAGCTTCTTGAGTGTTGGAACTGCACTCATTCAGGCAAGTGGGGAGTATTCCATCACACTAGCCTTGTAGATGGTGTACAGATTCTGGGAAGTCATGAAGCGAGTTAGTTGCTGTTGTATTCCTAGCCTCTGATCTTGTACTTGCAGTACTTGTATGGCTAGTCCAGTTCAAATACTGGCCAATGGTAACCGCTAGGACAGTGATTTGATATTGCCATTATTTTTAAGAGTCAGTTGTTAGATTCTTTGTTGTTGGAGGTGGTTCTTGTCAAGCATTTGTGTGGCACAGATGTTACTTGCCCCTTGTCAGTCCAAGCCTGCATATTGTCTAGGTCTTGCTGCAATTGGATGTAGACTGGTTCAGTATATGAAGGAAAGCCTCCCACGAAAAATGCTCTTTACCACCTTTTATCTACCCGTCCTGCCATCTTCAGGGGCCTGTGGACGTGCACTCCATGGTCCCTCAATACCTTCCCTTATTGTGTATTCCCATACCTTGCACTTCTCTGAATTGAATTCATTTTGCCACTTTTCTGCCCATTCAATCAAGGCATTGATATCTTTGCTATCAAATACTTACCCAGCTTTTGTCTGCACATTTCTCAATCATGCCTCCCACAATAAATCTAAGTCAAGCAGCAAGGTGTCCAGCACTGAGGCCTGTGGAACACCACTGGAAATCACTTTCCATTTGTACAACATCTGTCAATGGTTATCCTTTTTTCCCCTGTCACTGAACTGTTTTTTTGGATCCAATTCTCCTGTATCCCATGAGATTTAATTTTTAAGGTCTTATGTGGCAGAATGTTGTCTATACGAGTTTCAATAAGGGATTAGAGAGCATCCACTGTACAACTGCCATCATCCTCTTTGTTACTTCCCCTGCAAATCAAGTTAGTATGACACAACCTTTCCTCAACAAAGCAATGCTCGCTACCCTGAGTAATCCATGCTTCTCCAAGTAACCAAGAATCAGGTCTCAATATTGATTACGATAATTTACCCACCAATGATGAGATCCTCCTCGTCTTTGCTTTCCACCGTCCCCCACCCCAGTCTCCACATCAAAAGTATCATAAGTCACCATTAATCCACCTTAGCTGGATGCCACCACCAGACACGCATTCCCCTCCCCTCCCCTCACCTCCCTTGTCGGCCTTCTGCAGAGACCGTGCCATCTGGGACACCCCTGGTCCACTTTCCCCCATCAGTACCTCCTTATACCACCAAGGCATCTTCCCATGCAATTGCAGAAGGCTTGTAGGCACTTGTCTGTTTATCTCCTCCCTCCTCACCATCAAAAACCTCAGGCGCACCTTCCAGGTGAAGCAGTGATTTACCTGCATTTCATTCAATCTAGTTTTACTATATTCACCATTCACAACGTGGTCTTCTCTGCACTGAGGAGATGAAATGCAGACTGGCTGAATACATCGCAGAACATCTACATGCCATCCATAAAGTGAACCCTAGCTTCCAGTTGCTTGCCACTTCAGTATATCACTCTGGTTCCCATGCCAAAATTTCTGACTCGGGCCTGCTGCAGTGCTGTAACAAAGCTCAATGCAAGCTGGAAGAGTGACACATCTTTCACTTAGGCACCTTACAGCCTTCCGGACTCAAAATCAAGCTCAACCATTTCAGAACATGAACACCCTTTCCCTTGTCTATTACTGATCCCCACATCCTAGGATCTGTCGCAGTAAGTTGCTTTTAGCAGAGCTAATCCATTTTCAAGTCCCCATTAACACCCATCTAGCTTCTCCTCTTCCTTGGTCTACGATCAGTAATCCCTTTTTCTGTTTGTCCCATGCTTTCTCACCTTTGCCTGTGTGATCCGCTCACTCCATGCAGCCTTCTGGCTCCCAAAGATTTTTTATAGAATCTGTATTTTTAATGTAGCTTTCTCTTTGCCCCTGCTTTCGAGGAATTAATAGCTAAATGACCATCTTTGAGCACTTGCAATGCTCTCATTCCAGCTATATTTCAGTGTGCTATTCAGCTCGAAGTCCAATGCACCTCATGCTTCTCCTTGATTATGGCGTACCAAAGGAATGAGGATTGTATCATGCTTGATATAGTTTGCATAATTCTTATTTTTCCACTCGCCTTTCTGCTTTTTATCTGCTTTATTTCCTGATTTGGTAGGGATGCTAATAGGGAGTATAACTCAGTTAAATATTAGGCCAAAAGATGAGCCTTAAAATTGGCTGACTTAAGCCTGAAATCACCTTTTTAAAGAAGTATGGTTGTTCTGATGGATGCACAAATTGACTCAAACTTGAATTTTGTAATGCTGCGTCTAAAGTGGCTTTTTTAAAAAATTTGCTCGAATATGTCTAATTGAAATATAAATCTTTGCTTTCTCGGCTGTACTCATCTGTCATTGTCCTCACGTACCGTTGTCCCTCCATAATCTAAGTTTCTATTTGCTACCTGTATCATAACTCATTTCATGTTCTGTTTACCCACGATCCTTGTGTTTGTTGACCTGCCTCCAGTTCGCCAGTGTTTGCTTCAATTTAAAATTGGTATTGTCATAGAGTCATACAGCGTGGAAACAGACTTTTTGGTCCAACCAGTCCATGCTGAATATAATCCCAAACTAAACTCGTCCCATCTACCTGCTCCTGGCCCATGTTCCTCCAAACCTTTCCTTATTCATATTTGTATCCAAATGTCTTTTAAACATTGGAAATGTACCTGCATACACCATTTCCTCAGGAAGTTTATTCCACACAGTGTTCAAATCTTTCGTTAGCCTCACTCCTGCCTAGCTGTCTAACCTTGAGCTCTAAACCATTCTCAGAACTCTGCATTCCAAGAACATACTCTCTTGTGGATACCCCCATTTTCTCTGCTATATCATTGGAAGCTGAAGTTTCAGTCATCTTGCCCCTAGGTTTGGAATTCTGTCCATCAATCTCCTCTTTCCAGCTGTTTCATAAAACATACTAAGTTTTAGTCAAGCTTTACTATTTCTTGTTTAGGCTCTGGTGGCAATTTTTTGGTCTGGTTCATAGATCATAGAATCCCTACAGTGTGGAACAGGCCCGTCGGCCCAACAAGTCTATGCTGACCCTCCGAGCATCCCATCCGGACCCATCCCCCTATAACTCACCTAATCTACACATCCCTGAACACCTACAGGCAATTTAGCATGCTAATCCACCTAGCCTGCACATCTTTGGACTATGGGAGGAAACCGGAGCACCTGGAGGAAACCCACACAGACAGTCACCCGAGGGTGGAATCGAACCCAGTCCCTGGCGTCTTGAGGCAGCAGTGCTAACTACTGAGCCACTGTGCCGCCCTCATGCTCTTGATGTTTATTCATGTTTGCATCACCATATAAATGCAAGAGATGAGGGTTTCAACAATACTTGAATTAAATTGGTATTTATACATGCTATGAAATAGCTTAGAACTGTTTCTAAGTGTATGAGATACCTCCTTACAACCCTGTTCTCTGCTCTTAAAATCATAGAGATACACAGCATGGAAACAGACCCTTTGATCCAACTTGTCCATGCTGACCAGATATCTTAAATAAATCTAGTCCCATTTGCCAGCATTTGGTCCATGTTCCTCAAATCTTTCCTATTCATATACCCATGCAGCTGTCTTTTAAATGTTGTAATTGTACCCGCCTGTACCACTTCCTTGGCAGCTCATTCCGTGTCTAGTTTTGGACGCTCTTACCCTGGGGAAAAGACTATTAATCCTATTCATGCCCCTCATTACTTTACAAACATCTGTAAGGTTGCCTCTCAGCCTCTGATGCTCCAGGGAAAATAGCCCCAGCTTATTCAGCTTCTCCCTATAACTCAAACCCTGTAACCCTGGCAATATCCATGTAAATCTTTTCTGAACCTTCTCAAGTTTAACAAAACCTTCCTATAGTTTGCAGGCCAGAATTGAATGCAGTATTCCAAAGTGCCCGAACCAATGTCCTGTAGAGCTGCAAGATGACCTCCCAACTCCTATGCTCAATCCACTCACTAACAAAGGCAAGCATACTAATTCTGCCTACACTACTCCGTCTACCTGCGACTTCACTTTCGAGGAACGATGAACCTGCACTCTGGTCCTTTTGGCAGCATGCCTCTCCAGGACCTTACCGTTAAGTGTATAAGTCTTGCCTTGATTTTCCCCACCAAAATGTAGCGCCTCACATTTATCTAGCTTAAACTCCATCTGTGACTCCTCGGCCCATCCGCCCATCTGACTAAGGTCCTGTTGTACTCTCTAAGGTAACCTTCGCTGTCTACTACACCAACAATTTTGGTGCCATCTGCAAATATACTAATCATAGATCCTATGTTCACATCCACATCATTTATATAGATGACAAAAAGCAGTGGACCCATCACCGATCCCTGTGGCAGACCGCAGGTCACAGGCTTCCAGTTGAAAAGCATCCCTCCACAACCACCCTCTGTCTCTTACCTTATAGCCAATTTTGTATTCAAATGTCTAGTTCTTCCTGAATTCCATGTGACCTAACATTTTTAACCAGTCTACCATGTGGAAACTTGTTGAGCGCCTTACTGACGCCTATATAGACACCATCCACCGCTCTGCCTTCTCCAATCCCTTTCATTACTTCTTCAAAAAACTCAATCAAGTTGGTCAAGCACGATTTCTTACCACAAAGCTATGTTCACTGTTCCTAATCAATGCTTGCCTTTCCAAATATATGTAAATCCTGTCCCTCAGAATTCCCCCACCCCCCCAAATACCCAGCCTACCACTGCTATCAGGCTCACTGGTCCACAGTTTCCTGGTTTCTTCCTTACCATCTTTCTTAAATAATGGCACCATGTTAGCCAACAGGTTTCCGGCACCTCGCGAGTAGCTATTGAAAATACAAATATCTCAACAAGGGGCCCAGTCATCACTTCCCTAGCTTCCCACAAAGTTGTAGGGTACACCTGGTCCAATTGCAGGGATATATCCATCTTTATATGTTGTAAGATGTACAGCACCATCTCCTCTGAAATAGTTTCAAGATTTCACTGTTTATTTCCTCAAGCTCTCTAGATTCCATATCCTTCCCCACGTAAACGCTGATGCAAAATACTCATTTAGTACCCCACCCATCTCCTGCAGTTCCAGACTTGGGGGGCCTTGCTTTTCTTTAAGGGGTCCTATTCTCTCCCTTGGTAGTCTTTTGTCCTTAATGTATTTGTAGAAACCCTTTTGGATTCTCTTTTAACCAATTTACCAAAGCTATCTTGTTTCCTGTTTTTTGCCCTCCTGATTTCCCTCGTAAGTGTATTCCTACTACTCTTGTACTCTCCCAGGGATTCACTCAATCGCTGATGTCTATACTTACATATGCTTCATTTTTCTTGACCAGAGTCTCGATTTCTGTAGTCAGCCAAGATTCACATTCTGTCCCTGGACTCTTGGTATCTCATTTTTGAAGGCTTCCCTCTTTCCGGCTATCTCTTTACTTGCAAATATCCACCCCAATCAACTTTTGAAAGTTCTTGCTGAGCACTTTTAAAATTGGCCTTTCTTCAATTTAGAATTCTGACTTTTAGATCAGGTCTGTCCTTTTCCATCACTATTTTAAAACTAATCAAATTATGATCACTTGCTCCAAAGTGCTCTCCTACTGACAACCTCAGTAACTTGCGCTGCCTTGCTTTCCAAGAGTAGGTCCAGTTTTGCTCCTTGTCAGTAGGTGAAAAACTTAACAGGGTTGCAAGTTTGTTATATTGCAGAACTTGCGTGCATTATGGTACACTTAAATGCAGTGGGTCTCATAGTTGTTGCACTTTTGCTTGATATTTATTACAAGTCCTGTCGTTTGTTCAGGTGGATATACAAGATACTCAAGCTATATTTGCGCAAGTATAGGGAATGTTCTATGCATGCTGTCCGAGGATGATCTTGACCCATGCCACCAAACAGATTAGCTAGTTTCTCATCCTTTTATTGCTGTTTATTTTGGATACTATTAGCTGGCATGACAATGCATGGACTCTAGAAGTAATTTGGCTGTGATGTGCTTTGGGATATCCTGAGGATATGAAAGATGGGTTATGAATACACTTTAATTGTTCATGGTCTCAAACACTGTTTGGTAAATGAGATTTCTGAAGTTTCACCAGTTTCTCAGAATGGACTGACCTTTTTAAAGATGCTTGAATTAATTTGGTCAGTCAGTGCAGAAAACTGCTTTAGTGTAGCATGCCCAGGGAAAGAAAACCACGAAGGATGCTGCCATTCACAAATTTTGTTTGAAGTATTTTCAGAAAGCTTTTAACTTCTTTGAAAATAATGAGAGAATTTTGACTAGTGCAGTTCAAGATGGAGGCAGAGAGAGGACAACTAGGGCTTTTTCTCCTAATGTGCATCCTGGACTCATCATCCCATGCGTGGATCTCTTGCTGCATTTATCTCTACGCACATACCAATGTCCATATCCTTCGATGTCATTGTATGGTTTTGTTGTTAGGATAAAATGTAGACTAAGTAAACACACAGCTGATCCCAATGAATAGATGTGCATAGATGTTGCTTCTGAAACTGTGGAGTGTTGCAAATGAATATTGAAGTCTTTTAGCATTTGTTTATTTTGTTGTTTAAAAATTGTTGGCTGTCTCTCAACGATTTATCTGTGGTTCTTAACTTGTGTAAAGTTTGGATTATTTGGTAATTATTGTAATAAAAATGATACTGTTATTTGGGAAAAGGTACAAACTGGGAGGTTCCTGCAGTATGTGTATCTTAACATGGTTGTGGACTCTCGATACATGTTCTTGTTTTCCAGATATTCAGGAATTTTATGAGGTTTCATTGCTGGATAATCAACCGGTTCTTGCTCAAAAGACAACTGGCATTGTTCCAGCAGTCCATAATTGGGATATTTCCAACCTTCCAAGCACAACTGTTACGTCGGAGGCAGTCACTGTTAGCCGTAGCCCTAGCACAGAGGTAAGTGTATATTGAAAAGGTAGACTGACTTAATGTATAGGTGTAATAGCTAAAGTAGTACTGTTGCTAATGGCATATCAGATCAGATTCGGTGAACTGCCACATTGTGTGTGTGCTAATAAGCTGACGAGATTGACTGATTATGGTAAAGTTATTCTTTGGATCACCATCTGTAATTTTCAAAACCTGAAGTTATCTTTGGTAATATATCAGTGGTTGTGTGCCTATTTAGCTGACCCATTTTGACTTCTACCAATGTAATTGACGTGTCCAAGAGCCAGATGTTGGGCCCTAGTCAAGACTATTATTGAACTTTCATCAGAAATAAGAGATTCTCTTGTTCATATGTGTTCTCCTATTCCCATCTAGAGCTGTTCCATACATCTTTCATTATGCACATTAATAGATCATCTGAGCATGTACAATCGCTTCCTTTCCACGTTAATGTTTTGTTGTTGTTTTGGATGTCTTCTGGAAAGATGTATTGAAGTATTTGTGTATTTCTTTTTCAGTATTGAAGCTGTTTGTCCCCGATACTGTAAAATATGGTCTGAAGTAAAATTTGTGGGAATGAAAACTTGTACAAGATGAACTAAGCTGGATCTGGTTGCTCAGTCGTCTCAATTTAAATTGAAGTTTAACATTGGAAATACTTTAGCCATAGCCAGAGATCACCTGCAATGATTTCAGTTTCCATTCTGACTCCCTACCTCTGGAGATCCCTAGCCTCAGCTTCCTTCTGTTTCTCATGCTATCCCTTCAACAATGTTATCTGAAAATAATTCTGGTTTCATATGTATGTCAGTTTCACATCCTGAGCCCCTGAAATTCTGATATGCTACAGCATTGCCTGACATTCAATATGGGAGGGCAGACAACATTTTCCTCCAAGTCAGCTAAGGGTAAGTTGTAGCCCTTGTCTCTGGTTCCTTAAGCTGAGCAAGATCATTGACCAGGACAAGGTGAGCTTCCCAATCTCACATGCATATTAATTCCAAAGTTACCTACTTCCACCTCCTGGAAGATTGCTTGACTTCAGCCTTGCAGTAGTGCATCTGATACTGAAATCTTCATCTATGCCTATGTTATTATCAAACCTGATTCGTCTAAAGCTGTTCCGGTCAGCCTCTAATCTTTCACCCTGCCTAATGCTTATCCAAAAGTCTCTTGTCCACAACTCCACCAAATCTCATTCATCAATCTTCCCTGAGCTTGTTAAATGTCTCTGGCTCCCTCATTGATACTTCCTCAACTTTATAATTCTCATTCATATCTTTAAATCCCTACAGAGCCTGGTCTTCCCTTACTTGTACTAACTTTCTCTGCTCTACTAGCATTACATCTCTGTGCTCCTCCAATTCTATCCTTCAGAGCATCTTTAATTTTAGTCACTCCTTCAGATATTTTGTTAAATTAGACATGTATCAATAAAATGCAGGTTGTTGGCAATTTCCAGTTGGTTATGGAATGTGTGCTGCTCATAACCTGACACACATACTAAAATGGCTCCTGTCTTTATAACCAGTTATAATATTTGAGAGATGTAGTAAGTTTGGTTGGATTCAGTTATTGTAATGAAGTTCCTCTTTCTGTGCATGTGATATGCCCAAGGAAATGTGAATTTCTAATATTATGTAGGGGGCTCCTTAAAGCTGCAGAAACCAATTTTTACAAACTAAGTTATTTATTACTGGGATTGCATCTTCATCTAGTCCCTTTTACCTTGCCAATATTATCAACAAAGAGCTGGACGTTAGCCCTTTTTGCCTTCAAGATACTGGTTTGCCTGAGATTTTGTTGTTATGGTGTAAATACAACTGAGTGGTTGAAGAGGTGATTTTAGAGGCCACGTAAGAGGCAACAGCATTGCTGGACCAGACCGTGCAGTACAACTAAAGTTAATTTGCACATTGAACCACCTGGACTATCCTGGCTGTCACTACACTTTATCCCTCACAGGTGGTGAGGGCTTGAGCCACAGACCTCTCGTGGATACCACAAAAATGTGGATACCACAAAAATGTGGATACTATAAAGCCCCATCCAATGCATGCCCAATAAAACAGAAACATGTCCTATAATGTTAGAAAAGCATTAAAATATTTTAATAAACACGTAAATATTTAAGTACGGTACAATACGTTAAAGGAAAATATAAATACAGCACTGTCATACTATATTCAGTGGAGTTTAGAAGAATGTGGGTTGGGGCAGGGAGAAAAATTTCACAAATCTATGTAATTTAACAGGACTAGACAGGGTAAACATAAGAAGGATGTTTGTGGGGTGTCTGGAACTAGGAGTAAAAGCCTAAGGATATAGGGCAGGCTATTTAGGACTAAGCTGAGGAGAAATGTCTTCAGTCAGAGCGGTAAGCCTTTGGAATGCTCTGCCGCAAGTAATAGTTGAGGCCAAAACATTGAATGTTTTCAAGAAGCAGTTAAATATAGTTCTAGGACTAAGGATCAAGGGGCGTGGGGAGAAGCAGGAGCAGAGTACTGAGTTGGATGATCAGCCGTGATCGTGTTGAATCGTATTCAAGCAGGCTCGAGAGCCTGATGGCTTATTCTGCTTTTCTATGTTTTTGTGCTATATAATGTATAGGGTCTGATTATAATATGCATTTAGTACAGTACCTTTAATAGAGTACCCTGTGTAAGAGTTGATGACCTGACAGGCATTTTAGAAAATTAGGAAATCAGTGACAGTGGTATATTGATTTATTTTTTTTTTCCTGCATTCAAATTCCCCAGTAGCTATGGTGGGATATAATGTTATTTCCAGATTATTCATCCACTGTCCAGTAACAATAGTCCATTGCTACTGGATTTGCTCCACTATTGCAAGATCAGCTTAAAAGCTGTAGGATATTTGAGGTTATGTATACTTGCCATGCAGTGACAAATCCTTGTTAACTAGAATGCTTTACCACATGTGAAAGGCATACAGGTTCATATTTCTTTTCTGCTCTTTCCTCATCCTTGCACTGTCATCTTTAATCCCTCGTCCCATCACTATACCTTGGATTTTATTTAGCCACTAATAAATTTGACAGGAGAACAATGAACCTGTATTTTAAAATTTGGAACTGTGCTGTGGCTATACCCTTTTAGATGTTCTATATTAGCTATAGCTGAGGTGAGGCAATGATCGAGAGGCACATCTGTTACCCTAAGTATGGATTCACATTTGGATTTCTTGTAAATCTTGGGTTAAAAATAAGAAGACAGCATTCTAAACTTTTGTGATCATCAAAAGAAAAATAAAATTGCATTTGTAGCTTAAGCTGTTAATTGTCAGTTTTTGTTATGCTCTTAATTTATGTGTGATTAGCATGAGAAAATTGGAAGGTGTACTCCTTTCCCAAGATTTAATTTAGAGAATGCTCATTACTTGATAAAGCTAAACTTTAATTTGCAATGCAATACACTGTTCTAATCTATTTTCAAGTCATACCCTGTGCCGGACCTTTTTAATTTTAAGGGTGAAACATTTTATCTGACAGTGGAATTCCTCTAATATAATTAAGAAACAATGCAAAGTCCAAATGTCAGAACAAGTTTCTAAACTATTTTAAATGTTGATAGATTTCTGTGGCTTAATAGCATGGAACAATGTGTTATATGTTGTAATGATGACTAGTAACAGAAGACTATTTAAGAATGAGGGTGGGGATATGCTGTCTCTGGACAATCTTAACATAGTGGGGCAATTTGATTCCAATTTGATAGCAATGGACAGGGTACTTTGTTTTATATGTTGTCAACACTAAAAGACCTGTTTGTTTTGACAGCTTTGGTGTAACACCAAGTTACATAAACTGTGGCAAATGCCCTAAGTCCATTTCCTGGTGTGTCATGAATTAGTTGATCTCAGCAGGGGCAGAATCCTGCTGGCTTAATTTATTCAAAAGGCTGAGGGTGAATGAGGATGTGTGAGTGTCATGGCTGAGTCGCTGCTGTCCAGTGAACCTTCTTGAATACGTGAACATGAGGACCGGGATTCTATTCAAATTCAATGTCTGCTCAAGAATCCAGTTGACTTTTCTTTAAGCTTTTGCATGGAGTGCCCACTCGGACTAGATGCTAGTGACCCCACAGCTGCACAATAATAGATTCTTGAGGAACGATGCCATGCGTTCTCTTTTAGAGAAAGAAACGAGTGGTGAATGTATGTCTGTATCTTATTTATTGAAATTGCTGCCCATGGAGGGAAAGGTCAGTATGGTATAAGGTTTTTTTTTGTAGTTAGATTTGGAAAGGATGTCAAATAGTATTATGCTCGTGACTTATGTAAGTGACATTTTTGCTGATGGAAATGATTTAATATGAATAAAATCTGGAGGTGTTTCTTTGCAGTGTCAGATTTGCAGGATGGCATGTGTGGGCAGTGAGGTGTTAAGTATAGCTGTTCTGTGACAAGCTCTCTTTTTGGTGAATGCCGTTCGTGTATTATGAGGAAATACAATTGCATATTTTTGCTATTGTTTATTTTTGATTTTATTGGCTTTCCAGCTGTGTGGTTAGCCTGTTGGCTGAATTTCTGGGGATGACATTTGCAATAAAGGCAACTGTTGGATTAAGTACAGGACCATGCTGCTTCCCAGTTGAGAATTTTCACAGTTATTTGAGGGGTGTGTAGAAGGTGGTAATGTCTGTTTTGTATTCATTAATGTTGAATATGTAGTACAATTAGAATGAAAGAATATAACTATATAAATTGTAGTTAATTTGGGTGGAAAAAACTAGTGTCACAGCAATCACACCACATCTTTCTGTTGTGATTTACATTTCTGCAAAATAGGCTTTTGGTAAAAGTTTGCAACAAATAGCTCCTTCCCTCCTCAACCCCCATCTTCACTTGCCATTTTTTACCTGGTTCTTCAGTTTTCTTAATTATTGCAGTAATCTCCCTCACGTCCACCCACAAAATGAACTGCTTTACAACCTCTCTGCTGTGTATCCCATTTACTGATGGTTTTGGAGATTGGGAATTTGCTTTAATGCTGATTAATTATTTTTTTGTAAAGTGTACCATGGCATCTTTGTTAACACAAATTTTAGCAACATGCTAACGCAAGCCTGCAATGGCACAAAGGACAGCTCAGCAAGATTATTACTGAATGCAAATTAGGACACCATTCTGCTGCTTGGGTTCTGTTGATGTATGGGAAGGAATCTGGAATACACGGCCACGTGGTTAAAGATAACTTGTGCCAGTTATGTCATGATAGCTGCTAATTTTCAGTATTGTAACTTGACTAAATATCATATCACCAATGACCCAATTTTTAAAAAAAAGTTCATCATTTCCTTTGTGTCTCAGTTCTGTAATATCTTTATGAAATCTGGTGATTTAGTTGATTAGCAATATTATTCATTTTAATTTAAAATTAAAATCATCCATTTGTTTGTCAACATGTAAAACAGTGGACAAACATCTCCTGAGTTTAATTAAAGCAAAATACTGCAGTGCTGGAGATCTGAAACAAAAACAAAGTGCTGGAGGGAAACAATAGGTCAGGCAGCATCTGTGGAAAGATGAGTGCTAACATTTAGAGTCTAATATGATTCTTCTTCAGAACTTAAGTTTAATTTGCCTCAATCAAAAAAACCAACCTTCATTCGAAGTGAACCATGTATTCTTTCAACACAAGGCTCATTAATGTAA
>NC_063344.1:23308424-23322371 GCF_021869965.1 Rhincodon typus
AGGCCCAAAACGTCAGCTTTCCTGCTTCTCTGATGCTGCTTGGCCTGCTGTGTTCATTCAGCTCTACACCTTGTTATCTCGGATTCTCCAGCATCTGCAGTTCCTACTATCTCTGAGCCAAAGTATCCAGATTGCGTACTTTGAAGTCCAAAGCTTTTTATTGTTGAATTTACTTACTTCGACTTGCAAATGTTTTTGTGTAAACATGAGCAACATTTAAACAGTTCCATGGAACTGTTGGAATTGAGGTTGTGTTTGACATGTACCAATCATAGTAAAACAGCATACAAGTATTTGAATATGAAATTCAATGAACTCAAATATTTACTTCCATCTCTTGAAACAAGTGTGTTTTTGGATGTTTATACACTTGTAATTGAAAACCTCCAGCTGTGTGTTTTTTTTTGTACTGTTGTTTGTAGTAAAATTGATATCACAAATATGTATTGAATAACTACAAATGGCTGAGACCTTTTAAATTTTTTCCAAGACTTACTGCCATTTTGTAGCTGCAAATTTGATATAAATTATTCAGTTGGATAGTGCAATAAAATGCTTCTTTCTAGCATGTATGATGATTGGCAAATGCAACTAGATGGGTAGCTTCTTTAGAGAGTCAATACAAAAATCTTTTCAATTATGCAATTATTCATTCTGGACCCTCCAAACAAAATTCAATACAACAATGGTACATTTTTAATGTACTCTTTCAAAAGAAAAACAATGGATATCCTTTTGCTGGCCCTAAGATCAAGTTAAATGTTTTTGGTGATTATTTGTAGATTGGTAGTTCAAACTGAGGCACAAATAGCAGTTTAAGACAATAAAAGATGGAGGATACAAGGTATAGTAAATTTAAAAATAAGTGATGGGGTTGTTCTGTGTAGTGCTTTTTTTTTTAAAACCTTGTAATTATCTGCAATAAAGCAGATAACACTAAAGTTCATTCTTTAGGCATCAGGGACTGCCACATTGGAATTGTTGTCTGTTCCTCTGCACAGACATCTCCTTTGTGGATAAAATTCAACTGATTAGGATTTGGGTTCACTTTGTCCAAATTGTTAATAGCCTTACTCAATGCTTTAAGTTAATTTCATAAGAACAATGCATGCTCAAATTTTCTGAGGCTTGATGCATCTTGGTTGAATTTGCTGCTTGATGGTAGTGGAAACGTGAAGAGAAATGTGGCTCAAACTGACAATCTCTGAGAGCTAGCTGAAAGGAATGAGCGAACAGTAATCACTGCTTTTGTATGACATTTATTTTGAAATATGTAAATTAAAGAAAACGTTTAATATACCTGTTTTAACTAGAATTAGTCACCTTTACCTGAAGTTTGTTCAGCTAGGTCCTAACTGGGGAACTAGAACTAGTTCAAATTCTCGAGCTTTTCTGTTCTTTTTCAACCTTTTAGATATTTTTTATCTCCAATTTATCTCTCTTTGTCCCCAATGTTCTATGAGCTATGTTTTCTCTTGCTGATTGAATGGGTAGGCTGTTAATCTTTTTAATTGTAGTAATTTTTGCACGGCTTGCAATTTGTTTTGTTTGTTTACTGCCAGCAATTTTTTTTTATCTTGGGGTCAGTGCGGGGGTTCTATTCTATATTGTGTCTCTACTGGATTGCTGAACATACTCTGGTGATATAAAACACCACTGAGCTTCTCCTGAATTCTATGCAGAGTCTGGATTTTAGATAGGTGACTGGAAAGACATCCTAGTTCAAAATCTCCTCCTGTTGAATTTAATAGTTCACTGTTTCTGAATGCAGCAAAACGTTGACTGGGATTTTTTGGAAATTTGAAGTCTAGTTCTTCCATTGTTCAGTTAATAGGCAGCATTCTGCAGTGGTTAACTGATGTAAGTTCTAAGAATGCCTGCTGTTAACTTGCAGGCAGTATTTGGCAGGGCTCCATTGAATAGACCTTCAGAAATGTCCTTCATTGATGGTTCAGCTGGATGTTGCAGGGTGCACAGTTGGGAATGTCGTTTGCCTGCTTTTTACTGTGGCATAACTATTCCAAGAAGGTGGTTGTGCATGTGCGATATAACTATTGAAAATGGTATTCTCATAATTTTCAACTTTTCCCTTTTCCAGTTCAACCTTTCATGCCTAGATTTTTGTTTTCTTAAGCACATCATGCAATCTACAGAGAAATTTAATTTCAGTTGAATGATTAAAATACTGAGTGACATCTCTATTTTTTTGTCACAATTTGATAGCCTCAGTAAAAGTAGTCAAAATGTTTGAGTTCAAAATGAGAGTATTTGTTGAAGTACTGCTGTTCAACTTGATTCTTTCTCTGCATGCTTGTTTTAGGTATATTAGTACGTTGTTGTGAACTATGCCATGTTAGTATTGAGGCCTTTTCTTTCTTGTGATGTTTACTGCAGTCAGTATTATAAAGTGTAAATCCCAAATACTTGTCTATCAGCAATCGTCTTCATTGGTAAGATCACTTTAAAATTGCACACTTTATCTTTTTCGTCTTCAAGCAATAATCATTTTCTTTTATACATTCATGGCTTATGGGTGTTGCAGCCCTGACCAACATTTGTTGCCCATTCTTTGTTGCTTTGAGAAGTTGGTGACACACTGCCTCCTTGAACTGTAGTCCAAGAACCTCAATGCTGTTAGGAAGTGAGTTTGAGTCTTATGACCCAGCAACAGTGAAGGAATGGCGATATCTTTGCAACTCAGGATAATGTGTGTCTTGGTGGGAAATTTGCAGGTGTTGGTGTTCCCATGTGTCTGCTACTCTTGACCTTCTATATGTTTGTGGTAGAACTTTCAAAGTGTTGTCAGATCAGCCTCGGTGGATTTCTGCACTGATCTTGTAAATGTTGTACACAACTGCTACTGAGTGGCGCTTGTGAAGGGAGTCACTGTTTATGGATGTGATGCAGATCAAGTGGGCTGTTTTGTCCAGTATGATGTCAAGTTTGAGTTATGAGGAGCTGCACTCATCCAGGCAAGTGGGGAGTATTCCCTTACACTCCTAATTTGTGCTTTATAGATGGTAGTCAGTCCTTGGGGAGTCAAAGGTGCGTTACTTGGTACAGGATTCCTAGCCTGTGCCCTCTGGTAACCACAGTATTTATATGGCCAGTTCAGATTCTGGTCAGTGATAACCCTCTGGGATGGTAGTAGTGGTTTTAGTGATTGTAATGCCTCTAAATAACAGGAGGTTAAATTCTCTCTTGCTAGAGGTGGTTGTTGTCTGTCACATGGGCAGTGCGAATATTTGCCATTTTTCAACCAAAGCCATTGGGTTATTGTCCATGTCTTGCATTTGGGCGTGGATTACTTCAGTATGTGAGGAGTTGTGAATGATGGTTACACAAACAGCATCAGTGAGCATCACCACTTCTGACCTTACGATGGAAGGAAGGTCATTTAAGCAGATGAAGATAGTTGGGGCAAAGATGTGACCCTGAGGAACTCCTGCTGAGATGACTGACCTCTAACAAACACAACCACCTTCCTTTGTGCTAAGTATAACTCTCTGACCAGTGGAGAGTTTACTCCTGATTCCCATTGTTTCAAGTTTTCCTCCGGCTCCTTTCTGCTTCACACTGTCAAATGTGGATTTGATGTCAAGGGCTGCCACGCTCGGCTCTGGTGTTGAACTCTTTCTTTTATCTATGTTTGAGCCAAGGCTGCAAGTGAGGTAAAAAGCTGAATGGCCCTCGTTGGAACCAACCTGAATATCAGTGAACAGGTCATTGCTAAGTAAATGCTGGTTGCTAGCACTATTGATGATCCCTCCATCGTTTTACTGATGGCAAGTAGACTGGTGAGATGATAATTGGCCAGATTGGATTTGTCCCTTTTGTGTACAGGGCTCACCCTAGGCAGTCTTGCGTAGTGTTGGATCAAATAGTATTGTCGATAGACTGGAACAGCTTGGCAAGGGCATGGCAAGTTCTGGAGCTCGTGCCTTCAGTCCATATGTAAGGAAGTTTAAACAAGAGAACATCAAGTAATAGTATTCAGATTAAGGATTCATGATAGAATCTCTAATGTGATCCTAAAGTCTCTTGTGACAGTGTATTTGTGTGATATGAATAAACAATTTGGGTAGGTTGCCTTTGCATCCAGCTTTAACATCATGTTTTCACTGTCCCCTAGAATATCCTGTTGAAATTATACGTCAATACCCAGTCATAATGCATGTAGTCAATACATGGAAGAACACAGCAGCTCAGGTAGCTTCAGAGTAGCAGGAAAGTCGACGTTTCGGGTTTACACCCTTCAGGACTAGGAAGGGGAAAGGAAGCACAGAAATAAATAGAGGAATGGGGGTGGGGCTGGGGGAAGGTAGGTGGGATGGTGATAGGTGCATTTAGGTAAAGGGTAGTGGAGATTGGTCAGTGGGAAGGGTGGGCCAGAGGGGTGGGAAAGAAGATTTGTCAGGTCAAAGAGGTGGGGTGAGGAGGAGGGTTGGGCATGGAATGAGGTTGGGGTTGGAGAGATTTTGAGACTCATGTCTAAAAGGAAAGAGTCATACTAGTTTGGAGTAGGTGAACGTTTGGTTCGAGATTGGAAACAAGTTCAAAACATGCCTTCAGAGGTAAAAATAGATATGACAATAAAATGATATTCAAAGAATCATTCAAGTCAACATGCTCAATAATCATTCCATCTAATTGATTAATAACAAATGTCATTTCTTGATGGTCTTTGAAATATATAAAACAGGTCAAATATCGAGCTGAAAAGGGATACAACAAAAATAATATTGCACTCGAGTATTGTAATTTAATGAGAGGGAAAAATAATTCTCACAAGTGTTAAATTTCACATCGAGTGATGCGATCAAGTGGTGTTTACCATGTCAAAAGAATTTAATTGTGTAGTCAGAGAAAATTCAAAAAAGAAGGAACATTATATTCAGGTTACAGCTGTGCCATTTTAGGAGGGAAATCAGGTAACACATTTTCACTCAAACTAGTAGAAATCTCGCATTCTGTCCAAACATACTGAGCTATGCCTGCCTCTTCTTAGGATACGTGGAACAGTCCCTCTTCTGTTACACTGGCATCATCCCTCACCTCTTCCTCCGCTACATTTGTAAACTGTATCGGCGCTGCCTCGTGCTCCTGTAAGGAGCTTGAATAGTTCATCAACTTTACTAACACCTTTCACCGCAACCTCAAATTCACCAGGACCATCTCTGATACCTCCGTCCCCTTCCTTGACCCCTCTGCCTCCATCTCCGGTAACCATCTCGGCACCGCCATCTGTTTGAAGCACCACCACCACACCACCATCCGCCCCCCCGCCCCCGCAAAAGAATGCGATCCCTTACTTCCAATTCCTCGGCCGCATTTGCTCCCAAAATGGAGTGTTACACTCCCGGACATCCCCGATGTCCTCCTGTTTCGAGGACCGCAATATTCCCTGCCTCTGTTTATTCATAATGTCCTCGATCAAGTCTCTTACATTTCCCGCACTTCTGCCCTCAACCACCACCCCCACCCCCCAAACAAAAATAAGGGCAGAGTCCCCCTGGTCCTCCCATACCACCCCACCAACCTGCGCATCCAGTATGTCTTCCTCCACCAGTTCAGCCATCTGCAATCCAATCCCACCATCAGAGATATTTACCTTTCGTAGGGACAGCTCACTCTGCAATTCCCTTGTTTTCTGCACACTCCCCACCAACCCCACCATTCCTGGCACCTTACTCTGCAACCGCAGGACGTGCTACACTACCCCCACAACTCACGTCTCACCTCTGTCCAAGACTCCAGACAATCTGGGGATTCAGGGATTCACCTGTACATCTTCCAACCTGGTCTACTGTATCCGTTGTTCCTGATGTGGACTCCTGTACATCGGTGAGACCAAGCGCAGACTTGGTGACCAATCTTGGGGAGCGTCTGCACTGTGTACGCTATAATCAACAACACCTTCCGGTTGCCAACCATTTTAACACTCTCTCTCCCTCTCCCTTGGTGACATGTCCATCCTGGGCTGCCTCCAGTGTCACAATAATGCCACATGCAAACTGGAGATACAACATCTCGTATTTCGCCTCGGGAGTTTACAGCCCGATGGCCTCCACATAGAATTGACCAGTTTCAACCTCTCCCCACCCCCAGCCTCATCCCATGTCCAACCCTCCCTCTCATCCCTGCCTCCTTGCCCTGACACAACCTCTCTATCATCTTTTCCATCTATCAGCCCCACCCTTCCCACAGACCAATCTCTACTGCCCCCACCCGCATCCACCTATCACCATCCCAACTACCTTCCCCCAGCCCCATCACCTCCCTCAGAAAATACAGAGCTCACGTTCCCTTCCTCAACCCTGATGAAGTGTGGTAACCCAAAATGTTGATTTTCCTGCTCTTTTGACGCTGCGTGACCTCCTGTGTTCCTCCAGCTCCACATTGTATTGACTCTGACTCCAGCATCTGCAGTTCTTGCTATCTTATGCGTGTAAGTAGTAAGTAGTTGAGACATTTTTCGGGGGTGGGGGAGGAAATATTCACCTATCTAATAAACTTGCAAAATTTGTGCTGTTTTACCTAATTCATGAACATTGTGGCGACAGTTGATTACTAGTATATGTAGTCAAGACATTTTTATTTCATTTTATTGAGTGGACTTTTTAATTTTGTGAACACAGGTTTAAACTATTGTCACTTTGGGCAAAAGCATCTGAGTTAAGAATGTGACTAGGTCATTCAGTCTATCGATTCTATGCAACCAGTCAGTTCATTTGTAGCTGATCTGTGCCTACACTCCATTTACATCAGCATCGATTAATATTTGGATGGAATTTAAGATCTCTGCTAGTTTGAGTGAAAATATGTTACCTGATTTCCCTCCTAAAATGGCACAGCTGTAATGTTAATATAATTTTTCTTTATTGATTTTTCTCTGACTATATTATTAAATTCTTTTGATATGTTAAGCACCACTTGATCGTGAGAATTATTTCCCTCTCATTAAATTACAACACTCCTGAGTACAATATTATTTTTGTTGAATCTCTTTTTAGCTCGATATTTGACCTGTTTTATATATTTCAAAGACCATCAAGAAATGACACTTGTAATTAATCAGTTAGATAGAATGTTTATTAAGCATGTTGACTTGAATGATTCTTTGAATTTCGTTTTAATGTCATGGCTATTTTTACCTGTTTCCAATCTAGAACCAAAACGTTCACCTACTCCAAACCAGTATGACTCTTTCCTTTTAGATGCGAGTGTCAAGACTGCGCAAAACAAGCTTAGTGGTCCTAAAAATAAGACTTCTTGTGGTTCACTTGTCAGTTTTATCTGATTGTACTCCTGGGAAATAACTTGGGACACTTTGCTATGCTAAGGGCATTATATAAATGGGAGTGTTTGTCTGATCTTCTGCCTTGAGTTCTACAGCTATTTAACTGAAGAGTTACCCAGATTGAAATGTGATGCCATTGGTAATCTGAGATTATCAGTTTTGATGACATCTGCAAGGTCACGTAAAAATGCATTAAGTGTGTATCTCTACGGGAGCCCTTGTGTATGTATCAAGATTATTGTGCATTTATTGTAAACCTGTGCTTCATCATTGTAAAAGCTGCATGTTTGATTAGCTATCATTGAGCGTTTTATAGCAGCTGGAATGCCATATCGTGTCAAAAATTAAACGAATGTCAAGCATTACTACTCTAACCCAATAACTGTCAAATTACGAACAAAAACAAAGTTGCTGGAAAAGCTCAGCACGTCTGGCAGCATCTGTGAAGGAGTAAACAGAGTTAACGTTTCAGGTCCGGTGACCCTTCCTCAGAACTGATGGGAAAATGCCAGTTTATATGCAGAAAATAGGGAGGTGGGTGGGGTAGGGAATAAACAATAGGATAGAGCCCAAAGAGAGAGAGAGAGACAGTTGGACAGACAAAGGAGTTGCTAACGATCAGGCTGGGAGGGTGAGTAGTTGTTAATGGGGACTGTTAGTGACTAACAACAGCGGAGTATGTAATGGCAGGCTATGTGGTAACAAGGCCTGGTGTGTGGGGTAGGGGGCTGGGACATGGGAGAGTTTAGGCCCTAAAATTATTGAACTCTATCGAGTCCAGAGGGCTGTAGGGTCCCCAAGCGGAAAATGAGGTGTTGTTCCTCCAGCTTGTGTTGGAGGAACACTGTAGTAAGCCAGAGACACAGATGTTGGCCAGGGAGCAGGGTGCTGCATTGAAGTGGCTGGCAACGGGTAGTTCAGGGTCTTTTTTGCGAGCGGAACGTAGATGTTCTGCGAAGCGGTCACCAAGTCTACGCTTCGTTTCCCCAAAGTAGAGGAGACCACGTTGTGAGCAGCGAATGCAGCAGACTAGATTCTGGGAAGTGTAGGTGAAGTGTTGCTTCACCTGGAAGGTATGTTTGGGCCCTTGGATACTCGGGAGGGAGGAGGTAAATGTGCAGGTGTTGCACCTTCGCCGGTTATGGGGGAAGGTGCCACAGGGCTGTGGGGAGGTGTTGGGGGTGAAGGAAGTGTGGACCAGTGTGTCCCAGAGGGAACGGTCCCTGCGGAAGGCGGACAAGGGAGGGGAGGGGAATATGTGTCTGCTGGTGGCATCTTGCTGGAGGTGGCGGAAATGGCGTCTGATGGCGGTCATCAGAAATGAAGCGTAGGCTTGGTGACCGCTTTGCAGAACATCTACGTTCTGCTCGCAAAAAAGACCCTGAACTACCCTTTGCCTGCCACTTCAATGCAGCACCCTGCTCCCTGGCCAACATCTCTGTCTCTGGCTTGCTACAGTGTTCCAGTGAAGCCCAACGCAAGCTGGAGGAACAACACCTCATTTTCCGCTTGGGGACCCTACAGCCCTCCGGACTCAATATTGAGTTCAATAATTTTAGGGCCTAAACTATCCCATGTCCCAGCCCCCATCCCACATACCAGGCCTTGTTACCACATAGCCTGCCATTACATACCCCGCTGTTGTTAGTCACTGACAGTCCCCATTAACAACTACTCACCCTTCCAGCCTGATCATTAGCAACTCCTTTGTCTATCCAACTGTCTTTCTCTCTCTTTGGGCTCTATCCTATTGTTTGTTCCCTACCCCACCCACCTCCCTATTTTCTGCATATAAACTGGCATTTTCCCAGCCACCATCAGTTCTGAGGAAGGGTCACCGGACCTGAAACGTTAACTCTGTTTTCTCCTTCACAGATGCTGCCAGACGTGCTGAGCTTTTCCAGCAACTTTGTTTTTGTTCCTGATTTACAGCATCCGTAGTTCTTTTGATTTTTAACTGTCAAGTTACCTTCTTGTGCACTATTGTATAGTAATACAAGAGTAGGTGCAGACTGCTTAAATATACAAAAGGCTGTTGCAGAATTTCCTAACCTTAAGTCGTGAATTGTAACCCTGTTATACTAGTCTGGCTGTTTATTTAGTGTGACTGGTGGATTCTGTTACTAGATAAATTTTTGAGGGGAAAGTATGTGGAGGTGCAAAGTACACTTTTTTTTTTCCTGCCTTCTATTCGATCATCTATGATTTGAAAATTGCCTATTGGGGTAATCCATCATTTCAGTCAGTGGCAAAGGCATAATTTGAAAATGGCCTCTCATCTTTTGGCTCGATTCCAGCTGTAGTTAAGATATCACTTATTCCTCTGGAACAGGTGGCATTGCTGGCTTCTGCTTCCCCATGGCCTAGGGGAAAGGTTACCGTGAAAATCAATAGGTGTACCTGTGCCTGACTTGTTATCCAGTGAACCTGAACTCTCCTTACACTTCTCCCATTCTAACTTTCATTGAAAATTCCTTGCAGGGTTTCGATTTCTTTGCATGCGACTGCTTCTGAAGGTTGTGCTTTCCCTAGGAAGAATTGGACGGCTCTGCCAGTTATTTCCATCAGGAGAACAATGTTTTTTGTATTAACTGAGTTATTGTTGTCTTTAATTTATTTGCCAGCAGAGCCTTCCAGGCAAAATGCTGTGAAGACTTGCCATTACATCAGTTCTTCATTGTGTAATTGTAACTTGTACTGTCTTTAGGTATGCTACGCAATTTGTTTTCTCACAAAGGATCATGGTTCACTTGTGAAACTTGACCGCTTAGGTGGTAACACATTTTAAATTTGATCCTCTCCTGATCTCATGTATATGTGGACTTTTTAATAATAGGTGTCTTTTAGTGGACTTTTTAGTAATTGGTGTCTTTTAATAATGATCAAAGGCAGGTACACTGACCAGTTGTTCTGTTTTACTTCTACTCTGGCTGACTCACCTAATGCAGTGAAATTTATGTTCCAGCCTCTTTGCTGATAAATGTCATGGCAAACATTTAGTGAAGTTCCGACCTGCAAGTTTTGATATGTGGGTAACACCTGCACACAACAGATTAGCAGTTAGTTGTTGGAAATTTTGCATTGTAATCTGAATCACTGAAAAGCAATTTGGAACTTCATTTTAAAAACATTATTTCCCTTGTGACAACTCAGCATTTATAATTTATTGTGACTGGACTCAAAATAATTAACTTGTCTTGGAAATGAGCCACGAGAGCTGGCCAATAGTGCTTTGAAAAAAATCTTCAGAAGCTCCTGTACTTCAAAGGTTGTAATTGAGATTATACTGACCTATGACGTTGCAACATGCATCCGGGTGAGATGAGAAATCTTAACGACTGACTTGTTTTGAAAATCTCATCAATCGTGGGCTGTGCTGTAACCAGAAGGATACTGATCTGATATCTATCTCCTTCTCTGAAAACAAAAAGTGAAAAACATAAACTAATGCATTTAAGTAAGAATCCTTTGGTATGTCTTCTGAATTAACTAAATCTTGGGCAGTTTAGCTGCTTGTTTTACATGGCATTTCACTTTATCCTTTTTATCCACATTTCTCATTTGTTTGAATCTATATATGAATCGTTAGCATTCTCAGTGTTTATGAAGTTTTAAATGCAATCCAGATTTAATGAGCAAATTACTCTCCATTGGGAGGGTGATTTGGAGGGGAATGTAGGTAAATTATTTAAGCCATTTTTATGGCAACAAGGGTTATTCACAGAACTGAATTTCCATCATGTGAATTGCTTCCGTTTTTTTTTCAATTTTTTGGAAGTGTGAGCACAGTTCTTGTAACATGTGCTTAATTCTTTTACACAACCAGTTTGTTGATCATGTCTCTCAGTTCTTTTTGCTGTTTGTATCAGCCTAGTTCATTTACTTTGTTATCTAAGCATTATTGGAATGGAGAGTTGAGAATGCAGTTAAAACTCTCATGCTGACAGTAAATATAGAACTTCACAGTTGCTTGTTTTCACTGGTACTTGTAATTTTGCTAAGCTTTAAGGAATGGTTTTTAAATATGGAAATAATTAATGTGAAGGTTAAAGCATGAGTAGCTGTTTCAAGTCTGTAATTTCTTGTGACCCTTACTCTACCAATAACATTAAATTATTACAGTATTTTGTTGTTTCATTAACATTAAATGTCATTTTATCAAGTTATGCCATACCCATGCCCAATTTTTTCCCCCATTACAAAACTCATATGAGACTCCTAATTGTGATGAAACCAGATTCTAAAAAAATTTATAGCAATTATTCTCAATAAGTTCTAATTGAAATGAGAGTGTTCTTTCAGTACCCGATATTTAAATCCAAAGAGAACGCATTGTGACTCACTATGCTCTATTCACTTTGTAGAAGCGGTCTAACAACCCTTGCAGACTTCTTTGGTCTTGGTAATTAAATTTGAAAACTGTACTGGCTAATCCTGAATAACTGGAAATGGATTTTATTTTTTCTGTCCTCCTCCAACCATAAATAATTGTTTCAGCCTGTTCTTAACTTAAAGTAACCTGATTCAAACTTGTATGAAAATTTGGCATACCTTGTTCCCAAATTTTCATTTTGCATTAGTTCTACTGATATAATTATTTGTTAACTCATGTTTTATTGGCAGCAAAGCAACTTTGTAATATTGGGAGTATATTATAATTTCAGTGTGTAGATTAGGAAATGTGAAATAAATATAGTCTGCTTTATTCACTTGAAGTATATCAAGTTAAAACTTCAGTTTACGGAATTGACTTTAATTTTGCAGGAACATGAAATTTTCTCGTCGATTTACTTTAAATGATGCTGTTTTGTTATGCGTATTTGGGAACAATTAAAGGTAATATTTGTTGGACAATTCTGTGTAATGCTGAGATTATATATAGACAGTTCAGAACTTGTAAGAAGTTTTCTTGAATGCTGCATTTCTGAATTGACCAGGATATAATCAAGTAAGTTGAAAGCATTTAACATTTTTCTTTTGTAGATTCAAATTAAAAATAGTTAATTTGATTGTGCACTAAGCCCTTCTTGCAGTGATAACAGTAATAAGTAGAGACTCCAGGTCCCTGCTGACATTTGTGTCAATTCTCTCACTGTCTTTTGCTTCTGAAGGACAGCTCTCTGCTGAATGAAATACTTGATGTTCTTCAGACTTCTGTCCCTACTCAGGTTATACATGTAAGTACAATGCACTTGTACCATTTTCCATCCCGTATGTTTGGTGGCATTCATTTCTCTTGAGCATTTTTTTTTCACAAGCACGAAATTCATTCAATTTTTTAACATAATCTATGCAAGTGAACTTGAAGCAGAATTGGCTAGCACAAATTTGTTGGATCTGTTTACATTCTTCATCATGGTAGAATGTCGTTTTTACTTGCTAGTTGGTGACGGGAAGTTCCTGCAGTTAGAAGTGCTGAGAAGATGCAGGTACTAAACATCTGTAGATCTGATTAGATACAAGTGAGTTAATGTGAAGAATGGGCAAGCAAAATAAATACATTAATACAGTTGTTTAAAAGTTACTTTAATTTTATTAATCTCAAGTAAAATAGGGATCTTTGGTCAGGGGGAAGGACCTATTTCCCTTGGAATGATAAATAACCATCTATTTAAAATAAGGCTAAGAAAAGAAATACATGGATATACTTGAAGTACTAAAATCTGCAGGTCTATAGACCAAGAAATAGAAAATGGGATTAGACTGGATTGGTCTTTTTTGACCATAACAGATACAATGAGCTGAATGACCATAATGACCATCTGTATCGTCATGATGACAATGAACTAAATGTTCCCAGAATGTTGTGACCAGAGATCTTTTAGATGGGATTGTTAATGAAGTTTATCTAGATTGCAGGTTATTCAAAACTGATGCAACATGAAATTTATTCAAATGCATACAAGGGAGGAACGTGATTTGAAAGTCTAATCCAGCAAACATTTAGCAGTTTGGAAAAGAATTCAAACACCTGTATGCCAACACAATTTTGTTTTGAAGTCTAGTGTAGGATCTGGATATTAGTTAGGCAAGCATTTGTTACCCATCTTTTAATTGTCCTGAGAAGGTGCCGCCTTGAAGTACACAGACTCTGTGGTACAGGGCCACCCACATTGTTGTTAGGAAGGGAGTTCCAGTGTTTTGGCCTGGAGACAGTGAACAAATGGTAATCTACTTTCTGGTAGGATGATGTATAATTGCCACTGCAGAGTGCTTTTGTCTTGGTTGGAGTCAAACTTCAAGGGGTATTGGAACTGCACTCACAGGGAAGTGAAGTCATGCCTTGTAGGCCAGGCAGTCGAGAGGCGAGTTACTCACTTTAGCAAGCTGGGGTTAAGTAAAGTCCAAGGAGTTCGAAAAATATGTAAGGAGCAACAGGGTAGCTAGGGAAAGGGAAGGTCCACTCGGACGAAGGTGGGAACTTGTGCGTGGAACCAGAAGAAGTGGGTGATACTTTGCATTGATATTCATAAACGAGAAAGATATGGTGGATGGTGAGGTGAGAGAAGGGTATGATGATATAGGGCGTGTCGATATCAAAACAGTGTAGGGTGTTTTGAAACTCATCATTAAGATAGGCAACTCAGATAGCAAGAACTGCCGATGCTGGAGTCGGAGATAACGGTGTGAAGCTGGAGGAGCACAGC
>NC_063344.1:23322771-23332712 GCF_021869965.1 Rhincodon typus
GGAGCCTACAACCCAATGGTCTCAATGCGGACTTTACCAGTTTCAAAGTCTCCCCACCCCCAGCCTCATCCCATGACCAACCCTCCCTCTCATCCCTGCCTCCTTGACCTTACACAACCTGTCCATCTTCTCTCCCACCTATCTGCTCCTCCCACAGCAATGACCAATCCCCAACACTGCCTACCTCCACTCACCTATCACCATCCCACCTACCTTCCCCAGCCCCACTCCTCCTCTTGTCTTTATTTTGGAGCTCCCTTTCCCCCTCCCCCATTTCTGAAGACAGGTCCCAACCCGAAACGTCAACTTTCCTGCTTCTGTGCTGCCTGGCCTGCTGTGCTCCTCCAGCTCCACACTGTGATACCTCTTAAGGTAAACAAGCCCCCAGCACCTGATGGGATGTATCCCCGAATGCTGAGGGTAATTGTGGTGGTCTTGTACGAAATCTTTGTTCCTCTTTAGTTACAGGAGAGGTCCTAGAGGGCTGGAGAATAGCCAATGTTGTTCCTTTGTTTAAGAAGAGATAATCCAAGAAATTACAGGCCAGTGAGCCTTACATCAGTGGTAGGAAATTATTGAAGACGATTCTTGGATTTACTGACATTTGGAAAAATATGGGTAAAACTTCGTAACAATACACAGCATGGCTTTGTGTGGGGGAGGGTGTGTCTCACAAACTTCATTGAGTTTTCTTAGAGAGTGACAAAGATTTTTGAAGGCAGGGCAGTAGATGTTGTCTATATGGACTTAGTAAGGCCTTTGACAAGGTCCCTCTTGGCAGGCTGATACAGAATGTGAAGACTCATGGGATTTGTGGTGAGCTGGTAAGATGGAGGTAGAACTCGCTTGGTAATAGAGGACAGAAAAGGAGTGGAAGGATGTTTTCCGGATTGGAAATCTGTGACCAGTGGTATTCCCCAGGGATCTGTGCTAGCACCCCTGTTGTTTGTAGTACGTGTCAATGATTTTGAGAATGTAACTGGCCTGAATAGGAACTTTTAAAAACAACGCAAAGATTTGAGGAGTTGCGGATAGTGAGGAAGATTGCCAGATATGTTGGGATAGGGATAGGCTAGAGACTTGGGTGGAGAAATGACAGATGAAGTTTACTCTGGACAAACGTGAGGTGATGCGTTTTACGAGATCTAAGTAGGCAGGAAGTATACAGTGAGTAGCAAGACCCTTAATAGCGTCGACATACAGAGGGATCTAGAAGTATAGATCCACAGTTCAGTGAAAGTGGCAACAGAAATGGATAAGGTGATCAAGAAAGCATATGGTGTGCTTGCTTTCGTTGGTCAGGATATAAAGTATAAAATTTGGCAAGTCATGTTGCAGCTATTTAGAACTTTAGTTAGGCCACATTTGGAATATTGTGTACAATTCTGGTTGCCAGACTACCAGAAAGATGTGGAAGCTTTGGAGAGAGTACAGAAGAGGTTTACCAGGATGTTGCTTGGTTTGGAGGGTGTTAGCTATGAGGAGAGATTGGACAGACTTGGTTTGTTTTCATTTGAACATTGGAGGCTGAGGGGTGATTTAATACAAGTTTACAAAATTGAGTTGCATGGATAGAATGAACAGTTGAAGTTGTTTTTTTTTCCCAGGCTAGAAATGCTTAACGTAAAAGGGGGGGAAGTTTAAAGGAGATGTAGGAGGCAAGCTTTATTTTGAAGAGGTGATAAGTGCCTGGAATGCGCTGCCAGAGGAGTTGGTAGAAACAGATACAGTAGCAATGCTTAAGAGGCATCTTGACAGATATATGAACTGGTAGGGAATAGAGGGATATGGACTGTGTAGAGCAAAAAGATTTTTAGTTTAGAAAGGCTTCCTGTGTTGGTAAGGCTTGGTGGGCCAAAAGGCTTGTTCCTGAGCTGTACTGTTCTTTTGTTCTTACTCGCCACAGGATTCTCCACTTCTCTGAATGGCTTTTGTAGCCACAGTATTTATGACTGGACCCATCCCTTTCAGGTCAATGGTAACTCCCAGAAGCCAGCAGTTCTGAGTTTTTGATAGTGTCAGTACCATGTAGCTTGTTGGCCCATGATGCATTCTAGTGCTGACTCAAGTCATGTGCAGATTCCAATGCAGTTATCATTCTTAATATTGCCTTGGAGGGTGGACTATACTTTTTTTAAAATTCCAAATTTTCAACAAAAGGACCTGGAACATGATGCTTTGAATTTCTTTTCTACTTGGGAAAGAATTCTATTTATGCTTGAGTTGTAAATAAACATCATGTTCAACCACTTCCTGCAGTGTATTCTTTACATAATTAACACCATTTTACAGGGACTGTTGTAAAGACTGAAAGTTTGACAGATCTGCCACTTGTCTCTTGTTCAAGACTGGCACAGTTCACCGTTCTCTTTTTTTTTTCAAAAAAAAAAGAAAAAAAATTCATTTTGTCCCTTGTGAAAGTACAAGTGCAAATCCTTTTGGCTTGAAACAGCCCTGTGAAGCAAATTGATGCAAGTTTGAGGAATTGGTATTTTTAGTCTGAAATAGATCTTGTAAAATTAAAATTGAGCTGTTGAGCTGATCAGATCTCAGGTGGCTGAACATATCACCCGTGTAAAAGTTTTAAATATAAATGCAGACATGTATTAATGTGTCTTCAATTGATTTTAAAACTTGCTGTGGGGGCTGTGATCGAATCTATACAGAATTTTATTTTGCCCAGATATAGGGATTGGTTTCTTCCTGTTATTTGTACATTAAACATGTGAAATTAGCATGTAAATTAAAGTCCATCAAATTGGGACATTGATAGAGAGCTGGTTGGCAAACAGGAATCAGTTGTACTAAACTAGTCTTTTTCCGAGTGGCAGGTAGTGACGAGTGAGGTACCACTGGGATTAGTACTTGGTAGCTATTCATAATATGCATTAATTATTTAAATGAGGGAGCGAAGTGTAATATCTCCAAGATTGTAGACAGCAGAAAGCTGGGTGGCAGAATGAAATGTGAGGATGCAGACTTGCTTCAGTGTGTTTTGGACAAGTTGAGTAGGTAGACTGGTGCATGGCAGATGATCCATAATATGGATAAATGTGAGGTTGTCCATTTTGGTGGCAAAAAGAGGAAGGCACATTATTATCTGAATGGCAATTGATTTGAGAAAGGGGTGATGAATGAGACGTGGGTGTATTTGTATACCAGTCGTAGAAAGCAAACACTCTGATGCAGCAGGTGATGAGAAGTCAAATGTTATCAAAAACAAATGGCTGGAAAAGCTCAGCATGTCTGGGAACATGTGTGGAGAGAAAGCAGTCAATGTCAGTACTGAAGAAGGGTCACTGGACTTGAAGCATTGACTTTGTTTCTCTCTAGAGATGCTGCCGGACTGCCTTATTTCTACAGCAATGTCTGTTGTTTCCAGCATCCACAGTTCTTAAGACAAATACTATGCTTAATTTCGTAATGAGAGGATTTAAATCCAGGAGCCAGGATGTCTTGCTGCAACTGTACAGGGCCTTGGTAAGACAAAGGAGTATTGTGTACACTTTTGATCTCCATAATCGGAGGAAGGATATCCTGATTATGAAGGGAGTGCAATGAAGCTTTACCAGACAGATTTCAGCAGAAATGACATATGAGGATGGATTTCAGTTAATACTCTATTCACTTCAGTTTAGAAAAATGAAGCGAAGCCTCAAAGAAACCTATAAAATTCTAACAGAATTAGACAAGATAAATTCAGGAAGGATGTTTGTGATGACTGGGAGTTCAAAACCAGTGTTCACACTTTAAGGGTATGAGTGGGCTATTTAGGACTGAGATGAGGAGAAATTTTTCACCCACAGAGTGGTGAGCCACACAAAGCCTTGAGGCCAAACATTGAATGTTTTCAAAAAGTTATGTTGTTCTTGGGCTAATAGGATCAAAGAGTATGGGGAGAAAACGGGAACAAGATGCTGAGTTGAATGATCAGGGTGATAATATTGAATAGTGGAGCACATCCGAAAGGAAGAATGGTCTACTCCTATTTTATTTCTGAATGTGGATATATAGTTTTGGAAATTGTTTTGAAAGTGGATATCAAGTATGTTAGTTGCAACAGTCTATTTGTACTGGCTACTGAAAGCACTTCCTTATGCGGAGGCAATGGCCTAGTGGCATTATCACTGGACTGCTAATCCAGAGTCCCAGTTAATGTTCTGGGGACCTGGGTCCGAATCCTGCCATGGCAGATGATGGTATACAGAGGGCTGTAGAGGCTGGATTGCTATGTATCTTCAAGTCTGAGATTCTTCTCATCAGTAAAGGAATCCAGGATTATAGATTATTAGATTAGCCATGATTTTATTGTATGACAGAGCAGATGTGATGGGCTGAATGACCTACTTCTGCTTTTAAATTTTATAATCTTGTATCCCTGTGTGTTTCCCAGTCTTTTCTTTTAGACGCCATGGGCTAGTCCTTTATCTATTTGTATATCTGTAGCAAATTGCCCCAATGTTTATGCATCTCCAATTTGAATAAACCCAGTTGTTTTAATCGGCTCTAAAGTAAGGTTGTTTCTGTTGAGAATTGTTTCCTGTGTTCTTTCGGACTTTTTTTTTATGAAGTCTCGATCATCATGAAACTGGCGAGTATTCTAATTCTTAATGAGGTCTTCTACAAATGTCAACATTGTGTACGTTTGTACTGAAAAGTCAGCTGACTTCACCCAAATAGCTTTTCCTTTTAACTGTCTTTTCACCTGGTCATAATTTTCAGATATCAGATGTAATGCTAAGATCCTTTCTTCCCTCCCGTTTTTTAACTCCTTTTCAGATCTGTTCCGTGTGAAACATTAAACATGTTTGGTGTTGGTTCTGCACTTGGCACTGTTTCATAACCTTTAACAGAGATTAGTTTACTTGTCCAGCACATGTAAATCTTCCAATGGGATATGATTGTAATGTGTTAAACCCAAGAACTTGATTTCTTATTCTCCACATGTGGAGAAGCTAAACTTGTTGCCAAATTATTCCAAAGCCATTTTTATTCAATTTAAAATTTTCTAGATGGATTTTTCTTATCTATTGACACTGCTAAATCTGCCCTTTTGGCTAAGGTTTAAGTTTGGAGACTGATGTACCTCATGCCTTATAAAGCAACTTTCTTTCCCCCTTTTTGTACCAGAAAGAGATGTTTGATGCTGATAGAGTTTCTTTACACAGCATTGTAGAAGGTTATTCTTTCTTTCTCCTTTTATTTTTTCTCCCCCTCTCTACATGGTATCCAGCCAAGGACTGTTTTGTGGTTTTGTCAACAAAAGATGCGTTGTGCACCTGACTGAACCGCTATAAATCGTCTGCTCATTGAATTCAGTCTGCAGGTCTGTGCGATTTAATATTCTGTCATTGGTACACTGTATCCACTGAACTCCCATGTTTCACCCTAAATGTGGTGAAATGCATTCAGCTTCTTCAGGACTGCACCATATGTACTTGTGTGCTTTCATCTGAGTGCTTTGTTGGTGAGAGCATGACTACTGGTAGAACCACCAAAGCTGGATAACAGTCATGAGGGAAACTGACTAAAGGTACACCACTGACATTCATAGGTGGTTGAGAGCCAGGTTGACAAATACGATGTCAAGTAAAGTGCCTTTGGATGTGAAATGATGTCCATTTTCTTTGTGGAAAAATACTTACTTTAGATCAAATGTAATGGTACCACATGAGTTGCTACACATTTAAATATTAATAATGAAATGCTTCATTCTTTGCTAATATGTATGCTTTTCTAATTTCATCCTTTGTACCCAAAGGGAAAGTCCAGTTTTACGTTTTACACTTTATGTTTAATATTAAAAGGGAACTTTCAAATTAGTGACAATACAACCAAAGGGAATAAGCCATTATTTGCTGTTTGTGTCTAAATTTTAAAATGACGCATGTTTGATTGAATAGGATATCGTTTGAATGAAGAAAAACTTAGATGTTAAATCTTAGGGCCATTTTAGAGTTAAATTGCTCCTTTCCATTGTAGATTCAAAAATAAATTATTTTGTATTTATGCTATGGAATCAATTGGAATTTCTAAGCAACTGCAGGTTACAGTGTAAAGGAAATGAAGTTTAAATTAGTGTTCTGGGCTCAGACTAGACTGTAGACATCAGAGCTATTTTGTAACAACTGAATGAATTTGGTGCCAGGTGATATTTCAAATGTCTGCATCTTTCTTTTCATTTTCCATAATTGACATTGCATGATCTGTGCCTGCTAAACTTTTTAATTCTTTATATTAGATTGTTTCTTCTAAGGATTTGTCTCTTTTATCATTAAGAATGCATGACTTTCACAGAATTCACACTTCCTTAAAGAAAAGGAGCAATAGATTTTTAAAAATTGTTTACGATGCAGATTTTTTACTTATGAATAATTCAGGATAAACATACACCTTGAAGTTTGTGTCTGAGGCAGTATAAGTTTTAGAATTGTGTTGATTTACAAATATGTCTTCTTGGAAAAATGAAAGGAAGAAAGAGACTGCTTTGAAGCAGCAGGTGGAATGAAGCCCAATTGCAATTTCTTTTACCTATTAATGTAGGGAGTAGCTGGAACATTAAGGTCATTTTTGCCAGAAATTAGAAGTATTTATAAACAATCAATATCTACTGATTCCATCATTTTAAGCTATGAAACACTGCTCCTTTTGTAAAATATTCATTGATCAAAATCTATGCACACAGATATGAACACATTGGAGTCTATATTTTTTTCATTTCCTTCCCTCTTCCGCTGTTTAGTTAACTGTTTTAATAGCCATTTCATCTGAAATGTATCCTCATTTGATTATTTGCTTTGATCAGTATGGCTCTCTTTATAATCACTGGTAACCCATTCTTATCAAGAAACGTTGTCCTGAGCATCTTTCAGGAGCTGTCTGATCCTGACCAAGTCATTAAAAGAAGTCAGAACTCTGGGTAAATCTACATCCTAATACACTTTAACCCTGATTTTGGAAATGCATGGTGTCTTTTTCTGTCTACATTTAGATTTATAATGCCATAAAAGGAAATAATTCAGTGCATTGATGATGCTCTATAGAACAGTTCAGTCAGTCTGTTGGCCTTTGCTGTAGCCCTGTAGCCCTTCACGTCTTATTTTTTCCCAAATGCCCATCCGGTTTTCCATCGATCATCTGAGTCGCACACCCCCAGGCCAAACCAAAGTAAGGACTCCTTGCATAAAAGGAATTTTTCCTCATCCCCCTCTTTATTTTGCCAAAAACTTTTTTAAGGTCCCGTGGTCATGATGTGACCAGCTAATGGGAACAACTTCGCTTTGGCAGCCTTGTCATAATCTTGGACAACTCGCTCTGATTTTCCCCTTAATCCGTTTTGTTCTGGGGAGAATGACTCAGCTTGTCCAACACAACATTATAGCCAAATTCCTTCATCCCCGGAACCAATCTGGTAGATCTCCTGTACCTTGACACTTCGACGTTTTTCATAAATTGTGGTTCTGGAATATTCTAATACTTTTAGCTGAATCAGAGTTTATGAAAGCTCAGCATAGCTTTTATACTCAATAACTTATTATTGACACCTAAAATCTATATGCTTTGCTAATTATAGGATACTTTGCTACCTGCAAAGATCAATGTACCAGATATTCATGTCCCCGATGGTTAATTTATTTCTGTGTAGTCTGAGCTTATTCAGTAATACTGAGAGTTCTTGAATTTCAGTGGTGCTTGATTTGAATTTATTAAACACAAATGCTTTTTGAATATATGAAGAATGGCCACAAAAAACCTTTGAAAGCTTTTTTCAGGGACATGAAATGTCCCAAATGTTGTGGGTTTTCACCTTGCAAGCAACCAAGTATTATTTAGAGGCACTGGATAAAACCTTTGAAGACGTGAGGTGAAGACTCTTGTTCTTGTCTGTTGCCCAAACTGTCAAAGTTTAGTGAAAGACTGACATCTGGTCCTTTTATCATTTAATCACTGAGGGAAGCCATTGTTTGTTGGACCTGCTTGAATATTGAGTTCAGTGCAGCAGACCTAAAATATTAATATCACTAGAACTTGACAAGGACCATAGTACAAAATGGCATTGAGTTTGAGAAAATCCGGTCCATCTGCCCTACAAAACTGTCCAAAGCATTTCCACATGATGGGTAACAAACAACTTGAAATGTTCCAGCTATAAAAGTTTGTTTTATTATTCATTATCTTTGTAAACAGTGTTGTTTTCCGGTTATGTTTATGCTAGAATTCAGTGAGATTTGTACAAAGCCAATAATTGTTTTTAAATGGCTATTCCACTAGAGCAGTTGAACTGAATAATGTGACTGTTGTGCAGGCATGAAAACATTTCCTTTCTATGTTTTTCTTAACCAGGTTACAGCAGAAGATCCCGGTGGTTCTGATTTACAGTAGTAGTGGAATGAATGTAAAATGCTCTGTTTTGACTTCAGTTCAACTTTCATCCTGAGAAGAAACAGAGTTAAAGGGTTTTTTTTTCCTTTTTGCCAATCAGATTCAGAATGGAGAGCTTAACTTGGAGTAAAAGTTCAAATCATCCAAAGTATCAATACATTTTATTCTATTTTCCTCCACTGCATAAAGCAATACTCTGCATTCTAGAAATAGATATAATTGTTGAAAATAAAGGTGGATGCAAAGGAAGAAACCAGTACCACTCTTTAGCTTGCTGACTGTATGTGCTCCTGCTCTTTACACATCCCACCAGGGAACAAGATATTCTATTGTGTAAGTTGAGTTACAGAGCAGCTTACACCAGTGTATGTGGTCTGCCTTGCAATCTAGTGACACAAATAACGGTAACCAGTAGCTATTCAGTAACGTCTAGATGGAACTAAGTGAGAGGAATTCTGAATATTGGGAAAATCATCCCAATATAATGTGGCAGTTGTTGAAAGTCTCATTTCATCTTGTTTTCTGGATGTTTTTTTTTTACACTTCATTTTGAGTAGCATAATTAATGGATGTCCAACATCCAGTATTGAATGAGCAAAAATTTCCTCCAACTAAATATTGGGAAGATTTAAACCATTAATTTTGGTCCCTGTTCTGAAGTCTGTTCCCTCGTTGGTGATTCTGTACTATTTTCTGGCAACCATTGGAACTGAACCTGCTTGACTGAAACATTGATGTCATAGGCATCATATTTGAACCCAGAATCAGGTTCTCGCCACCATATTACTATTTCTATCTTTGTGATTATTCCCTGCCTCAGCTCATTCTGAAACTCTTAATTATCCCGTTATTCACATTAGGTTCAACTGCATTCCTGGCTGGTCTACTGTATTTTACTTCCCGCCCCACACCCACCATAAACCTGACGTCATCCAAAGTTCTGCTGCCTGTGTCCTGTTTTGTACCAACTTCCATTCACTTATCACCTTTGAGTTACATTGGCTTCCTGTCAAACAGAACCTAATTTTAAGATTCTTGACCTCATTTTCACTTCCCTCCATGTTTTCTGTTTTCCTCTTTTCATTTCTCCAGCTCTCTGCTTATCTAATTCTGGGTTCTTGACCATTCTGATTTTAAGTGCCCCAAATCAGTTGCTGAACATTTAAGCTTTGAAATTTCCTCCCTGTATACCTCTGCCTCATACTTTTCTCCATTTTAAGGCTCTTCTGAAAGTCACCCACTTGGGCTAAGCTTTTGGTCATCTGCTCTGTTATCTCCTTTTCTGGCTCAATGTTAGATTTTGTTTTAATATTGGACCTGTAAAATGCCTTGGAGTGTTTTTTCATGCCAAAGGAGCAATATAAATGTTAGCTGTTGATATAATTCTCTTACAAGGTGTGTTTGCTATGCAGCTGACTTTTGGGAAATTCTTTTGTGAATCTTGTGAGAAGGGTGAGTTAGGGAGAGTGGTGGCTAGCTGATTGGTCTGAACGCAAGACCAAAACTGCAAATGTTGTGTTTACTTTTAAAACTTGACATCCAGGAAAGCTTTTTGATCA
>NC_063344.1:23333212-23375992 GCF_021869965.1 Rhincodon typus
CACCTATCCTCTCCTCTATCCATCTTCTTTCCGCCTCCCACTCTCTCCCTATGTATTTCAGAACCCCCTTCCCCTCCCCCTTTTCTGATGAAGGGTCTAGGCCCGAAACGTCAGCCTTTCTGCTCCTATGATGCTGCTTGGCCTGCTGTGTTCATCCAGCCCTGCACCTTGTTGTCTCAGATTCTCCAGCATCTGCAGTTCCTACTATCTCTGATTCGCTTTTAGGTACCTGTAAGCTTTAGTGTTAAATACTGCAGGAATTCACTATCTATTGTGCATGGAAGACCATCACCATAAAAAGCAGAAAGCACATCTCTGCATAATCTACCCTCCTATTTTGAATAGATGAGAGCATGAGATAGAAAGATTACAAAAAGTTAAAAATTTGCATCTGTGTTAGCTTGATTGAAGCAGATGAAGAATGTCATTTACATTTCCCCATCAGTAAGGATAGTGCAGTAAGGCCCAATGCAGCTAATTAGTGCAGCATGTGAATGAATCCGGTAGCAGAAGATACAGGAGGAATAGGTACAGATCTTTACATACAGGCTCATCACTCTGACATCACAGAAGGCTAACAGTGTCATTTTGCAAGAAGGCCAGACAACCAACTCCATTATGTCAAGGTATAAGGATGTGGTTTATTGTTTTTGAAAAGACTTCCAACTATGAGGAAGCGGATGATAATGTAATCATTAAAACAGTATTATAACAAATTGATTCTAATTATTGTTCCATTTGTTTATGCTACTGTCAATTTAAAAAGTTGTTTCTGAAACAACATAGCACAAATTACCCCTTCAATCATGAAAGAATTCAACATAACACTACAAACTTGCGGAGGGATTTATAACTTGTATATCTGTTCAGGGATTCTGTGTTACAACAGATGCAGAGATTCACTCTGCACATTCTGATTTACTTGAATGCTTTTTGGAAAAAACATGCAACATTTTCACAAACTTTCTGTCTTGATTTCAGGCATTTGCTCGTATAACCAACAATCTGAATGCACTAAAGTCTGAGTCCAGCATGCAGGTCATCAGTAACATGAAGACAATATCAAAACAGCTTGTGACCAAAGGAGGAGTTGTAGCAAATCATCCACTTGGATTCTAAACATTGAGTCTTTGGACATTTTTTTAAAGCAATTGAGTTCTTGGTGCACCTTACAATAAATGCATGTTGAGCCCTCTTGAACAAGATCCATATATGTTGTGAACATCAGTCAAACAGAAGTTGAAATGTTTTATTTTTGCAAATTTAGCCTCATAGCCAATCTTGAATCTGCAAGTTCATTGTTGTTCTTCAAGAACATGCATTATTTTTTCTTTTTCTGACATTCCTGTCCATTTTAAGATTGTGGTGAAAGAAACAGTCTGTGATTAATCATTGATTACTGATTTTATTTTCTTGCAGAATCAAGAAGCCAAACGATGATTAACATTTAAAAATTGTGACAATCCTGTGTAATTTTTAAGAATTTCTGCAAATTTGTTTCTTGAAGTTTCATGTGTGTACAATGGATTTTTGCTGTCAGAGTATGAGGCAAGACTGATGGTGGGAGTGATGTAATGAAGTTCAATGTCAGCAATATTCTGGGCTTTAATTAGTGTGTGAAGCCTACCCTAACAGCTTTTGATGCCATCCAAGCCTCCTGAGTATATTATAGAGCCATCTGTTATTCTTTATACAGCGGAGCATTAACATGCTGTTAAAGAAACAAAAGCATGTTTTGACAAGTTCAGCAGCCTTGTGATCAGGAGGTTCACAAATATATTTAATGAGGCCCAAGGGAATGTGGCAATGGTGTTCTGAAAGGAATATTCTACCTACTGAATTACTTTTAACTAATATATTGAGAATTTCTGCTTCAGAATTTTATGCCAGTATTTGATGTTTCACAGAGTAAAACAAGTATTGGTGGGAAGCTGTTCCAATGAGTGACCGTAGCCACTTTGTTCTTAGTAGCCATTTGCCACTAGATCATAATGCCAAACTATTTGCTGTAAATTGGAATTGTACAGGAGTCTAGAGGGTGATTCTTCACTGTGGCCTTCCCCTTCCCGCTGTCATCTAATCTGCTCTTTTCAGCAGGAAGAAGGACAAATTGCAGACTTCAACCTGTAGGGATTGACATTAAATGTTGGCCCAGCCAATGATGCCCACATGAGTGAGTTAAGAAAAAGTAAATCAGTGATCTATAATGTATCAACCAGTGGCCTATACAATAAAGACAGGTATGCCAAACAGAAAGAGGATTTTTGGCCTGAAGAAATCCAAACAGGAGAAGATAGCCTTAAACCTTTCCCAGATCTATTTCATTCCTGATTGGAGTTTTGGTTGAGCAGTGGACTGCTGTGCAAGACCCCTTGGGGATGAGTGACCATAACATGATCGAATATTTTTATCAAGATGGAGATTGAGGTAGTTGATTTGGAGACTGCGGTGCTGAATCTTAATAAAAGAATCTATGAGGATATGAGGTGTGAGTTGGCCTTGATAGACTGGGGAGTTACTTAAAGGGATGACAGTGAATAGGCAATGGCAAACATTCAATGAATGCATGGGGGAACTGCAACAATTGTTTATTCCTGGCTGGCACAAAAACAAAATGAGTAATAGGGCCAATCCAGAGCTTACAAAGGAAATTAGAGACAGTATCCGATCCAAGTAAGAAGCATACAGTTTGGCCAAGGAAAATAATATGTCTGAGGATTCAAAGCAGTTTAGAATTCAGCAAAGAAGAACCAACGGATTGATTAAGAAGGGGAAATACAGTATGAAAGTAAGCTTACAGGGAACATAAAGACTGTCACTAGGTATGTGAAGAAGAAGAGATTGGTGAAGATAAATGTAGGTCCCCTTCATTAAGAAACAGAGGTGTGTATAATAGGGGTGAAAGAAATGGCTGAGCAACTGAATATATACTTTGCTTCTGTCATCACAAAAGAGGACACAAATCAGATACCAGAAATGTTGGAGAATGCAAGATTTAGTGAGAGGAAAGAATTGAGGGAGATTAATGTTAGTAGAAAAATGGTGCTGGGAAAATTGATGGGATTGAAGGTGGATAAATCTCCAGCGCCTGATATCTACATCCCAGAGTTTTTAAGGAAGTAGCTCTAGAAATAGTGGAAGGCAAATGGTATGTTGGCCTTCATTGCAAGAGGTTTTGAGTACAGGAGCAGGGATGTGTTGTTGCGGTTATACAAGGCCTTGGTGAAGCCACACCTCGAATGTTGTGTGCAGTTTTGGTCTACTTTTCTGAAGAAGGATGCTCTTGCTCTCGAGGGAATGTAGTGAAAGTTTACCAGGCTGATTCCGGGGTTGGCGGGACTAATGTATGATGGGAGATTGCCTTGGTTAGGATTGTTTTTGCTGGAGCTCAGACGAATGACAGGGGCTGTCATAGAAACTTACAAAATTCTTACAGGACTAGACATGATAGATGCAGGGAGGTGTGTTCAGAACCAGGGGCCACAGTCTGAGGATTTGGGGTAGACCACTTAGGATGGAGATGAGGAGACATTTCTTCACCCAAAGAGTGGTGAGCCTGTGGAATTCATTATCACAGGAAGTAGTTGATGCCAAAACATTGAATATATTCAAGAGGTGGCTAGATATAGCACTTGGGGGTGACTGAGATCAAAAGTTATGGGGTAAAAGCAGGATTAGGCTATTGAATTGGACAATCAGATTGTGATGAATGGTGGAGCAGGCTCGAAGGGCTGAATGGCCTTCTCCTACTCCTGTCTTCTATGTTTCTGTGGATGCAGGTGATGCCTGACAGTTGAAATGGCCTGGGACTCATGCTGCCAAAATCTGGACAGTTTAGTCAGCTCTCACCCTAACTTAAAATAATTTTGAAGTTAGCTTGTTTTAAGTTATTTTTCTGAATTTAGTTTACAGTACAAAGTGGGCAATATTATCTTTATCAAAACCTAGCAACTAAAGGCTACCCTCCATAACTGAAAGAGCTTTTATTTCATTTTCCCTGTACAAATGAAAAGTTTATAAACTAAATAATATATAATACCAGATATTGGATAAACAATATATATTCTATAAGAGGGGAGTGTATAGTCATTATTTTATATCATGAACCCTGTTCCTGGCGAAGTGTTGGCCTTGGCTCAATGATTGAGTAAGTGGTCATAGATTGAGGCCCCATCCTAAAAGGTTGAGCATGACGGACTCTTGTGGTGCAGAGCTAGACCCCTACCTCTAGACTGAAAAGCCCAGGTTCAAGTCCCACCTGCTCCAGAAGTTTGTAATAATATCTCTGAACATGTTGATTAGGAAAAATAGCTTCAATTAAAAAAAGGTTGAATGTGTAATCAGTTGTAGTGAGAATTCTACTGCACTGTTGGGGATATGTGTTTTAGCTGAGATATTAAATTGAGCCCCTGTCTCTCTTCTCAACAGGCAATAAATGATTCATTACCAACATTTGAAGAAGAGTACGGAAGTTCTCTTGGTGTATTGGCCAATACTTTTTCTTTGAAATAAAACCTTAAACAGATTATGTGGTCATTTATTTAATTGTTCCTCATGAAATCTTGCCCTGCATATTTTGGTTGTCAGATTCCCTTGCATTGCAACAATGGTGACACTTTGGAAGTTCAATGATTGTGAATAGCTTTGGGTATTCTGAAGTTATGGAAGACACTGTAATGTCACAAGTTGTCTCCTTATTGCAATCTGAGGAGCTTGAATTTATGAGCTACATTTGAATAATTAGCTTCTATACAACTATATTGGTACTCAAAAAGATAATTAGTGAGTATTTTGTTCAAAAGGAAAGACTAGTCATTTATCTGATTGTGGGACATGAATAGAGATGGAAATAACATAATGGCCGACCACTGCTAAAGTTCTGTTTTGAAACGTAGTGGAAGGGCATCAGTATCAGGTACAATGATGGAAAAACCACTGTTGACTTGAAATATCAGCCTCCTGTATCGCGTGATCTTATTGTTTGTCTGATCAGTGTGTGTTTTTCTGATGCCCACTTTATGTTAACACCTGCTCAGGAACAAAACATTGAATCAGAATCACGTGGTGAATCTCATTCTGATTGAAACATTTTTCAGAAACATGGGTACTATTAAATATAATGTTTTTACAAAATTTGTTAGAAGTGTTGTGCATTAGAAGTGAAGATTAGCTGGAGAAAGTAAAATGAAAATGAACTCCCCATGTGTGACGCGTTTTATTCTGAGTTGGGAAGTGATGTTAACTTCCTTGGAAATTCCTTTGTCTATTCCCTCCGGATCCAGTTTATTTTAGATATTGCCTATAATGTACTGTCAATGGCACCTCCTGGCAAATATCTTCTGTTTGAATACATTACTTTATTCATTTGAGTAAATATTACTGGCAGAATCAGAGGTAATTAACATCGGGCAGTGGCCGTATGAGGGACGTGGTACACATCTACCTACCCAAATACTATTCATGGATGATAAATATGTAATTAGTGGAAAATTTGATGTCTCTGATTAAGCCAACATTTTCATAAGTAGAATGAACTGCCAGAGGATGTGATAAATGCAAGTACAGTTACAACATTTGATAGACATTTACATGAATAGGAAAGGCCTATCGTGATATGAGCCAAACACAGGCAATTGGGACTAGCTTAGTTTGGAAAACTTGGTCAGCATGGGCAAATTGGACCGAAGGGTCTGTTTCCATGCTGTATAACTCAATGACCCTATTGCCCATCCACAGTACCCAGCCAGAAAGTAACGGTGAGTTATCCTCATGAACTCCATGTGCTATACATTAATGCTTGAGAGGAAGGAATTGAGAGTATTGTTGCTACATTTGCAGATGACACAAGTGTAGGTGGAGGGACGGATCGTACTGACGAAGCATTGGAACTGCAGAAGGACTTGGTCAGACTAGGAGAGTGGGCAAAAAAGTGACAGATGGAATACACTATGGGCAAGTGTGAACTTATGAACTTTGGTTGGAAGAAAAAAGGCATAGAGTATTTTCTAAATGGGGAATGGCTTCAGAAATCTGAAGCCAAAAGGGTTTGGGAGACTTACTTCAGTATTCTCTTAAAGTTAACATGCAGATTCTCTTGGCCATTAAGAAGGCAAATGCAATATTAGCATTAATTTTGAGAGGACCAGAATACAAGAGCAGGGATGTACTGCTGAGGTGGAATAAGGCTCTGATCAGACCACTTTTTTATTTCTTTGTTCATTCACAGGATGAAGACATTGCTAGGTAGGCAGCATTTATTGCCCATCCCTAATTACCCAGAGGGCAGTTAAGAGTCTGGAGCCACATGTACGCTGGACCAGTAGTTTCCTTCCCTAAAGGACATTAGTGAACCACTTGGGATGTTCCCCAACAATCAACAATGGATTCATGGTTATCATTAGACACTTAATTCCAGATTATTTTTATTGAATTCAAATTCCAGCATCTACTTTGGCAGGATTTGAACCCAGGTCCCCAGAATGTTAACTGGGTCTCTGGATTAACAGCCCAGCAATAATACCACTAGGCCATCGCCTCCCTCATAGAATATTGTGAGCAGTTTTGGGCACTGTATCTAAGGAAGGATGTGCTGGTGTCAGTGGGGGTCCAGAGGAAGTTTACCAAAATGATCCAGAATGAAAGGCTTATCATATCAGGAGTGGTATGGATCAGTACTTGATGCAGTTTAGAAGAATGAACAGGGATCTAAGTGAAAAATAGAGAATAATGAAGGGCCTGGATAGAGTGAACGTGGAGAAGATATTCCCACGAGGAAGAAAGATTAAGACCGTAGGGCACAGCCTCAGAATGAAGGGACAACCCTTTAGAACTCAGATGAGTTCAAACAGGGCTTCTCCCCTGCTAAGCCAGAGGGTGGTAAATCTTTGGAAGTCATTGCTACAGAAGGGTGTAGAGGCCAAGTCATTGAGTCTATTTAAGACAGAGATGGTTCTTAATTAGTAAGGGGATCAAACATTACAGGCAAAGGCAGAAGAATGGTGCTGAGAAACATATCAACAATGATCAAATGGTGGAGCAGACTCAATGGGCCAAATGGTCTAATTCTGCTCCTTGTCTTATGATGTTATGGACTCTTATGTAAACTCACAGTACTTCTAGGGAGGAAGTTCCAGGATTTTGACTCAGCAACTATGAACGAATGGCGATATAGTTCCAATTCAGGATGGTGAAAGGCTTGGAGGGGATGTTGCAGGCACTATTCTTCTCATGCATTGGCTGCCCTTGTCCTTTTAGATTGTAGAACTCATGGTTTTAGAAGTTGCTGTCTAAGGAATCTCAGTGAGTTAATGCAGTGCATCTTGTAGAATGTATAAAATACTGGCTCTGTGCAACAAAGATGGAGAGAGTGAATGTTGAAGCCATTAACTGGAGTGCCAATCAAGTGGGCTGCTTTGTCTTGGATGATGTTGAGATTCTTGAGTGTTGTTGGAGCTGCGCTCATCTGGGAAAGTGAAAATATTCCATTATACTTCTGACTTGCATTTTTTAGGTAGCAGACAGCCTTGTAGATTCAGGAGGTGATTTATGCTGCAGAAATCCCAACTTCAACCTTGTAGCCACAATATTTATATGGCTGGTGCAGTTCAGTTTCTGGTTAATAGCAATCCCCCAGGATGTTCGATGGTTCTACGACTCTATGTTGATAATGGTGGATTCAGTGATGATAATGCTATTGAACATCAAATGATAATAGTTGGATTCTCTCTTATTGGAGAAAGTTATTGCCTAGCACTTGTGGGGCATAAATGTTCTTGCCAGTTATAAGCCCAAGCTCAAATGTTGTCCTGGTCTTGCTGCATTTGGACATGGACTGCTTCAGTATCTGAAGAATTATGAATGGTGCTGAACATTCTGCAATAAGCAGCGAATATTCCCAGGTTTGACTCATGATGGAGGGATGATCATAAATGAAACAGCTAGAAATTGTTGGGTTTGGGCCATGATCCTAAGGAACTCCTGTACTAATATCCAGTGGCTGACAGTTGTTTTCATTTCTGATCATGGCCTTGCCCCATTGTCATCTGGACAAGCCTTATTATCCTTTGGTGATCTGTATTTCTCATGCTGGCTGCATCCCTGGGACTGCCATTTTACATAATTTATATTCATATTCTGATTTTAGAATTAAAATATACTCTGTCTCATTAGTGGACAACATTAGTATTGGAGGGGACACAAGATCAGTCCACTCTGTTGCCAAGCACATTACTTTATTCTTGCCATATCTTAGCTCAGCTCCTGAAGCCTGTTGAGCTGGTCGCAGTTGCTCAACACCTGCACTGATTACAGATTCAACAAGATGGTGGCGTTGCCCATGTACGGGGATACTTTGACCTGAGTCCCACCAACATCTGGGATAGTCATCTCTCCCATGACTGCATCTGTCCTGCTTGGCTCAACAAAAGGCTCAATGCTACACATGGTTACAGCAGGGGAGAAGAGGTAGCCCTGCTCAACTCCAGACTTGGATCAGAAAGCTTTGCGATTTCCCTTTGGCTGAAATTGTGATAGAGCTGTTTGTGTAAATCAGGTGCTTCGAATTGAGAGTCTCCCTCCAAACCACATTTTGGAGAGAGCAATCCATCCTGTAGATGTGTCAAATTCTGTCAAAGGCCTTTTCCTTAACCACACTGATGAAGCCGATGTCAAATTCCCTGTCTTGCACAGGCATCATATCCCTGCGTATCCAGAGATACCAATCGGCTTCTGCAGTGTACAGTCAGGGTGGATCACCAACACTAAATTGAACTTCTTTTAAAAGAAAAATCTGTTTGTGGCACCTGTTTTGTTAAAATCAGCAAAAAGGGTTCATATTACAAGTCGGATGGAAAAAGAATTACAAACACACACACAGACACACACAGACACACACACACAGACACACACAGACACACACACACACACACCCACACACACAAACACACACAAGGGATCCACTTGTTTCTTCAGTGTCTCAGTGCTTGTCCTGTTCTGCAAAGACAACAGGTGCTTGAAACACAAAGGGGTTGATTTATCTTGTGAATTTCTTTTTCCAACTGCTTAGCGGCTGAAACATTGTCATTGACTAGTATATCACAGTTGCTTGGCTTACATGATGTATGTAGGCACATTCCTTTCCTAGCCAAAGTATCACTGGCTAAGTAATAATGTGTAATGGTTTGTCACTTTCGAAGTGAGTATCCAAATGATTGTTTAGGTGCTGCCTTAATTGAATAGGAAAGTATCCTATTCATTTTCCTTTGAGGCCATTGTTCCTGGTCTGCAGCATGCAGATTGGTTGTCTCCATTTCAATATTTTCAATATAAAAAGTCTAGTGAGGCAAATGTGTAACCATTTTGCCTTTGGTCTCAAGCCACTGTATGGAGCTTTAGTCTGTAAAAGAAGTCAATTAGGGGCTACCAGCCTGCATTTTTGATATAAAACACAATCTACAGTGATGAACCCGGTGTTTACAATTAACTGTCCCTGTCAACAGTTGCAGTATTCCCCCTCCAACTCCATTTTGTCCCCTCCCTCTCTTCCTACCTTTCCTTTACTTTGGTTGTCATTGCACTGCCCCTGATCGATTTTGCATGTTGACCAATTCAGAAACACAAGTGATTTAGTGGTGGAATATAAAGGAAAGAAAGTAACAGATAATTTTGCGGTTGGTAAAACATTCAGTGGTTATGCATTATTTGTGTATGTGTGAGGGGGGAGAGAGTGTGTGTGTGGGTGTGTGTGTGCGCGTGTTTGTCAGTGTGTGTGTGTGAGAGAGAGAATGTGCAGTGTGCATGGGGGGTAAAGACAGTGTGTGTATGTGTGCGTGTGCTTGAATCACATTGTGTGTATGAGAGGATCTGTGTGAGAGTGTGTGTGCACGAGAGAGGATCTGTGTGAGTGTGTATGTGTGTGTGCGCACTCTCATTCCTACACACACACATACACAAGCACGCACACACACATGAATCTATGGGGTGCAGATACATTTTATTTTGTTCAAAAATAACACAATTTATAGACGGTCAATGTGGCGTTTTATAAATTCCTACTTGAGCAATAAAACCAGTCTGACTCCAAACTAAAACACAAACAGATTCTAAACAAGGCCTCACAACTAACATGCATTGTCTGACCTAAAATGTCACCCTTTTTTTTACACTGATAAAACCTTTAGTTCTCTCAGGGCAGTGACTTCAAAAGAATTTGGGGATTTACATATACATATTAATCAATTTAAACTTCTGAGTGATTAAAGATTTAACAGCGTCTTAGGTTTGTTTAATACATCCTCATCCGTGGTGTGAACCTTTGATCTTTTACTTATAAATTCTATGTCTGATACTACCTTCCTCACTAACACCTGAAGAAGGACTGAGGCTCCGAAAGCTTGTGTTTTCAAATAAACCTGTTGGACTATAACTTGGTGTCATGTGATTTATGACCTTGTCCATCCCAGTCCAACACCGGCACTCCCACATCACACAACTGATAACTTAGAGTTTCTCATTACACCTGGTGTTGTGTGATTTCTAACTTCAGTTGCGTGAGTCAAAGAAAAAGGCATGGCAAATCACAGGACCAAAACTGGGTAGAAGTAGTTCAGTCAAACTTATCGATTTGATAGAGAAGGAAAATGTCTCTGGAATTTAGTTACCTGTAAAGTGATGAGATTGGGGTGTAGATGGGATTTTGTTTTGCCTGGTGCTAGAAATCCTTTGACAGTATATGCAGCTTGCTTGATTTTTAAAATGTTATCTGTCTTTGTTCTGTTTTATTGCTTACGCTCGGTTCGCAACAAACAACTGCACCTCCCGGTCGCGAACCATTTCAACTCCCCCTCCCATTCCTCAGACGACATGTCCATCCTGGGCCTCCTGCAGTGCCACAACGATGCCACCCGAAGGTTGCAGGAACAGCAACTCATATTCCGCTTGGGAACCCTGCAGCCCAATGGTATCAATGTGGATTTCACAAGTTTCAAAATCTCCCCTCCCCCCACCGCATCCCAAAACCAGTCCAACTCGTCCCTGCCTCCCTAACCTGTTCTTCCTCCCACCTATCCCCTCCTCCCACCTCAAGCCACACCTCCATCTCCTACCGACCAACCTCATCCCGCCCCCTTGACCTGTCCGTCCTCCCTGAACTGACCTATCCCCTTCCTAACTCCCTACCTACACTCACCTTTCCTGGCCCCATCCCCGCCTCTTCGACCTGTTTGTTTCCTCTCCACCTATCCTCTCCTCTATCCCTCTTCTATCCGCCTCCCACTCTCTCCCTATTTATTTCAAAACCCCCTTCCCCTCCCCCTTTTCTGATGAAGGGTCTAGACCCGAAACGTCAGCCTCTCTGCTCCTATGATGCTGCTTGGCCTGCTGTGTTCATCCAGCCCTGCACCTTGTTGCACCCCCCTAGACTGGTTTTTCCAGTACAGCTAGAATGCTATTATCTACCCGACAATTTGCAAAACTGCCAAAATGTGCATCTGGTAATATAGTACAGAGCTAATTCAAATCTGACCAATTACCGTCTCATCATTCTCCTCTCAGTCATCAGCAAAGTGACAGAAGCTGTTGGGAACAGTGTTATCAAGTGGCAACTACTTATCAATATCCTGCTCAATGATGCTCAACTTAGGTTGTCAGGACTATACTCCTTCCAGATCTTCAATAGCCTTGGTGCATATTTGGAAAGAACAAACTGAATTCCATAGGTGAGGTCAATGTGAATCAGGCGGAGAATTGTCTACTGCCTGGAGTCATGTCTAGCACAAAGTAAGATAGTTGTGATCATTGGAGGATAATCATCTCAGCTCCAGAACATTTCTGCAGGAGCTGCTCAGGGTAATGTCCTTCATCTAACCATCTTCAGCTGCTTCATTGATGATCTTCCCTCCATTATGAGGTCAGAAGTATAGATGTTGCTTGATGTTGCACTGTGGTCAGTCCTATTTCCAACTCTTCAGATACTGAAGCAGCCTGTGCCTGCGTGCAACAGGACCTGGATAACATTCAAACTTAGTCTAAATGATAGGCAACTTTTGTATACCTAAGTGTCAGGCAATGATGATCTCTAATAGGAGCAAATCTGTCAGGAGCAAAAGGCATCTACCTTTGAAATCTGATGGAATTATATCACTGAATGTCCATCATTAACTTCCTGTGGGTCACCGTTGATCATAAATCTAACTGGATGAACCATATTGGCAATTTGGCTATAAAGCATGTCAGAGGCTGGGAATTGTACACTGAGTGACTCTTCTCTTGACTCACTGGTTGCCATCTACCATATAAAAAGCAAAGTTAGGAGGGGCATGGCATAATCTCCATTTGCCTAGATGTGGCTCCGTCAACTCTCAAGAAGCTTGACACCATCTAGCACAAAGGATTCCACTTGATTAGCAACCATATCCGCCAACTTAAACATTCATCACCTTCACCACTACTGCATGGTGGGAGCATTACATACCACATACAAGATCCACTTCATTAACCTGTCAAGGCTCCTTCGCCAGTACCTTACAAACCAGCAACTTCTACCACTTAGAAGGACAAAGATGCCAAATGTATTGGAACACCACAACCTTCAAGTTCCCCTTCAGGCCGCACACCAACCTGACTTGGAATTATATTGCAATTCCTTCCCTGTCACTTGCAACTCTCTCTTGAATAGCAATGTGGGTGTACCTGCAGCAAATGTTCCACAAGGTTCAAGATGATCGCTCAACAGCAGCTTCTCAAGGGCAAATAGGGATGCTCAGTAACATTGCCATTTCCAATGGGACTCATACACTAAGAACAAATAAAAAATAGTAATGTTTGCAATGAAAAATTTCACTGAAGAGGTCAACATTAGTTATCCATCCCTAGCTACCCTTGAGAAGGCGGTGATGAGCTGCCTTCTTGAACTGTTGTAGACCATTTGGTGCAAATCTCCCCACAGTGCTCTAAGACATGGAGTTCCAGGATTTTGATCCAGTGACAGTGAGGGAATGGCAATCCAGCTCCAAGTTAGGATACTGTGCATCTGGAGAGGGTCGAGCATTTTGTACTATTCCTATGTGTTTGCAGCCCTAAGTCTTCTAGATGGTAGAGACTGATTTGGAAGGTGCTGTTGAAGGAGTCTTAGAGAATTGTTGCATCTTGTGGATGCATACAGCAGCTAGCATTATGTGTCAGACATGGAGGGGGTGATTGTTTAGGTTGGTGTTTGGGGTGCTGATTAAGTGAGCTGCTTTATCCTGTCTAGTGTTGAGTTTTTTGGTGTTGTTGAAGATGCACTTGCTTGGGCAAGTGCATGGTATTCAGTCACGATCCTTGTGCTTTGTATATTGTGGATACATTTTGGGAATTTGCAAAATGAATCATTTGCCAGAGAATTCCAAGCCTCTGACCTGCTCTTGTACCCAAATATCTACATGGTTGGTCGAGTTCATTTCTGGTCAATGGCAAACCCTAGTTAGTGACAATTGGTTAATACCATTGAGAGATTGCTGAAGATGCTCCTTTGCTGGAGAAGGTCATTGCCTGGCTCTTGTGTTATGTGAATTTTGGAATCAATAGAGACCTGTTTTTCTGCCTGAATGTTTTAAGTACGGAATATAGAATACCTGCAATAAAATTGAAATTGTTTGAAATAGATATTCCATAGCAAAAATGTTTTCTCTTATTAAAGACATAATATAGATTGTAAGCAATACAAGTAAGATTGCAGAAATATTTGGTGTGCACCTTGTAGTAACTGTAATGTTTGAAATTAGTAATGTGATTAATCATGGAACAGAATCTCTACAGTGTGGAAGCAGGCCATTCAGCCCATCAAGTCCATGCCAAGCCTCCAAAGACCATCCCATGCAGACCCACTCCTCCCACCCTATCCCTGTAACCCTGCATTTCCCATGGTTAATCCACCTAGCCTGCACATCTTTGGATTGTGGAAGGAAACCAACACAGACACAAGGAAAACGTACAAACCCCACACAGGCAGTCACCCGAGGCTGGAATCAAACCCAGGTCCCTAGCAATGTGAGGCAGCAGTGCTAACCATTGAGCCACTGTGCCACCTTGCACATTGTATTCCAGACCCTCTGTGCTATTTCTCTGGTTCATTCCTATTGCCCTTTAAATTAAATGAATACAAGTTGTTATTAAATTGAGGGAAGTTCTGAGCAGAAACGAATGGCAGAAAACATGGGAAGGAATTATCAGTTCAAGTGAAATACTTGATGAATTAAACTACTAAATACTGAAAACAAATGATCTGTGAAAAAACTGTACTGCCCAAATATTGTGACTATCTTTTTCATGTTCTCTACAGGAGGCCGCCTGGTATGTGACTGATGAATGTATCCAGATTCTAGGAGGCATGGGATATATGCAGGTAGTGCAGATGATTATAATGGTTCTGGATAACTACAAGGTCTACTGCATTTGTAGATGCTGAATGGAATGTAAGGGACATGATTTTCTTTTCTGTTTTTTTGTGGAGGAGCTGTAGATGTTTTCAGAGTTACTATATAGGATGTATGAGGTAACAATGACCTCAGTTGCAGAATTAACAATACTGTGAATGCCTGCTATAAGAGATAACAAGGTGTAGAGCTGGATGAACACAGCAGGCCAAGCAGCATCAGAGGAGCAAGAAGGCTGACGTTTCGGGTCTGGACCCTTCTTCAGAAATGCCTGCTCTTGTTTTTTGACACTCATTAAACTACAAAAGGTCTAAGATTTGAAATTTATAGATGTAAATAGTATGCATATGTTATACGTACCTAATATACAAATACGTTATGTACCTATTTTTACTAATATGTTCCCGTAGGAAACAGGTGTGGAGAGAGTGATGAGAGATTTGCGCATCTTCCGTATTTTTGAGGGAACCAATGACATTCTCCGATTGTTTATTGCACTAACTGGTATTCAGGTAAGTTGAAACTGCTTGTATAATATAGTAATATTATCTCAAGAAATATATCTATCTGCCCAGTACAAAATGATGTATTATATCTTCCTTAATTAGAGGCTGTTAATGGTACAACATGCTTTAGGTTTCCAGTCTATAAATGTAGAATAATTGGACATTGTGTTCCCAACACAGGAGTTATGGCAATGCTTTTCAATATGACCATCATGATCCATGTGTACACACGCAGTTGCACCCATGACATCACACCATTAGGAAGTGACTTCTCCAGTCACGTTTTGACTCTGTTGTCATTTTACATGAGACAAGTAGAAAGTGTCTTTGAACATGCCTTTAAACACTTTGCATTTGCAAGGAGAGAGAGAAGTTGTCACTGGAAAAGTGACTTTTTAAAAATTAACACTTACAAAAGGGAGTAAATAGGGCTTTGCAACCGCCTGTTGAAACAATTTATAGCAATGGGAAAAAAAAACTCATTCAAAGCATTCTGAAACCATTTCTTCCAAATGTACTTGTATTCCTCTGGACCGGATGACCTTATTTTCATTCATTTATTCTTTGCTGGAGATGCAAGTTTAAAAACAATGCTTTAATTGTACATTTCTGCTCCAAAGTTGGTGATGTTAACTACAAACACACCAGTTTAACGTACATAGATTGCTTGTCCATCATTTGTCTGTTCTCTCAGTCACACTCTTTCACTCAACACTAGAAGGTGCACAAGAGCAGCTTTCTGTATTTTGGTTTTTATTTTATTCCTAAACTCAATCCTGTATTGTCATTGGCTGCAGAACCAAGATCAGAAGCCTGCCATATAATGGAATTTTACAAATGTAAACTTGACTGTTCTTTTACGTTACGGATTTATAACTGGATCTCTATGTATTACAGGAACTAAACCCTACCTTCCTGAAAGAATGCGGTCCCCTACTCCCAATTCCTCTGCCTCCACTGCGGCTGCTCCCAAGATGGGGTGTTCCACTCCTGCACATCCCAGATGTCCTCTTGTTTCAAGGACCGCAAATTGGCCCTTCAGTGGTCAAAATGCTCTCGACCGCATCTCTTGCGTTTCCTGCACCTCTGCCCTCACATCCTCTCCCCGCAACAAAAATAAGGACAGAATCCCCCTGGTCCTTACAGATCATCCCACTAACCTCCATATCCAACGTATCATTCTCAGCCACTTCCGCCACGTACAATTCGACCCCACAACCAAAAATATATTTTCCTCCCATCCTTTCATAGGGACTGTTCTCTCTGTGACTCCCTCATCTGCTCCACACTCCCCACTAGCCCCACCACCCTCGGCACCTTTCCCTGCAACCGCAGGAAGTGCTTCACCTGCTCCTACACCTCCCCCCTCACCTCCATTCAAGGCACCAAACAAACCTTTCTATTTCTGGGAATAGACTGGCCACTAATATCCATTATTAACCCACTGACTCCCACAGCTACCTGGACTATACATCCTCGCACCCTGCTTCCTGTAAAGACTCCATCTCATTCTCAGTTCCCCCATCTCCGTCACATATGTTCAGATGAGGCCAACTTCAAAAAAGGAGCCTCTGAAATGTCCACCTTCTTCCTCAACCGAGGATTCCCCAGCTCCATGATCACAGGGCCCTCAACCGGGTCTGATTCATCTTCCACACTTCTGCCCTCACCCCCTCTCTTCTCTCCTGCAACAGTGACAAGATTCCCCTTGTCCTCACCTACCATCCCACCAGCATCCACATCCAGAAGATCATCAGATGCCATTTCCACCACATAAAGCGAGATGCCACCATCAGACACATATTCTCCTCCCCACCCTTGTCCACCTTCCGCAGGGACCATTCCCTCCAGCACATCCTGGCACACTCTTCCTTCACTCCCAGCAGCCCCCCAACAGCCTCACGGCACCTTCCCATGCAACAGGCGAAGGTGTAACACCTGCCATTTACCTCCTCCCTCCCCAGTATCCAGGGGCCCAAACATACCTTCCAGGTGAAGCAACACTGAAGCATAGACTGGGTGACCGCTTCGCCGAATATCTACGTTCTGCTCGGAAAAAAAAACCCTGAGCTTTCAGTTGCCTGCCACTTTAACAAGGACAAATTTGAAAGCAGAATACAGGGTTAACGGAAAGATTCTTGGCAGTGTGGAGGAGCAGAGGGATCTTGGGGTTCATGTCCACCCAGGTGGATAGAGTTGTTACGAAGGCGTATGGTGTGTTAGCTTTCATTAATAGAGGGATTGAGTTCAAGAGCCATGTAGTTATGCTCCAACTATACAAAAGCCTGGTTTGGCCACATCTGGAGTATTGTGTCCAGCTCTGATCGCCTCATTACAGGAAAGATGTGGAAGCGTTGGAAAAGGTGCAGAGGAGATTTACCAGGATGTTGCCTGGAATGGAGGGAAGGTCTTACGAGGAAAGTTTGAGAGCTAGGGCTTTTCTCTTTAGAACAACGAAGGATGAGAGGTGACTTGATAGAGGTGTACAAAATGATCAGAGGTATAGATAGAGTGGATAGCCAGAGACTTTCTCCTAAGGTGGAGGTAGCTATTATGAGGAGGCATAGTTTTAAAGTGAGTGGAGGTAGATATAGGGGAGACCTCAGAGGTAGGCTGTTTACTCAGAGAGGGGTAGGGGCGTGGAATGCATTGCCAGAGAAGGTAGTGGAGTCGGCCTCATTAGGGGCATTTAAGCGGCTATTAGATAGGCATATGGATGATAGTATAAGGTAGGGATGGAGGTTAGATAGACCTTAGGTTTAGGGTAAAAGTTCGGCACAACATCGTGGGCCGAAGAGCCTGTACTGTGCTGTTCTGTTCTATGTCTATGTCTATGTCTACGTCTACGTCTATGTCTATGTCTATGTCTATGTCTATGTCTATGTCTATGTCTATGTCTAACACACTACCCTGTTTCCTGGCCCACATCTCTGTCTCTGGCTTGCTGCAGTGTTCCGGTGAAGCTCAGTGCAAGCTGGAAGAACAACACCTCATTTTCTGCTTGGGGACTCTGTAGCCTTTCGGACTCAATATCAAGTTCAATAATTTAAGGCCTAAACTCTCCCATGTCCTAGCCCCCTACCCTACGCACCAGGCCTTGATATCACACAGCCTGCCATCACACACTACCTATTGTTAGTCACTAACATTTCCCATCAACAACCACTCACCCTCCTAGCCAGATCATTATCAACTCCGTTGTCTATCCAACTGCTCTTCTCTCTCTTTGGCTCCATCCTTTATCCTATCGTTTACTCCCTACCCCATCCCCTTCCCTATTTTCTGCATATAAACCAATGTGTTCCTAGCTACCATCAGTTCTGAGGAAGGGGCGCCAGGCCCGAAACATTAACTGATTTTTTCTTCACAGATGCTGCCAGACATGCTGAGCTTTTCCAGCAACTTCTGTTTTTGTTCCTGATTTACAGCGTCCACAGTTCTTTCGGTTTTTATTCTCTATGTATTACATGTCTTTTGATGTGACAGTTGCGTTTAATGATCCTTTTTGCTGTGCCCTGATAGTCAGTGTGATGTAGTTTTGAGTTTTCTGTACTTATGCTGTTTATGTGCAGGAAATCTCCTCATTCATAATCAGTGAAAGAAAATCTAGCATTAATCTGTTTAGTCTTTTATTATGATTAATGTAATAGCAAGATGTGTTGGTGACTTAATACACTGAGACATGAATACATAGTCAAATCCACATGATATCCTACAAGTTGAGCTTTCAGTTGTTATTGGGAGAATTTGTGGAGGACTTTGGTTGGTAAATATGATTTCTGCCATTGATTTACCATATAATTAGCCCTTGATTTCAAAATTTTGTCAGCAACAAAAGGAATTTTAAGCTACTTGGAAAGGACACTAACAACTTGAGGCAGGCTAAGCTGCATTTGTTGGTGAAGGAGAATTAGAGAGCAAAGCACCACTGCTTAAGCATTTTCACTTCTTAACAGCCCCTTTACAAAGCAATATTTCCAAAAATCTGGGACATATATCCATTTTCCATATTATCAACAAATATTTATGCAGATTGGGTGGGATGGTGGCTGAGTGGTTAGCACTGCTGTCTCACAACCTCAGGGATCCGGGTTTGATTCCAGACTCAGGAGACTATCTGTGTGGAGTTTGCACATTTTCTCTGTGTGTGTGTGTGGGTTTCCTCTGGGTGCTTCAGTTTCCTCCCACAGTCCAAAGATGTGAAATTAGATGGATTGGCCGTGGGAAATGCAGGGTTACAGGGATGGGGTGGGTCTGGGTGGGATGATCTTTGGAGGGTTGATGTGGACTCAAGTGGGTTGAATGGCCTGCTTCCACACTGTAGGAATTCTGTGATGATTTATCCAGAACAGCAGATCTGAAGAGGACGGAAAAGTGTTTTTTAACGTGTAACAAATTTATATTAGCTCTATTTCAAAATGTTTTCTTCTTTGAAAGAGTAAGCAAACAATGTGAGCAGAAAGTTGTGACCTGCATTGGTAAATTCTAAGTGGAATGTGCTTTACTGATTTTTGTTCAAATGTTTCTAAATACCAATGTAACAGAAAACTGGAGAGTACTTTAAAAGACTGCAGATGGTCATGAAGAATCCGTTCAAAGATCCCAGAATACTGATGGAGCAAATCTTCAAAAGAGCTAAGCGGTATTGTGAGTTCTGTTGGAGTAACCCAATAATTAAACCCAGCTAAGAAATGCAAATTTGAACCTGCTTGGCATTTGCCTTTAGTTGTCTGAAACTAATTTTTTCACATACTAATTGGGTTTTTTGATGGGGAGAAATTAGATAAGGTGTATTTTATGTAACTGATCAGATACCGTCAATTGTCCACACAATAGTGAGGTTAAAAATCCAATCATGTATTTTGTTGGTAACAAGAGAGATGTCTGAATAGCTAACATGGAGACAAAATACATTTGAGGTGCACACATGGCCAGTGCATTATGTGGTATCCTGCACACATACAAAACATTGATTTTCAGCTGAACAATTAAATTTATTTGAAACATGAATACCGCCACTCCCCATATGAGAACCTATTCCTAGACCTTCCTCACACACTATGATATAAGAGTAAACTTGGCTTCTATCACCTCCAGCTCCAGATTCCCTCTTTGTTCCCTAATCTTGCAGTCTTCTTCTCTCTGTTAATCAATAGTACCTCTCTCACTGCTCTTCCGGTTACCTTTCTTATTTCTCCTCAGTAGTAGGTTTGTCAGCCTTCATAATGTTCATCTTCCAGCGTCTCTTTTATTTCTTTTGAAAATGACATGTTGTAAATTTTTCTACCATACCTTGAAATGCTGAGATGCCTGACTCACAGATCTCCTGAAGACTCAAGTGTTAAGGAGCATTCAATGATAATAATGCCATTAGTTTAAAGGAAAGGACAGGGATTTCATTTCTACAAGTTGAGATATATAGATATCACTGTCAACTGCTGTAGTTTCACATAAGAATGCAATCACATTAATTACAGTTGGATTTGTGTATGTGTTTGTACATTTATGTCTACTCAATACTAGTATAAGAAATGTAATGAGTTGGATGGGTATGTGAGTAGGAAGGGTTTAGAGTGATATGGGCCAAATGCTGGCAAATGGGACTAGATTAGTTTAGGATGTCTGGTTGGCATGGATGAGTTGGACCAAAGGGTCTATTTCCATGCTGTATAACTCTATTCATGCTCTCACATTTGATAGTGTATGGTAACTGCATGACTCAGTGTAAGTTCCTCATTTTATTCAGCAGGAGTCACCCTTAACTAGCTGTTTGATGTTTTGCAGCAATGATATTTTATACAAAGCTCCTGCAGCTTGTGGATTAGCTGTACCTTTGGTGGAACTGTTTGTATGAGCTCGTTGCTAATAAATTAATTTTGTGAGGGCAGGTTTGTCAACGAACTTCTTTTTAAATTCCAGCAGTTTTTAAATGATACCGTGATCCAAAGTAACCTTAATGATTACAATGTGTCTATTTTTGCTAAATCTACAATTTGTTGGTTGAGTTTGTTAATCGGAAGAACCACTCTAATTTAGAACATGCTCATATTTTGGAAACTTATTGCCTACTAATAATAAGTAGCAGCTATTTGCCATTGTTTTCTGGCTTCCTGTGCCTGTGAGGAACTTCAAGCTTCAGAATCAAATCTTCCATCAGATTGAAACTTATTGGCAAAATACATTTTAGTTTAAATACCTCACACATGTGGTTACTAGCCAGTGTCAGTACATTAACAAAATTGAGGATTTTAAGCTCCATTTGTGGATCACGTTGTTAGAAGTCACTGATAAACCAGATTCTGATGAAATGATATGTCAGAAATGGAGGACAGAAGGAAGGCAGGTGGATATCAGTTATAGTAAGAACTGTTGATGCTGGAGTTCGAGATAACACAGTGTGGACCTGGAGGAGACCCAAAACGTCAACTTTCCTGCTCTTCTGATGCTGCCCGGCCTGCTGTGTTCCTCCAGCTCCACACTGTGTTAAGTTGTGGTTTGTAATGACTGTGTCTGATTTCTCCACTCATCTATTTGGTGCAATTGCCTTGTAAAAGAAACAGAATGATTTTGTGAACAAGCGACAGACATTCTCAAGAATTACCTCTTTCTTCCCGGATGCAGTTCTGTAAAAGTCTTTTGTATGCTATATTTTTGGAATAATTATTTACAGGTTAATTTCTCTTGACAGTGATGATGGACTAAAGAGATGAAAGATGTGGATCACCGTGTCACTTGCAGCATGCAGCAATTATCTTTTTTTCTTGGATGTAGTTCTCAGTAGGACCATAATTAAAAATTAATTTTCTTTTCTCACCTGTATTTCACAGAAGACTGGGCGTGTCCTCTGGTCTGTCATTAAAGAATGTAACACATCCTGATCTGGCGGAGAGTGGGGATTTGGTAATGATTTCAAATACTACAATTATTCCTTCACGGGACTGTCAAGACTAGGGAGATTTCACCATGCAGACTAATTTTTGGAGCAGCATGTGCTGAAATCCTACCTGGTTAGCCATTGGGACAGTTCATTGTGTGTCATGGCCTCCTGATGCACTATAAATGCTGTAGTTAAGAAGTTCCTCAGCAGTACTCCTGGCTTTGATTCCATTATCTTATGGAAGGTGTAGTGGAAACTCCTTTCAGAGTGAGGCCAAATTTTTTCACTTGCCTTTATATTTTCTCAACGTAAAGTGAGAGAGAAGAGAATGTTCTAATTTTGTTTTTAAATCTAATTATTCTATAAAATTAGATTCTACTTTTAAAAAAACAATGCTTCCCCAAATGTATAAAAATCTCTCATCCTGACCACATTCTCCATTTTTATGACATTTCTTAAAATCTAACTCTTTTGACAAAGTTTCTAGTCACCTATCCTAATATTTCCTTATTTAGCTTGGTGTTAAATATTATTTAGTAACACCCCTAGGCAGCTTTTTGATACATTACATTAAAGTGCCATATAAATGTAGTTTGTTCCTGTTGTTGCTACATCCAGTGCATACCAGCCAAAGCTACTCAGTTTAGTTCTCAGTGGGACCATAATTAAAAATCTGACTGAAACTGGCATGTCTTCAGGTTCTGAGGAAGGGCAGCAGAATGCTTGTTAACATTTCTCGGTCATTGATTGTAGAGGAAATTTTCGCCTCTTACTAATAACCTATTCAAAGATGTCCACTGTACAAGATCAGAATCCAGTTTTTTCCTCAGATGAAGCATATAGATATCAGAACCAACCTGAAATCTACCAGAATTAATTTTAATGACACGGGTTGCTTTTCATTTTTAAAATTAACCTTTCTATGTCCTGCATTAAAATTTTGTAAATGAGAAACATCCTGGACAACCAATTGATCAAAGACTCTTGCTTACGTCTTTCAGTCACTCTTCTCCAGACCTTCATTTTTAGTTTTCTTAGGGATTAATATCACATTTATTTTAATTTGTTCAAAAAACAACCCGTTGCTGTATATAGAATAGTTTTATGAAATAGGCATGAAATAAGGAAATTAATGTCTGCTTTGATATAACACTTGCAAAAATTTGCTACAAATACTTATCTGTCCCCACCAAATGAAAGCAGGTTGAAAATTTGACTTCAAGCATTTGAAGTCATAAAAAGCATATAACATAGACATTTCATTGGTGTCAAGCATTCTGCTTCTGTAAGTGTGTGCTATATCTGACCTAACCTGGATTTTCTCCCACCTCCCACCTATTCCTCCCACCTATCCCCTCCTCCCACCTCAAGCCCCACCCCCATCTCCTACCTACTAACCTCATCCCGCCCCCTTGGCCTGTCCGTCCTCCCTGGACTGACCTATCCCCTCCCTACCTCCCCACCTACACTCACCTTTACTGGCTCCATCCCCGCATCTTTGACCTGTCTGTCTCCTCTCCACCTATCTTCTCCTCTATCCATCTTCTATCCGCCTCCCCCTCTCTCCCTATTTATTTCAGAACCCCCTTCCCCTCCCCCATTTCTGAAGAAGGGTCTAGGCCCGAAACGTCAGCCTTCCTGCTCCTCTGATGCTGCTTGGCCTGCTGTGTTCATCCAGCTCTACACCTTGTTATCTCAGATTCTCCAGCATCTGCAGTTCCTACTATCTCTGGATTTTCTATGCTGATTTTGGCTCTGTGAGGTGGGACTGCTGTTCGCAGGACTAAGGACTAAGGTCATACATCTTGTTGATCCCATCTCAGTCAAAAGATTTGAAGCTAATAACGGGCTTTATGTTTCACAGGTGGTGAAAGCTATTGAGCACTTTGGAACGTCCATTGAAGATCTGTTATTGAAATACAGAAAAGAAATAATAAGTACGTAGGAAATAATAAGGATGAAACAAAAATAAGTAAATTGTGAGGGAGAATGTAATGGAATGCAAGGTGACCATCTGTGTGAGACGTGTGATTGGCTTTGTTTTGGAGAAAATAGTTCACAGAAGTGTGAGTTCAATGTGAGTTTATCATTATTGAAGCTACACTGTTTAATACACCTGATTGGTAGCAGCAGGACCCTCCCTGCTAGTCGATGAAATTGTTCAATATTTCTGGTGGCTTCTTACTGTGCCCCATTAAGGATAATCCAACTCCACATCTCTCCGCAGATGCAGACTGGTCTGCTATGTGTGTCTGGCATTTTCTGGTTCTGTTTTGGGAGAATCACCCTGCCTTTTTAAGGGATGAGGCAGTTGAGCTACATGTTTCTGAGCTATGCCTGCCTCTTTGTAGGATACGTGGAACAGTCCCTCTTCCGCAGCTACACTGGCCCCATCCCCCACCTCTTCCTCCGTTATATCGATGACTGTATCGGTGCCGCCTCGTGCTCCCACGAGGAGTTCGAACAGTTCATCCACTTGACTAATACCTTCCACAGCTACCTAGAATACACCTTCTCTGACCCACCTTCCTGCAAGAATGCCATCCCCTATTCCCAATTCCTTTGCCTCCGCCGCATCTGCTCCTGGGATGAGGCATTCCACTCCCGGACGTCCCAGATGTCCTCGTTTGTCAAGGACCGCAATTTCCCCTCCACAATGGTCGAAAACGCCCTCGACTGCATCTCTCGCGTTTCCCGCAACTCATCTCTCACACCCCCTCCCTGCAATAACAACAAAGACAGAATCACCCTAGTCCTCATGTACCACCCCACCAACCTCCGCATTCAACGCATCATCCTCCGCCACTTCCGCCACCTGCAATCTGACCCCACTACCAAGGACATTTTTCCCTCCCCACCCTTATCTGCCTTCCGGAGGGTCCGCTCTTTCCGTGACTCCCTTGTCCACTCCACATTCCCCTCCAGCCCCACCACACCCGGCACTTTTCCCTGCAACCGCAGGAGGTGGTACACATGCCCCACACCTCCCCCCTCACCCCCATCCCAGGCCCCAAGAAAACCTTCCACATTAAATAGATGTTCACCTGCACATCTGCTAATGTGTCCGCGGTTCCCGATGTGGCCTCCTCTACATCAGGGAAACCAAGCGGAGGCTTGGAGACCGCTTTGTGGAACACCTACTCGCAGTTCCCAGTTGCGAACCACTTCAACTTCCCCTCCCACTCCTTGGACGACACGTCCATCCTGGGCCTCCTCCAGAGCCACAACGATGCCTCCCGAAGGCTGCAGGAACAGCACCTCATATTTTGCTTGGGAACCCTGCAGCTCAGTGGTCTCAATGTGGACTTCACAAGCTTCAAAATCTCCCCACCCCCGACCTCAATCCAAAACCAGCCCAGCTCGTCCCCGCTTCCTTGACCTGTCCGTCTTTTCTCCCACCTACCTGGTCCTCCCACCTCACTGACCAACCCCCAACCCCACCTCCTACCTACCAGCCTCATCCCCGCCTCCTTGACCTGTCCGTCTTCCCTCGACTGACCAACCCCCATCCCAACTCCCCACCTACACTCACCTTTACTGGCTCTATTCCCGCCTCCTTGACCTGTCCGTCTTCTCTCCACCTATCTGCTCCTTTATCCACCTTCCATCATCGCCTCCCCCTCTCTCTATTTGATCAGAGTACCCTTCCCCTCCCCCATTTCTGAAGAAGGGTCCAGACCCAAAATGTCAGCTTTCCTGCTCCTCTGATCCTGCCTGGCCTGCTGTGTTCATCCAGCTCTACACCTTGTTCTCTCACGTTTCTGAGCTATTCCTTTATTTCACTCCAACATAGTTAGAAACTACCTTGTCAAAATATATGCTCCCAAATAGAAGTAAGTGACTCTTGAACTTACTAAATTACAATGTAGCAAACCATATGGAAAAATAAATGTGGAAAGTAAATCTGGAAAGTTACCTGTACTTCAAACTAATCCATGAAAGATGAACAAGGATGAATGAGAGAACTGATTGCAAGACATTTTTTATCTGAAGTGTGATTAACATGCAGAACAGTAGAGGGAAAAGTGATTGAAATTTTCTTTTTAAAAAGCAATTGGATGCCTGATGGTAGGTGTGAGACAAGAAGATAAATAATTTTACACAACCTGATTTATTTTGTGACCCAGCATTGGTTCTCTGATTTTAAAATAATTCCCTAGTTACAGGACACCTTTTCCAATAGTGTGAAATTGAAGTTTGTGTTTACTTCAAGGAACAGCTATTTCATCTAAGTTTTGCTACTGATGCCTTGCAATTCCAGGATTTTTGTTAAATCCACTGGGATTGTGCATACTGAATGAGAATACTGCTTCATTGATGATTGTGAAATCGGATTGGAAAATCCATGGGCTGAATTTTATCAATAGTCGGCTAAGTGTCAATTTTAGGGAGCTTCATGAAGTGTTTCTCTCAGTAAGATCCTGTGAGTTATCTCATGCATTTTTACACAGTCTACCTCATTAAGAATATACGTCTCTATGATACAGCTTTCATGCCATCTTGCATTTGCCAGCAATAGAGGCATCCATATCCCTGTTGCTGGAGCCATGTTTAATTCCCAGCTGTGCACCAGGTTAATAGCTGCAAGCCAGGAACTATGTGCACAGTTGCAGTGTGGGAAGAATTGCCTCAGAGATGGCTAACAATGCCACATTAGTGCCTCAATTTGCTGACAGGCACCTGGAGATTCTGGTGCATGTTGGTGATGGAGAAAAATGTCATCTTCCTTCCTCAGGACTATTAGGAAAGACATTGGCACCAGACCCTGTCAGCTTCTCCGAAGATGCCACCAGGGTCACTGCAGTGTTCATGGTTTGAGGAACACCCACCAGTGCTTGAAGAAGGTTATTAACCTTATGCACTTGATGAGAATATTTGGCAGCATCTTTTCTTTGCCACCTAACACTCATTCTATCTCTGCCAATGTACTCATCTCTCACCAAAGTTCATGGTCTACTGCTGTCACTATTGCATGCAATGTTTTCTCTCACCCACTCACATGCATCCAAACCTCCCACCTTACTAACCCTCATTACCACCTTTCCTCCATCAGCACTCTCTGCTGTGCCAACCATTGCCATCTTGCTGAATCCTTCTCTTTGTCTCATTCCAGGTGAACACATTTCACAATAGGGCAAAGAAAGCCAAGTTGGATGGTGGTACAACTCATATTTGTGTATTCATCCTCTGATGAAGACAGAATCCTTGCCTTAGTGGGAGAGAACTGTGACTGTTTACAGGATGATGCTGATATCTCTATGTCCTAGCAAACAAGTAAGATTCATCATCAAGTGTTGCATTCCTTTGCAATACAATCTTACAATGCCCAAACCTATCCTGCTATTTCACAACTCATTCCCCTTCTTGTCTCCTGCGGGAACGAGAGTCACCCACATAGAGTCATAGAGTTGTATAGCACGGAAACAGACCCTTTGGTCCAATACATCCACACTGACCAGATATCCTAAACTCATCTAGTCCCATTAGCCAGCATTTGGCCCATATCCCTCTAATCCCTTCCTATTCATGTACTCATCCAGATGCCTTTTAAATGTTGTAATTGTACCTGCATGAAAATGTTACCCCTCAGGTTCCTTTAAATCTTTCCCCTCTCACCTTAAACCTATGCCTTCCAGTTTTGGATGCCCCTACCCTGGGAAAAAGACCTTGGCTTTTCACCCAATCCATGCCCCTCATGATTTTATAAACCTCTACATTGTCAAGCCTCAACCTCTGATGCTCCAGGCAAAAAAGCCCCATTTAACCTCTCCCTATAGCTCAAATGGTCCAAGCCCGGCAACATCCTTGTAAATCTTTTCTGAACCCTTTCAAGTTTAACAACATCCTTCCTACAGCAGGGTGACCAGAATTGAATGCAGTATTCTAAATGTGGCCTCACCAATGTCCTGTACAGCTGTAACATGACATCCCACGTCCTATAGTTAAGGAAGGCAAGTGTGTCAAATGCCTTCTTCACCACCATCTACCTGCAACTCCACTTTCAAGGAACTATGCACCTGCACACTGGGTCTCTTTGTTCAGCAATACTCCCCAGGGCCATGCCAAAAACTGTGTAAGTCCTGCCCTGGTTTGCCGTACCAAAATGCAACACATCACGTTTATCTAATTTAACTCCATCTGCCACTCTTTGGCCTAGTGGCTCATCTGATCAAGGTCCCATCGTAGTCTGAGATGCTCTCCCTCACTGTCCACTACACCACCAATTTTGGTGTCATCTGCAAACTTACTAACCATACCTCCTACATTCATATCCAAAACATTTTTATAAATGATGAAAAGTAGCGGACCCAGCACTGATCTGTGCGGCACACCACTAGGCACAGGCCTCCAGTCTGAAAAACAGCCCTCTACCACCACCCTCTGTATCCTACCTTCAAACCAATTTTGTATCCAGTTGGCTAGCTCCCCTGTATTCCATGTGATCTAACCTTGCTAACCAGTCTACCCTGTGGAACCTTGTCGAACACCTTGCTGACGTCCATATTGACATCTACCGTTCCGCCTTAATCAATCTTATTTGTCACCTCTTAAAAGAACTCAATCAAATTAGTGAGACACAATGTCCCATGCACAAAGCCATGTTGCCTATCCAAGGACTTTAAATCAGTCTTTGCCTTTCCAATTGCATGTAAATCCTGTCCCTCAGAATCCCCTCCAACAGCTTACCCACCACTGATGTCAGGGTCACCAGTCTATAGTTCCCAGGCTTTTCCTTACCATCTTTCTTAAATAGTGGCACTACATTAGCCAACCTTCAGTCTTCCAGCACCTCACCTGTGGCTGTGGATGATACAAATGTCTCAGCAAGGGGCCGAGCAATCTCTTCCCTACCTTCCCACAAAGTTCTGGGAAATACCTGGGATATCTACCTTTATGCGTTTTAAGACGTCCAGCACCTCCTCCTCTGTAATATAGACACCTTTCAAGATATCACTATTTATTTCCCCAAGTTTCCTAGCTTCCACGTCCTTTTCCACAGTAAATACTGATGTGAAATATTCATTTAGTATCTCACTCAACACCTGTGGTTCCACGCATAAATGGCCTGTTTGATCTTTTAGGGGCCCTATTCTCCCTCTAGTTACTCTTTTGCCCGATATGTATTTGTAGAATCTCTTTGGATTCTCCTTAACCCTATTGGCTAAAGCTATGTCATGTCCCTGTTTTGCCCTCTTGATTTCCTTCCTAAGTATACTTGTACTGTCGTTATACTCCTCTAGGGATTCACTCAATCCCAGCTGTCTATACCTGCCATATGGCTCCTTCTTTTTCTTGACCAAACCCTCAATTTCTGTAGTCACCCAGCACTCCCTATACCTGTTTGTACTAACAGGAACGTACTGTCTCATTTTTAAAGGCCTCTCACTTTCCAACCATCCCTTTACCTGCAAACAGCTTCCCTCAGTCAACTTTTGAAAGTTCCTGCCTAATACTGTCAAAATTGGCCTTATTCCAATTTAGAACTTTAACTTTAGATCAGGTCTGTCCTTTTCCATAACTATCTAATACGAATAGAAATATGATCACTTGCCCCAAAGTGTTACCGACTGACAACTCAGTCACTTGCACAGCTTTATTTCCCAAGCAAAGGTCAAGTTTGTTCCTTCTCTAGTATGTACATCCACATATTGAATAAGAAAATTTTCTTGTACACACTTTAAGAAACTTCTCCCCAATGAAACCCTTAACACTATGGTAGTCCAAGTCTAGGTTTGGAAAGTTAAAATCCCCTACCATTACAACCCTATTACTCTTACAGATATCTGAGATCTCTTTACCTCTTGGTTTCTCAATTTCCCGCCAACTAATAGGGGGGGCCTACCCTACAATCCTAATAAAGTGATCATCCCATTCTTATTTCATGGTTCCATCCAAATAATTTCATTGGATGTTCTCCCAGGAATATCCTCCCTAAGTACAACTGTAATGTTATCCTCAACCAAAAACGCCACACCCCCCTTCTCTTATCCCACTTTCTATCTTTCCTATAGCATCTATACCCTGGAACATTAAGCTGCCAGTCCGCCACATTTCTGCAATAGCTATTATACCCCAGTCCCATGCTCCCAACCATGCCCTAAGTTCATCTCCCTTTCATGCTTGCCACATGAATGGTGCATCCCTCAGGATATCATATCCTTCACCACTGAGGGACAAGCCACAGATCCCTCAGAGGAATCATAAGCAAGGCTGCCTCCCGGTCCCTCCACCAACTCAGTTATTGAAACCTCAGTGATATATGTCATCTAGATTTAGACTTGGGAGCACATTCTGGTGAGCATATCACTGCCATGTGTCTGCAGATAGCCAAAGAAGAAATGTCCCAGGTCACTGGCACTCAGAGGACTACTAAAAACCATCCATCTGCCCTGCCCCAGGCAGGAGAGGACCTCATGTTGGCCATTCATAACTTAACTCCACAAGCAGACACAGGGACAGCAGACAGGTTTACCAGAGGCAAATAGCAAACACTGTAAAGTTGGGGAAGCCCTTCTGTACTGTGCTGCCTATGACATGCAAGATTGGTTGTCTCCATGGATAGGTCGGTAGCTGCCTGGGAGACCAGGTCCAACACACTCAGTAACAGCTGGATGTATGCACAGTCTGGTACATCATCACTGCAGCCAATGGTGTTCTGCACCACCAGCAAGCTGACAGGGTGATCAGGAACCCTGACCTCACTCTAAATGCCCCTTCTCCATAGAAAATTGGGTGGGTAACCTAGTTAGAGAAGGGACCACATACAGGACCACCAGAAATTTCCTCTTGGGACAATCCAGAAGTACCCAGCCACTTCACCTTCACACTGTCTGCACTCCCCAAACTTAATGGGAGTTTAAGCCAAAGAGGGTGAATCTGCATCTGGGAAGATCACTCTCAACAATATGTAGGTCCTCTAGCTACAAACAACCCCTCAGATTGCTCGCTGGCCCAAAACTCCAAGACCAAGAGGCTGCACTATAGGGAGATGTCCTTCATCCCTGGTGCAAAAGCCCAAGACTGCACCTAGATGTTGTGGGATGGAAAGGAAAAAGGTGACATTTTGAGAGCATGTAGGCAGCACGTGTGAAACTTCACTGTAAGTGAATTTTCATATTTGTAAATATTTGATCACTCTTATCCATTCTTAGCGCCACCTGATGTTCTAGCCCTTTCTGCACAGTAGCTATCCCTTCCATTGTGCCTATAGCATACAGCAACACGTCCACCCCCTTGACTGATCATTGTTGACAAACATGACAAGCTGCCTGGTTTTGTGTCTGTGCTAAGAGACAAGACAGAAATACTTTGAGGCTATAAATTCTGAATGATGTGGCAATGCGCGAAATGCTGAGCAGAGATGCAGTGAGCATCTAAGTAGGTGCAATGTGAGTGAGTGGTAAGGCAGCAAATGAAAAGCCCTGAAGTGCACTCTGCTCCAGTCCATAAATGTATGTATGCTTGTCTCTGTGCCTAAAATGGCCGAGCAACAACAGTACAAGGCAAGGTGTTGGTGCATTCCAAAGTGCAATGTTGAAGTGATTACCTGTGTTTTAAGCATGTCAGGGATGCACCAGGTTGATGTGGTGAGGCTGATGCATTTCTGATGCCAATCTCTGTGGATTGGGTGCACAGATGATGGTTGCCTATGAGGTGTACCCTGGGAAAGCTGAAAAAACTGCAGATGCTGTAAATCAGAAACAAAAACAGAAATTGCTGGAAATTCCTCAGGATGTATATCAGGTGAGATTAGGTACCAATAAGATGAAAATAGATGCAAGTAGACCTCTCGGCACTTGCTAGCGAGACTTCAGTCTCTCAGTTCAAGCCTTAGGTTGAAAGTCTGATTTTGTTATCTCAACATCGAGAATATAATTTTTCCGACCTCGCCATATTTTCCCAACTGACTCGCCATCGCCCATGTTGTTTAGGGGCTGGGAAAAATCAGGCCACGATGTCTGTTCAAAGAGCTAGGACCATAGATTTTAATCTGGAATAAAAATTGGACACATGTTGTTTAGGGGCTGGGAAAAATCAGGCCACGATGTCTGTTCAAAGATCTAGGACCACAGATTTTAATCTGGAATAGAAATTGGACACATGTTGTTTAGGGGCTAGGAAAAAATCAGGCCATGATGTCTGTTCAAAGAGCTAGGACCACAGATTTTATATCTGGAATAGAAATTGGACACATGGGGAGGTGGAAAAGTGGAGAATCTCCTTGATGTGGTTAATATAAGACCTGGACAATTTTCACTTCTGGTTTAGATGTGAATATGAATGATCTTACTGTCTACCAAATCACAACAGTGAATGGGAAGCCTGCCCATTTTCACTGTACGATATCAGGTGAGCCACCTCAAGACCCACACTTAAAGAAAGAATGCACCTTTAAAGATAGGTTTCAATCTCTGTTACATATTTCAGGAATTTCAGAAACCTTTTCCACTTGCCTGGCTCTCCAAATGCACAATTCACAGTTCAAGTTAAAATTGGTGTCTTAGACCTTCAAGCATTGTAAAAGTAGACATTGTAAAGTTGCAATATTCTAACCAAACCATAGGCTGCTCTCTCATTAGAGTGAGAAGACTGGTAATGGTTTAACCCGAGGTTCACCATGCATGTAAAAGTGGTTGATCAGTCAATTTTCACAATCCAAAAAAATCAAATGAAAGCACAAAAAGTGGACACTGTTTGATTCAAATACCCACCAACTGTGGTTACATCTACTAAACTGCAATATGGTTGACTCTTAACTGCCCTCTGGGCAATTAGAGATGGCAATAAATTCTTGCCTAGTCAGTGATACCCACATCACATAAACTAATAAAAAAATAGCATTCTGAAGTTATGGCTGCCACTGGGTTGCATTCTTGATAACTCCTTCCCTTTTGTATAATCAAAGTTCAGCACTAATATCTTGCTGTTTTTCAGATCAGCAGTTTTTATTGAAGAAAGTTGCTGATGCAGCCATTGATATTTATGCCATGGCTGTGGTCATCTCCAGGTAAACGCCTGAAATACAATTTGATGGTGTTGCATAATAATGTATTTGAATATACTAGACCATTGTTTGTCGCCAATCGCCAAATAGTGTCCATGTCATTCATCATAAAACACAATATCCCATGATGTATTCAGTGCGTAAAGGAGCGTGCTATATTATTGATCCAAATAGTTGTTTGGTTTCACTGATAAAAGACTCATTTTATTGAAGCTTTTCATCATGCACTCATCAGGACAAGTAAAAGAAAAGCAACATTTATACTGTATGAAAGAAGAGTATTGATTGCTTTGTCAAAATGTGCCTTTTCTTCAGCAATATCCAGAATTGTGTTTTGGGAAATCTTCAGCCAAGTGTTTGCTTTGTTGAGTCTACCTTAACTACTTGGATGGCTAGAAAAGCTATACCAAATGTTTAACACCATTCAGGACACCTCAGGTACTGAAACAGTACATATCCAAATGCAGATGACCTGGACAATATTCAGGTTTGGATTGCCAAGTGGCAAGTACAGGCATCTCCAACAAAAGACAATCTAACATTTGCCTTTTGATATTCAATAGCATCACCATCACTGAATCCCCATTATCAACATCCTGGGGTTACTGTTGACCACAGCCTGAACTGGACTAGTCATATAGATACTGTGGCCTCAAGAACAGGTCAGAGGCTAGGAAAAAGGGAAGCATATGATATGTCTGGGCAGCTATAAACTGATGAAGCCATAGAGGAGTACAGAGAAATTAGGAAGGAACTTAAACATGGAATTAGAAAGGCTAAAAGGGGCCATGAAATGTCTTTAGCAAACAGGGCCAAGGAGAATCCCAAAGCTTTTTATGCATATATAAGGAGAACAAGAGTAGCAATGGAAAGAGTAGGCCCACTCAAGGACAAAGGAGGGAAGTTATGCATGGAGCCACAGGAAGTGGGAGAGATCCTTAATGAGTACTTTGTATTGGCATTGACTAGTTAGAAGGACATGACAGATGTTAAGGTCAGGGATGAGTGTGTAAATACTCTAGAGAATGTCAATATATTGAAGGAGGAAGTTTTGGATATCCTAAATTGCATTAGGTTAGACAGATGGGATCTATCCCAGGTTACTGCGAGAGGCAAGGGAAGAAATAGTTGGGGCATTCACAGATATCTTCACATCCTTTCTGACCACAGACAAGGTTCCAGAGGACTGGAGATTAGTTGTTGTTCCCTTGTTTAAGAAAGGAAGCAGGGATAATCCAGGAAATTATAGGCCGGTGAGCATGACGACTGTGGTGGAGAACATAGAACATAGAACGTAGAACATTACAGCGCAGTACAGGCCCTTTGGCCCTCGATGTTGCGCCGACCTGTGAAACCAATCTGAAGCCCATCTAACCTAAACTATTCCATTATCATCCATATGTTTATCCAATGACCATTTAAATGCCCTTAAAGTTGGTGAGTCTACTACTTTTACAGGCAGGGCATTATACTGAGGGACAAGATATATGCACATTTGGAAGAAAATGGACTAGTTACTGACAGGCAGCATGGTTTTGTACAGGGAAGGTCATGTCTCACCAACCTGACTGAATTTTTTGAAGAGGTGACAAAGATAATTGATGAGGGAAAGGCTGTGGATGTAGTTTATATGGACTTTAGTAAGGCATTTTATAAAGTCCCACATGGCAGATTGGTGCAAAAACTAAAATCACATGCGATTTGCGGTTGGCTGGCTAGATGGATACAAAACTGGCTTGGTCATAGAAGACGGAGGATAGTGGTGGATGGATTTTTCTCAGAATGAAGACTAGTAACTAGTGGCGTTCCACAGGGATTAGTCCTAGGTCCTCTGTTGTTTGTAGTATATATAAATGTTCTGGAGGAAAATGTGTGTGGTCTGATTAGTAAGTTTGCAGATGACATGAAGATTGGTGGAGTTGCTGATAGTGCTGACGATTGTGAAAGGATAGAACAAGATATAGATAGATTGGTGACTTGGGCATAGAGATGGCAGATGGAGTTTAATCCAGGCAAATGTGCGGTGATGCATTTTGGAGGATCAAATTTAAGCGTGAATTATACTGTAAATGGCAGAACCCTTAGGAACATTAACGTATAGACGGATCTGAGCATGCAGATCCACAGTTACCTAAAAGTGGCAATACAGGTGGCCAAGGTGATTAAGGAGGCATATGGCATACTTGCCTTCATCGGCCAGGGCATGGAGTACTAGAGTTGGCAAAACATGTTGCAGCTATATAAAACTCTTGTTAGTCCGCATTTGGAGTATTATGTGCAGTTTTGGTTGCCACACTACCAGAAGGACGTGGAAGCTTTGAAGAGAGTACAGAGAAGGTTCTCCAGGATGTTGCCCGGTCTCGAGGGCATTGGCTATGAGGAAAGATTAATAAGACTAGAATTGTTTTCAATGGGAAGATGGTGGCTGAGAAGAGACCTGATAGAGGTCTGCAGAATTATGAGAGGCACAGTTTGGGTGGATAGTCAGAGGCTTTTCCCCAGGGTTGAAGTTTCAATTACAAGGGGGCACAGATTCAAAGTGAGAGGGCAAAGGTTTAAGGGAGATGAGCGAGGAAAGTTTTTCATGCAGAGAGTGGTAGGAGCCTGGAACATACTGCCAGAAGAGGTGGTGGAAGCTGGTATGTTGGCGACATTTAAGAGGCATCTGGATGGTGACATGAATAGGGAGGGAATAGAGGGATACAGACCGAATAAGGGCGGAAGGTTTGATTTTTAGTTTAGTTGGGGCATTATGATTGGCACAGGCTTGGAGGGCCGAAGGGCCTGTTCCTGTACTGCACTTCTCTCTTGTTCTTTTTAGTACTTTGAATCTTGCAGCAAATAACCCACCTTCTGGTCAGCCAACATTGCCCACAGTCTGTGAGTGAATAAAACAAAAAATTTAAAATGACACTGTGCAGCTCTGAATGTTTTGACTGGCGGTTATGGGATATTAGTAGAAGAAAATGGTTTAAAGATTGGGCTGTGCTGCATCTATATTTTGGGTATTGGACTACTGAAGGTCCAATATGACAGGCAGGAAATGATCATAGATCATAGAATCCCCTACAGTGTGGAAACAGGTACTTTGGCTCAACAAGTCCACACTGACCCTCAAAGCATCTCACCCAGACCCATCCCCCTATAACCCACCTAATCTACACCTCCCTGAACACTACGGGCCATTTAGCATGGCCAATCCACCTAGCCTGCACATCTTTGGACTGTGGGAGGAAACCGGAGCACCCGGAGGAAACCCATGCTGACACGGGGAGAATGTGCAAACTTCACACAGACAGTTGCCTGAGGGTGGAATTGAACCCGGGTTCCTGGAGCTATGAGGCAGCAGTGATGTTTAGCTATCTGGCTGTACATTCACTACTTGCCACGATGAGTTAGGTCAACTATATATATAAAATATATATGTCCTTTATCCATGTCTGAAACAGCAGTTAGGCTCTTTGCATGTGCAAGTAAAATTCCTAACCCTTGTTTGAGGGCCTTTTTCAATGTTGGCTTGTTCTGAGGCTGCTGGGAATTGAGGAATCACTTGCCAGACATGATCAAGAAGGTAAATAACTTAGCCAGGAGGAGAGACTGATCACTGTCACTTCCCCAACACAAGGTCACTGTCACTGACCACATCCACTCCCCTATAACATCCACCTTTCCAAAAATTCCTAAGTTTCCTAAGTGTTTTGTACGTTTCAATCAGGTTAACTCTCATTCTTCTAAATTCCAATGAGTATAGGGCCAACCTACTCAACCTATTTTTGTAAGACAGTCCATTCATACCTGGTATCAGCCTAGTGAACCTTCTCTGGACTGCCTGCAATGCCAGTTTATCTTTCCTTAGACAAGAGGCCCCAAACTGTTCACAATGTTCAAACTGCAGTTTGACATATGTCTTGTGTGATTTCAGCAAGACCACCTTATTTTTATACTTCATTCCTTTCGAAATAAAGGTCAGCATTCCATTTACCTTCCCTATGACCCACTGACCTTGGATGCTAGCTATTTGTGATTTATGGACACGGACTCCCAGATTCCTGTATTCCTTGGCATAATGCAGTCTTTCTCCATTTAAATAATATTCAACTCCTCCATTCTTCCTGCCAAAGCACATAACCTCATATTTTCCCGCATTATATTCCATCTGCCAAGTTTTTGCCTACTTGCTTACCTGTCTATATCCCTCTTCAGTCTCTTTGCATCATCCTCACCATTTACCTTCTAACCTATTTTTGTGTCATCTGCAAACAAAGCATAGTACATTCACTTTCCTCATCTAAGTCATTAATATATATTGCAAATAATTGTCACCCTAGTACTGATCTCTATGTCATTCCACTAGGAAAAGGTTGCCATCCTCCTAGTTGTCTGCCCTGGCCCAGGTTTAACCTTCAAATTCTCATCCCAACCTCTTGACTCTGACCTTGGATATATGTTTTCATAGATTCATAGAATCCCTACAGTGTGGAAACAGGCCATTCGGCCCAACAAGTCCACACCGCCCTTCCGAAGAGCATCCCACCCTGACCCATTCCCCTACCCCTACATTTCCCCACATCTAACCCAACTAACCTAAACATTCCTGGACGCTACGGGACAATTTAGCACGGCCTACCCTGCACATCTTTGGACTGTGAGAGGAAACTGGAGCACCTGGAGGAAACCCACGCAGACACAGTGGGGAGGATGTGCAAACTCCACACAGCCAGTCGCCCGAGGCTGGAATTGACCCCATTCTTCGTGAACCTATTTGTTGCAAACAGTGCTCTCCATGACTGAGGGGTGTCCACTCAAAGTGATGGACTAATCATCAGAATTAAACTTTGCAGAGTAGGTGATGTGGAGAGACCGAGATGTTGTGCTAACGGCTGGGGACTCATACATTCGAACCCTACCATGCAGTTGGTGAGATTTGACTGAACAGGCAGATTAAAAACATCTCAGTATTCATTGCGGATCATCTCAGTTACATTGGCTACGTATTACCAGGACTCTTATGGCACTGTGGTAGTGTCTGTACCTCTGAGCCAGGAAACCCGGCTTCAAGTTCCACCAGTTCTAGGGATGTTTCAACGAGATCACCTCTCATTCTTCCATAATCCAGTGAGGAGAGTCCCAACATGTTTAGCCTTTGCTCATAAGACAATCTGTGCATACCAGGGATCATCCTCGTGAAACTGCCTCTAATTAAACAATACATTTTCTTAGATAAGGTACCCAAAACTGCTCACTCTTCTTCAGATGTGGTCTCACCATTGTGTTCTGTTTCAATAACAAAATTATAATGCAGTCCCCCTGTACTTAATAACATATTATGTTAATCGTTAGTTATCATAATTGTTAATAACATACAGAATGAAATGTACAATCGATACATGGGATTATACTCTGTATTACAACATCTGTTAGGAGCACGAGTCATCTTTGCTCATGAGAGACTGCCAAATAAGAGAGATTAGAGGTTTACAAAGAATAGCATATTTAAAAGTGGGCATAATTTAGTTTATAGTTGATTAAAATTATGCGGCAATACATAACTTCTTTAGAAGGTCTTGTGGTGCATGTATAGGACCCCTGCCTCTAGATCCAGCTGCTATGGATGCAAGTCCCAACGTTGCACTTGGTGGTCAAGGAAGATTATCATAAGACCATAACATAAAGGAAAAGAAAAAGGCCATTCAGCCTGTTGTGTCTGCTCCACCATTCAATCATGGATGATATGTTTCTCAAACACTTTTCCCTGTAGCCCTTAATCCCTTCAACAACCAAGAACCTATCTATCTCTGGTTGATAGAGATAGAGAACTTAAATACACTCAATGACTTGGCCTCCACTGCCCTCCTGTGACAATGAGTTCTGCAGAGTCACCACCCTGAGGCTGAAGAAATTTCTCTTCATCTCACTTCTAAAGGGTCACCCTTTTAGCTTGAGCATGTGCTAGTCTGTCCTACCAGAGGAACCGTCTTCTGTATGTCCACTCTATCCAGTAAATTTCAATCAGATCACCCCTCATACCTCTAAACTCCATGGAGTACTGACCCAGAGTCTTTAACCGCTCCTCATATGACAAGCACTTCATTCTTGGAATTGTTCTTGTAAACCTCCTCTGGATCCTCTCCAATGCCAGCACATCCTTCCTTAGATATGGGGTCCAAAACTGTTCACACCACCCAAATGTGGTCTGACCAGAGCCTTACACAAGAGATGAGCTCAAAATGCAGCTTGACAGATTCTGAATCAATCTGCATATCCTTCTAAATCATACCAATTCAAAGCAGTAAGATTTGGAGAGACTTCTGGTCAATTATGTGTTGGAAAGACTGTTGGAGCCTTTATCATCACCATTGGTATTCTGGGGTCATGGCACAATCAATAACAGTTTCACAGTCACTTTTACTGATGTTTAACTTTAAATTCCAAATTTATTGATTTTGTTCATATTCCACCAGTTGCTGGGGAGGGATTTGAGGTCATTACCCCAAAGCATTAGCCTGGGCCACCAAGGTAGGCGATGGCCTAGTGGTATTATCACTAGATTATTAACTCAGAGACCAGATAATGTTCTGTGGACCTGGATTTGAATTTGCTGGAATTTCAATTCAATAATAATCTGGAAGTAAGAGTTTAATGATGACCATGAAACCATTGCCAATTGTCAGGGAAAACCCCTCTGTTTCACTAATGTCCTTTAGGGAATAAAATCTTCCATCCTTACCTGATCTGGCCTATATGTGACGTCAGATCCACAGCATTGTAGTTGACTCTTAACCACCATCTAGGCAATTAGAGATGGGCAATAAATGTTGGTTCAGCCAGCAATACCCACATCCTCTGATTGAATAAAAACAATTATTTGCTCAGTGATATTATCAGTGTGCTACCTTCTCCCCACATACAGAAATCACTAAAACTAGAAAAAAAAGAATTAAAAAGGTTACTGGAACATTGACTGTTATCTCGTCTAGGCTGGAATGGAAAGAGATAATATTTATTAGTTTTGTAAATCCCTGTTTAGACCCTTTCAGAAAGTCTTGGAATGGTTGTACTGAAGGTTCGTCTGAATGATACCTTTGTGTAAAGGATTATCTTGTATTTCTTTGACTGTTTAAGTATAATCCAGTTGAGTTGTTTCAAATGTATTAGAGCACTTGTTAGAGTAGTTGAAAACTTTATTCGTCTGGTGCAACAGACTTAATAAGTTCTATGGCCTAATCCTGTTCCTTTATTCCGAGGTAAAGATCTATGTGATAAAATTCCTAAAATCCATATTACTGTTTAGTCAGAATCATTGGACTCTTATCTGCTCAATATTCTGTTTCAGTTAATTAATTTATAATGGAATCTCTTTCCCCTTCTCTTGTAACTTAGGGCATCTCGTGCTCTCAATAAAGGGCTCCCATCAGCTCAACATGAGAAGGTCCTCTGTGAAACGTGGTGCCTTGAGGTGTGATTCCTGTGCCATTTTTCTCTGATGGAAACTCAGTTTTACCAAATGTTGGACGCTCCTTTTCTCAAGCAGGGTTTGCAATTAAGGGGGAGAAATTGCTGAACAGTATGTGGAATAATTGCACTTGTGACCGAAGGACTTTCTTTTTTCATGATCAAATTTGATTGGAACCAATAAGCTGCTAGTATTATGCAAGCCGCTCTTTGATATCTTGTTGAATGGATTGAGACTCGCATTGCACATCTCTAACAGCCTTTAAAGGGAAGGCACAGGCAGCTTAAAATTCTGTTGTGAACATTTAAAATGAAACAAGTAGTTGGTACCATTAGGGCCACCCACTTGTCAAATGTTGCCCATTTGAGGGGTTTACAGGAGAAGAAAAATAGTCCATCAAACAGTGATTGCTGGTCAGGGCAGAATATTGATCAGGGATTCTCCAGTCAAGTATCAGGTTAAGAGGTGAATGAACAGATCGATACCAGGAATATTGTGCTGATCAAGAGTCACCAGACTCCAAAAAGTTAACTCTGCTTTCTCCTCATAGGTACTGACAGACCTGCTGAGTTTCGCCAGCAATTTATGATTTGGTTTCAGACCTCCACTATTCTTTGTTTTATTACATTGTGCTGATGACTGACTGAAATACAGGAAGAGGTTTAATGTCTTAACGCAGGATCTAAAATAACAATCCTTAACCTCCTAAGTCACTTCCTAGAAAATGACCCACAGAACAGTTTAAATTTTAGGATTGCTGTTCTATTGGTTACTAAAGGAACAATTACATTGTACTTTTTTATAATACTAACAATTTTTTTTTGTCACCCTGTATGAATGTTGCCAGAAGTACACTTTTGTAGGTGACCTGTAGGTGTCAGTCTTGGTTCAGTGACAGCACACCTGAGCAAATATGACGAATACTGGAGAAACTCAGTGTGTGTGGCAGCATCTGTGGAGAAAGAAACTGAGTGAATAGTTTGAGTCTGATATGGCTCTTTTTCAGTTTTTCCTCTCGAGTTCTGAAGAGGAGTCTCATCAAACTCGAAACGTTAACTTTCTTTTTCCACAGATGCGGCCAGATCAGTCAGTTTCTCCAACATTCTGTGTTTGTTTCAGATGTGCAGCGTTTTATTTGCTTCTGAGCAAGAGGGTGGTGAGCTTGAGCCTTTCTTCAGACATTTGAGTGTGTAATCTATGTTGATATTTAAAACAGTGCTGAAGCAATTTTGTACTTGCCGTGGTGTCAACTTTCACATGATATATTAAATGAAGGGCCCACCTACCCTCTTGGATGAATTTAAAAGATCCCATGAAACCTTTTTTGGAGAAGAGCAGTAGAGTTCGCCGAAATCAGCATTCATTCAGCTTTACTCAAATAGAAAATGGAGAAGCTAAGACATTGAAATTGCTGCCTAGAATGTTTGAACTCTGTTGCTTTGTTACCCAGAGGGCAGCATAGGTATTAATAAGGCCGTGCGGTAATTGAGTCTTCATCAGGTGAACTCTTCTAAAGTATGTTTGCTTCAATAGGTTCATGAAAAATGCTGCAGACCTTTTTGAGAATCAAGGATACATAACATGGTTTTTCAGACTCACAATCAGAAGCTTTTAGGTACCTAGACAACAAGGTGCAGGGCTGGATGAACACAGCAGGCCAAGCAGCATCATAGGAGCAGAAAGGCTGACGTTTCGGGCCTAGACCCTTCATCAGAAAAGGGGGAGGGGAAGGGGGTTCTGAAATAAATAGGGAGAGAGTGGGAGGCGGATAGAAGATGGATAGAGGAGAGGATTGGTGGAGAGGAAACAAACAGGTCGAAGAGGCGGGGATGGAGCCAGTAAAGGTGAGTGTAGGTGGGGAGTTAGGGAGGGGATAGGTCAGTCCAGGGAGGACGGGCAGGTCAAGGGGGCGGGATGAGGTTAGTCGGTAGGAGATGGGGGTGCGGCTTGAGGTGGGAGGAGGGGATAGGTGGGAGGAAGAACAGGTTAGGGAGGCGGGGATGAGCTGGACTGGTTTTGGGATGCGGTAGGGGGAGGGGAGATTTTGAAACTTGTGAAATCCACATTGATACCATTGGGCTGCAGGGTTCCCAAGCGGAATATGAGTTGCTGTTCCTGCAACCTTCGGGTGGCATCGTTGTGGCACTGCAGGAGGCCCAGGATGGACATGTCATCTGAGGAATGGGAGGGGGAGTTGAAATGGTTCGCGACTGGGAGGTGCAGTTGTTTATTGCGAACCGAGCGTAGGTGTTCTGCAAAGCGGTCCCCGAGCCTCCGCTTGGTTTCCCCGATGTAGAGGAAGCCACACCGGGTACAGCGGATGCAATATACCACATTGGCAGATGTGCAGGTGAACATCTGCTTGATGTGGAAAGTCTTCTTGGGGCCTGGGATGGGGGTGAGGGAGGAGGTATGGGGGCAGGAGGTATGGAGGTATATGTAGCACTTCCTGCGGTTGCAGGGAAAAGTGCCGGGTGTGGTGGGGCTGGAGGGGAGTGTGGAGCGGACAAGGGAGTCACGGAGAGAGT
>NC_063344.1:23376492-23451492 GCF_021869965.1 Rhincodon typus
TACGAACATAAATGCATTGGACTGAACTTGGAACTGCCTATTCTTTGATAGGGACGAGGGGGAGGGGGAGGGAGAGGGTGGTTGGCAGTGAGTTGAAAGAGAATGGACCGAAGACATTTGTTTGCAATCCTTACACCAGCACTCAGGAAAAATAAAAAGTCATTCTGTGGTATCCATGCCACATAGTCTATAACTCAGAACCTTGTGCCTCAGTGATATTTACAAAGTTTCAGTCAAGTGTTTGAAAGTGTTTCTACCTATAATCTGTGTACAAAATACATAATCCACCACAAAAGTATCTTCCCCTAGTGCTTTGTACAGTGCTTATGCCTAGATATCGACAATCCTTTCCATTGCAAGTCAACGGGGAATAACCACCGGAAGCCAGGCATATTAAAGGACTATTTAGACTGATATCAACAGCATGAAATGATCCAACTCACTTAGAAATCAACAATGCGGTCAACATTCCCACTTCAGCAGCATGCAAGACTGAATCAATATTTCACCGAAACAAACGATTATGCAGTAAAATTCTCCTTAAAACAGAATGGCTCTGCGGAGGCTTAATGGACTTGGTGAAACACATGAATACAATATGCAAAACCATCACTTTTAGGGCACTTGTCCCAAGAGGTCCATTTTCATTTAGTTTTACTTCAAGGAAGAGGCAAAGAAATTACAATGTGTTCAGCAACACTGTGTAAGAGTTCCATTTTTAACTGGATATCCGTGGTCAGTTTAAATAGACACAGCTAAAACCTTGAGAAACCAATCCTGTATGATAATATAACGGCAAATGTGAGGTGAGATTTGAGTCAGAACATTGGTCTAGACAGGCAGAAATGGGGAGATAACCCGTTTCCACTTATTCATAACCACTGACTCTTGGTGGAGGGCAACAATGTGCATATTTTGAGAAGAGGCTTTAAAAAATTTGAACGTGTCTATTCTTTAGTCACAACAAATGCATTTTCTAGCAAATTTAAAAATGAAAAATAAATGTTTATTTGCATACCACCAAAACGTGAAGGAACAAAATGATGACACCTTCAGATACAGCGACATATTTGTACAGAAGAGATCAATTCTGTTGACATTTGCACTTAAATCATTAACAGAGTAACAAGAAACAAATTAACAGTCTGCGATCAGTTATCGAAGGTGAAAACATTCGAGGGAAGAAGGCTCTCTCTCTCCTTGGCCGTTTGAAGAAGGTTCGACGTTTCTAAGATGTCACACCAAGATATATCCATGCTTCTGCAGCGAAAAATAGAGCTCCTCTGCTAACTGCTCAAGTTGGTTGATTGTTTAAACAGGACTCCTTTTGTCCAGTTGGTGACTACCTTTCTGTCCAGAGTAGCCCAAAACTGCCCGCTTCTGGCCAGTCCTTAGAATAATATGTGCCATTTCCAGCCAATTTTGATCATGTAGCCACAGAATCGATACTTCCATTATCCAAACTAATGATTCAATATCATAAGCCAGTGACACACAATGGGGACGAATGGTGGCTGTTCAGAGCTGTTTGTCATGCTGCTGCTCTGTGTTAGCTATTAAACTTGCACATACTGAGCGTGGACTTTTTCTGTAAATATCCAGGCAATAGGAGCAATAAATTCACAAATCATCTTCCACCTTGCATATCTTTTCAAGGGAGGATCCTCCCCACGGAAATTTATGCTTTAATGACTTTTGAGACACACAAGTTAGCACTGGTCTGTAAAGGAAACAGTTTCCTGGCCCCTTGGATTCCATCTTGGGTCAAAGTAAATTGTCCATATTCCACATTATTTTTTAAAAGTAAAAATGCCCATCATCTTTGTACGCTCACAGGCGCACAACGTGAGCACAAAAGCACAAGTTATTTTGTTCACTTCTTAATGGAGCAAGCTGAGAACTAAATCTGTGTGAAGGCAGTGATAGTCTTGTAATTCTCTACAATTATGATCTATGCATAACAAAGGGATGATGGAGAAAATAGAGAGACAGATCCCTCGTGCACATACCCATTAGGTGCAATTTTGAGAGAGAGTCAAGCTCCCAGGATATTCAAGCACAGGGTGTCTTAAGTCATTCAGCTGTTGACAAGATTTAGTCATGATACGCAGGCGCCTTTATAACTTTGATGTGGAGGTGCCAGTGTTGGACAGGGGTGAACAAAGTCAGAAATCACTTTACACCAGATTATAGTCCTGAAGGAGGACTGAGGCTCCAAAAGCTTGTGTTTTCAAATCAACTTGTTGGACTATAACCTGATATCATGTGATTTCTGACTTCTATAACTTGACTGTTTTGGCATGATTTTATTGTGGAAATACTATTTTGTTAGATCAATTTCCCAGCTCCATAATACTGCCCGTCTCCTCATTCGCTTTGTAAAGTCTTGCTAAAACTATAGAAGGTCAGATCACATCCTGAAACTGTGAAAACTTCCCTTTATCTAAGAAAAGATATACTAGCACTGGAGGCAGTCCAGAGAGGGCTCTCTGATTCCAGGAATGGTGGGTTTTTCTTATGAGGAGACCGAGTAGTTTTGTCTTGTGCTCATTGATGTTTAGGTGAATGAAGGGCAACCTTATTGAAACATATCAGCTTCTTAAAGGGCTTGACAGTTTAGATTTGAAGAATTGTTTCCTGAGAGTTTCGGAGCAGAGGGCTTAATCAAAGATCCCTTAGTATAGAGCTGAAGAGAAATTTCTTTACAGAGCAGTAAGTCTATTGAATTCTTTATTGCAGAGGGCTTTCAGGGCTGGGTCCTTAAGATTATTCAAGGCAAGGGTAGGCAGATCTTAAGTCAGTGAACAACCTAAGGTCATTGGGAAAGGCTGGAAAGTGGAGTTGAGGATTATCAGATCAGCCATGATCTCACGGAGTGGCAGAACAGAATTAACAGGCCAAATATCCTGCATCTGGTCCTACATCTTAATTCAACAGATTCACTGCCCTCAAAAGAAAGTCCTCCTCATCTCTGTACTAAGTAGATCTCTGATGGAAGTGGCGTTCATCTTGGAAGGTGTTAAGGAACCTTGGTGAATTTCTGCAGTGCATTATGAAGATGGTACACACTGTTGCTGCCGGAGTATCAGTGGTGAAAAGAGTGGATGTTTCCAGATATGGTGCCAATTAAACTGGTTACTTTGTCCTGGATGGTGTCAAGCTTCTTGCCATCCAGACAAGTGAAGAGTATTCTATCACACTCCTGGCTTGTGCCTTTTAGATGTGGACAGGCTCTGGGGAGCCAGGAGATGAGTAACTCACCCCAGTATTCCTAGGCACTGACCTGCTGTTGTAGCCATTGTATTTATATGTCTAGTCCAGTTGAATTTCTGGTCAGCAGAAACCCCAGGATGTTGATAGTGGGGAATTCAGTGATGATGAAACCATTGAATGTCAAGGGACAGTAGTCAAATAGTCTCTAATTGGTGATGGTCTCTGTCAGGCATTTGTATGGCACAAATTTTAGTTGCTCGCATTTATGATACTGGGGACCTCTAGGGAAAGCAGAAATGGTTCATCCATTCTGCACTTCTGGCTGAAGATTGTTGCAAATGCTTCAGCCTCATTTTTGGCATTGGATGTGTGGGTCTCTCCCATCATTGAGGATGAGGATATTTGTGGAGCCTCCTCCTCCAGTGATCCCACGACTGAATGTGGCAGGACTGTACAGTTTAGACCTGATTCATTGATAGTGGAATCAGTTAGCTCTGTCTCTTGCTGTTTATGCTGTTTGGCATGCAAACAGTCCTATTTCGTAGCTTCACCAGGTTGACACATTTTCAGGTATGCCTGGTGCTGCTCCTGGCATGACTGCTTGCACTCGTCACTGAACTAGAGTTGATCCCTTGGCTCGATAACAATGGTAAAGTGGAAGAGATACCAGGCCATGAGGTTGCAGATTATGTTGGAGTATAATTTTGCTGCTGCTGATTCTGCTGTTGCCGATGGACAACAGTACATCAGAAATGCCCAGTCTTGAAATGCTAGATGTGTTTGAAGTCTACCCCATTTAGCATGGCAACAGTGTCTAACAACATGGTGTAAGGTATTATCAATATGAAGATGGGACTCTCTCTCCACAAGGAGATGTGGTGGTCACTTTTACTGATATTGTCGTGGTGACAGATATACCTGCAGCAAGCAGACTAGTGAGCATGGGGTCAAGAATGTTTTTCTCTCGTTGGTTCCTTCACCACCTGCCTCAGACCCAGTCTAGCAGATGTCTCAGTAGCAGCTTGGTCAGTAGCGCAGCTTTCAAGCCATTCTTGGTTATGGACATTGAAATCCCTCACCCTCAGCTTCTCAAAGCAATGCACAGGAGCACTGATTCACAGCCAATGGGCAGCAGTACATAGCAATCAGCAGGAGGTTCTGTTGTCCAGGTTTGATCTGATGAAACTTCATGGTGTCCAGGCTCAATGTTGAGGATCCCCAGGGCGACTCCCAGAGTAACTCTGTCCCAACTATGCACGTACAACTGTGCTGCCACCTCAGCTGGGCCTTTCTTGCCAGTTGGACAGGATGGTCAGGATCATATCAGGGACGTCGTCATACTCACGGAATCACACTTCACAGATAATGTCAGGCTGTTGTGTGACTGGACTGGGACAGCTCTCCTGACTTGCCACTAGAAATCACTAAGGACGACTTTGCAGGGTTGACAGGAATGCTTTTGCCATTGCTGCTTCTGGTGCCTAGGTTATTGCCAGGTGGTCTATCCGATTTCATTTCTTTTGAGACCTTCTAGCCATTGTTACATTTGAATGTTGCTCAGCCATTTCAGAGGGCAGTTAAAAGCTAACATTGCTCTGGGTCTGAAGTCACATGTAGGCTAGACTAGGCAACGAAGGCAATTTCTTTCCCAAAACGGCATTTGTGAACCAGATTGATTTTTTTTTCCATTATCGTCATTCGATACTTAGCTCCAGTTTGTTTTCATTAAATTCAAATTCCACCATCTGCCATGACGAGATTCAAATTCAAGTCCCCAGAACATTAGTTGGCTTCTGGATTAATATAATTTAGTGATAACACCACCAGGCCATCACCTCCCCACTACCTGAAGTCATCCAAAATTCTGCTGTCTAGACCTCAACTCATACAAAGGCCAGTTCACCTATCACTCGTAGTCACTGATCTGGTCTTATGACAACTCAATTTTAATATTTTCATCCTTGCTTGTAAATCCTTCCATCTCCACAGTCCTTTACCATTCCTCCAAACCTCCAAACTAACTGCACATTCCCAGTTTTGGTCTCTTGTCAATTTTAATTGCTCCACTAATAGTTGCTTTGTCTTCTAACAAATATGGACTAAGTTTGAATTCCTTCCCTAAATCTTCACTTTCTCATACTTTAAGATACAGCTTTGGGTGTCCAGTTTCAAGGTCTTGGATAGCTTGATTCTAATTTATTTTTTTTAAAAATCATACCCTCGAGAAGCACCTTTACTATATTAAAGGCGCTATGTAAAAAAAAAAGTTCTTGTTATAAAGTGATAAATTGCTTCAAAAAAAAAATGACATGCTGCAAATTCCACAAAAGATATCAATTACTTTTGCTATTACCTTCACTATAAAAATCAATTCAGTTCAATTGAGACCACAGGTTGTAAAAGACCCACATTTACAAAAACATTTCAACAGTCTTTTTTTAATTAATAAGTAGAAGCAGTGAGAATCAAGCATAGTACTAATTATTTCTATGTAAATTAACACTGAGGCTTGCCCATGAAATCATTGCATGTACAATTTTTCTCCATGTTTTTCTAACCTAATCTGAAAATGTAGAGAATGAGCCCAGTGCTTACATCCAGATGATCACAAGACTGGTGCCCACCAGTCACAAAGGTGGTATCCATTGTCCTTACGTCTAAAAAGAAGATTTTAAACTTTCAAAACACAAATGACACATCAAAACAAATACAGCCATCTCAAATTTAAAATGCCCCTTTGAGACGGGTGCAATGCTGAAGTTTTTTTTAACCTGCCATTCAATTTGCAAGTATACCACTTGCCAAATTGGAGAGGTCAACAAGATTCCTTTATCACAAGCTTTTCTCCTCCTACTTAGGTGATCACTCAGGATTAAGTATGTCTTGCTTTCACTTCAGTTCAATGGATTCTGAGGTGGCTAGATAAACACTGATTTGCATACACTGCCTCAGGTTGGGCACGTAGCATTTGGAAATGAGTAGGTGAGTTGTTTGAAGGTATGTCTGTTCCCTCTGAGCCTTAGCTTCTCCTCATACAATGTTTCTTGGTGTTCAGTCTTTTGCCAAATGAGCCTTCCTCATTTGGTCGGCTAAAAGCTACAGTCAGCCAGGAGAGGATATCACTGGCTTTTACCAATGTAGTCTGTAACCACGAGGATCCAGACAAATCACCGCCATTAGGAGCTTCACTAGGCTGATTGACTTCACATTGCACACCCTAACATAAAACTAGATTTTAAATGTTCACTTATCCTTTATCACAGTCAAAACCTTCAAACCAAAAGAGACTTTGTTTTCCTTTTTGGAAAATAAAACCTTCATCCATCGGCGGATTTAGACAACGCCACTTTGCTTTTAGTGGTGACAATGGAATTGGTGAATCATAGCTAATCTGATTATAGTCTCAATATTGGAGCATTTTCCATCAGCCCAGCACAATGTGTCATGAGTCATAAACTTAAAGTGGGAATGGTTATAAGGTGTTACGGTCAATACAAAAACGGATTAAAACATAATTTGTCTGGAAATGACTGCAAAGGTTCAGGATAGAAAACTATTAAGAGAAACTTTGGCAGTTATTAATAAAATAAAGCCATCAATATACCAAAATGACCAAACATTATCATCATTCTCTACTGCAACATTGCACTTTCCACCTACATTACTTGAGGTAGCAGGCTGCATCATAAATTCCAACCATAAACTCATACCTTATGACTGGTACAGTCACCAATGAGTTGTATCATCCTTAAACACTGGCATTATACCTCACTCTGGACTTCACTCTGATGCAATGGATTGATATGTTGTACCTGCCTCCGAGGCCCTGGTTGAAATCTGGTACAGTTCAAATAGATTACAAATTTTTTGAAGACGAGAATGCCCTAAAGGTTAGTCTCATACAGGCAACCTTTGACTGAGCTGGAACATAACAGCTTCTAATTTGAAGGAAAATAATCAAATATGCAAAAGAAAAGCCAGCAAATGCTGGGATCTCTCAGCTGGTCAGGCCAAATCTGTAGGGAGTTAACATTTTTAGGGCTAACAACACTTCAATAGAACAGGAAGAAACTACAGATCAACAGCTTACAAAGAAAAACAGAGTGAGGGAAAATGACCACTTACGCATTTAATCATTTCCTGCTCTCCACCTAATCACTTTACAGATAAATCTGTCTTTGATCTGTTCATCTACAACATCTGCCGGTTCTGCCGGAGACCTGAAACATTACCCTAATTTTCTACTCGTCTGCAGATGCAGCGTTATTTGTTGAGTGTTCCTAGCATTCACTGTTTAAATGTTTCAATGTTTGGCATTCATTTGTCAGCCTCAAGGCAAGATACAAATTCCAAATGTAGAATCAGGAACACTAAAATAATCACCAAAAACTGTCTTGTTTTGACAACATGCAGATTTCCAAAGTATGGCCAAAATTTGTTGATGAAGTGGAAGCAGAGAAGTCAGGTCAGATGAAATTTTTTATATTGTACAATCTGAAGGACTTGAATTAGGAACCTTTAACAAAGCACTAAACTGGCCAAACTGACTGACCGCACAATGCTATTTTTCAATTATTTCTAGGGGGAGTAAGTCCTTTCTCCTGAATAATAATAGAATCCAACCTCATGGCTTTCCTCCTCTTTGCAGGGAGAAAGGGGTTGTGAGTGAGGTGGTGGTCGGGGTGGTGGGCGAACAGAGATTGAGACCCCCTGAACTCATCCTCACCCTTTAGCTTTTAGAAGAAGGCACTCTCCAGCCACACCCCATTCAGCCTTCTACAAACTACAGCAGCAAGTGTTTGACAAAGATTTCCTCAGGTCAACAAAAATTCTAGTCTGCAGGTAGTCATCACCACATTGCCATGATGTGCAACACAGTCACTGTACAACTCAAATAGCATGAGAGAAATTCCACCAGCGCTACCTCTGACATATTCTCCAGATTCAGTGGGAGGGTAATCAAACAAAAGCTAGTGTCCATTTTGCAGCCAGTTCTACATGCATTCAGTCAAAATTCCTGAAAAACCAACTAGAGTGGACACAGTGCCCAGTTGTCTGAAAAGTAACTCTCAGCCAGATCCTGTTTTCTCAACTCTCAAATGGCCAATGTTTGAAGGGAAGATGAAGAAAACGTGGCAAAAACTTTCCTCAATGCAGCACTGTCATGAATGACCGGAAGAGCTGGTTACCAATCTGTTCAACCTTGCAACCTGTCCATCAAGCTGACTCCCAATGTCTTAATGATGAGGCAGAGGGGCGACTGAGGAGTTGAAAAGAAATAAATCCTGCACTTTGGGCCCTCTACCTCACGAGGTGTCATTTCCACGCACCCAAGGATCCGAGGGTCAAAAATTGCCAAATTCAGTCAGACCTATGACAGAATTTGTTTCTGTATCTACCCTTTATAATTTGATTAACAAGATGATTAACAGGTCACCCATAATTATCACTCTATTCTTTTTACATGCTCCTATTATTTGTTGATTTATAGCCTTTACCACAGAGTGGCAACTGTTTGAGGGAGTCTGTAATTAATCCCACCAATGTCTTCATTCCCTTGCTGTTTTTACTTCCACCCAAATGGATTCTACATCATCCGAGGTTAGATCATCTCTCACAACAACTGTCCTCATTTCATTTCTTGTTAACTGTGCTACCCCACCTTTTCCACCTTCCTGTCTCTCCAAAAGGTCAAATATCCCTCAATGTTAAGTTTCCAGTTTTGCTCACCTTGTAACCATGTTTCATTCACCTTGATTTGCACCATCAGTTCATTTACCTTATTCCAAATGCAGCATGTATTAAAATACAAAGCTTTTTAATTTTGTTCTATTATTGAGTCTATTGGTACAATATGATATTCACATATACTGTCTCTTCCTTTTGTTTTCTCATAACAATCAATCCCTTCATTAACCTGCAATCCTACCTCCCATGTTATAAATTTGAGTGGCCTTTTCTCAAGCTTGACTGTTCTCATTTCATTCCAGATATCTAAAAAAATTGGCTGTGCATCTGAACTGGTTCTCAGATTTAACTATATAATCTGAATTTAGCACTTTAGCACTGAAATAGGCACTTCGGGAACACAAATATGTCATCACCCATTGTACGCAAATTTTGATTCAAACCTGGTAATATATCAGTGGACCTGCAGTTAATAAGAGAATTTTGGAAAACTTTGGTTTGTTCCTAAGGAAGATACTAGATTCATTTGGCCCTTTGAGCTTACTCCACCATTCGACATGATCATGGCTGGTTATTCAATGCAGTACCTTGTTCCCATTTCCTCCACGTTTCCTTTAGCCCCAATAACTGTACCTAACTTCTTGAAAATGATGCTTTGGTTTCAACTGCTTTCTACAGCAGAAAATTCCACAAACTCGCCCCTCTCTGGGTGAGGGCATTTCTCATCTCCATCCTAAATTGTGCCACATCCTTAAGCTGCTACTGCTCCTTCTGCACGTCATATAAACAGTAATTGGAGTGAAATAGCTACATGCCTCACAACATTATGTCCTATCAGCTTCAGGGGCTGTGCTGTAATTTTTTCATCACTTGACATCAATGCAAAATAGCCATTTAATTGCATACTTACAGTTATGGCACCGTCATTCAAAACCAAGGCTACTTTGTTTAGTGGCTTCTTAAAGCAATATAACTCTTAATCTGAGATTAAAAGTTGATTCCAGAGCTTATTACATTTTGTTGAAGTGCTGTAAACAAATAAAACTAACGAAGATGTGGGTTTGCATTTATATATTTATTTGTTGCAAAAAAAATTAATTTGATCTTTCATCAAAACATTCTCTCTAACAAAGCTCATTATTCAGTCCAATTTAAAGTTTAACACATTAGAATGCATACCCTGAAATCCAACATGGAAGTGCAAACATTAATGTAATGGAAATAGTGAACTTCAACACTACACAAAGTGATTTATTACTTTGTCTTGTGTTCCAGCTTAAATCGCTTGCTTCAAAAAAGCCAAGCAGTTGCTTGATCTTTTTCTACGTGCACGTCCCATTGCAGCACTCATCTCTTCCCACAGTCTGTCAAAAGGCCTGTCAAGAAGCTATTTGCTGTGCATACTGCTGCAACTTATAAAGCTGCACGTTTAATTGGTCCAGATGCAGAAGGCCTTTTGAAGCATATAGCCTGCAAATTACCCCAGAGGCTGGGTTGAACAATGAACTTTTAAAACTAAAGTTAAGATTCAAGAGTCTCAGTATCAACACAGTGTTACTTGTGCATTTAAGACTCCTTTCCACAGATACCTACATTCTTCTGGCATTAAAGACTGATAAATTTTGATATGTACTATGTGTTTTTTAATAGAATATATCCAATCTCCTAGCTTGTTCCTTGTTGTATTCAACAACAGGAAGGAAAGGGATCACAGCACGAACTACCTTAGTAATATAATAACCATATGTTGATAACCTCAATTTCTGGTAAATAATTTTCACCACTAATTCTGTTCCTTAGCATTTCTACAAGCAAGGCTATCTTCAAACTACCATCCAATCTTCAAACTTCACAGCTAAATTCCAAGGAAGCTTTTGCCTCATGCTCTACAACTTCAGCTGCAGACGACAAATTGCTAACTGGGATTCTTAAAGAAATGAGAAAATGAACAAACACGACAAAAGAGAATCAATAACAAAAAAAAACATTTAAACAAGAAAACACACTTTGCGACTTTTGGATTTTAGTACTGTTAACAGACAGACATCATTTTCTTATTTTCCACAAGACACAGCCCTCATGACAGCAATTCAATGCTTCTCAAATCGGAAGTCTATACGTAACAAGTAGCCAGGCATTTATTGCTCAGTTCAATTATCTTACCGACAAATGAAGATGTTGTTGCCTGGATTTCCGTACATTCTTGATAAACCGACGACCCATCTTTTTGGCATACCATACAGATGCAAACATCCTTTTCTCCCAAGGCTGCTTTATTGTTCCACCTCTTCAACTGTACTGCTGGATTAGATCTCACTTTATTGCAAAGCATCTGACAAAAAAGCTGGTACTTTAAGAAGATAAAGTAGATTGCGCTGCGTCACACAGTCATAGGTTATTTTTTCGGGGGGGGTCAACCCCTTGCAATAAATCAGATTCTGTACTTCCACGAAGCAATCATGGCCCACACAGGCAGCGCTAAAACCTCATGCCCACCTTATATTCCTAATGCTTTTTCTATCTTTAGAAGCATTGAGTCTGAAAGAGCTCGCTTGCCGACTGGGCTGACGTTATTACAAACATGTTTAATTTACAGTTCTGCTGAATCCAATTTAAAGGCAACAATTAGGATGTGAGGAGGTGGTGGGCTGCAACAAGTCTGGCAGTGCTTTGGCAGTGAATGAAGTTAGATTCCTCGAGGCATTCGTGATTCAGCAAATTTGATACTAATGCTGACAAAATAATGTGAAGGCTGCTTAGTCACAAGGGGTGCCTTACACCAGGCAACCATAGGATGCAAGATCAATTCTGCAAACGATAATAACTGAACGTTCACGCTGTCCATCCAGGATTTCCGAACGCCGTTTTAGCGCACCACATGTTAACTTGCGCCATGAGATAATCCTCTGTTAAGCACCATAAATGACCTAATCTCACTTTTCCGCATCCAACAGGTCAACTGATTGAAGTATTTATGTAGAACAATGGGTTTCATAAAACTGAACGTAAATATATGTAGGTCATATAAGACAACTGAAAATAATGCCTTATTATTTTGGTTGTATCCATGGGTTAAAAAGTAGAAACACTGAAGCTTGTTATTTGCATAAAGTACTAAAGGTTAATGACTAAAAGCCCAGCATCTGCAGAAACAATTTAGCCAATGGCTGTCAGCAGCACCTTACCACCAGCAGTTAGTGAAGAAAAATAAGATTTCCAGAGCAACTGAATATACTAAATCCATGAATTAAAGTGTGTCAGGAAATATGCAAAAATCATGTTATTTCTTGTTGCAGGGGGTGGGGCGAAGACAGAGAAAGAAAGAGAGAAGAGGGGTAGGAAAGCTTGTTGCATTGGACAAAATTTGACTGAACAGCCCTTACAGAAATGTATGAAGTTATGCAATAACACGCAGGGCTAAGAGTAGGTGGTATATTAGTGGAGAGGCTGTTTTATTAGGTTCTCATTTGAGGAATAACCGCATTGTATGCTGGATCAGCTACACTATATCAGGAACGATTGTGCTTGCTTAAAATATTTCACCAGTCATATATTGAGGTGCAACATCTTGTTTGAATGACTCAGCGGTGGCAGGAAATAGTAAGCAAGCACCAATATGGAGCAAAAATATGAATTAACCCTTCAGGCAATGCAGAAGGTAAAAGGATAGCTCTTTGGTGCTCTTTATTTTGCATTTACTAAGAATTAAATGACAATACTGGGTTCAGGGCAGGCTCAGGGGAACAAAAGAGATTTGTTGCTATTTAAATATATTTCAAGCAATGATTCAGTGCAAGGAAAATGTGGAAAACAGGACAGCATTAATCAGCCCTTTGAAAAGAGATTAAATTTAGACAAAGTCAAGAGTTAACGTGGCTTTCTCAGGGCAAATACTTCTAGTTTTTAAAATGAGCTTGAACCTAACTGTGCTTGGAAACAGTAATCATCTTCTGAACTAACAGCTTGCATACAACAATAAGCCACCAAGAGAGAGAAAGCAGTATACAGGAATTATAGACTAATATTTTGTCGAATGTAGCAATCTCACTATTTTGATCAATACCAACCTGCACTTTCCCCACATTTGATTGATTGGTTCCTGTTAACCACACACTTGCAAACAATCACAAGATTACCACAAAAGTGACATCACCCAAGATTGTTAATAGTTGAATCTTGGGAACTTATTCAAACATAAAAGGCAACAGAAAAGTCATTGCGTCTCTTCCTTTGAAGTCTGATTGTTACTATCTGCTAAAGTTTTCTATCCAAACATTATTTTAAAACTGTTCATGTCTGTTCTGTTCAAAAGGGCAAAATAGTTCTCTGAGACAACTGGTGCATCATTCCCTCCCAACAACGAACATAGCCAGTTTTTGGTTCATCTCTGGATTTAAGATTTCTGATAGAGATGCTTGATTCTCTGGACCCCTGCTCTCTGCAATGTCAGTTGCAATTTAGACTCAGTTCAACACCAGACCAAAGGCTTGATCAAAAAATGGAAAAGGAAAAATTTGGATTCAAATTCTGTTTTTCCTTTTTGTCTAAATTATGGCATATGGGTGTCACTGACTAGGCCAGCACTTACTGCACATCTCTAGTTGCTCAGTTAAGAGTCAACTATGTTACTGTGTGCCTGGAGTCACACATAGGCCATGCCAGACAAAGGTGGCAGATTCCTGTCCCTGAACAGCATTAGTTTTTACAACAATTGTCAGACTTTTACAGCACAGAATGAGACCATTCAATCATGCCTGCAGTCAAGAAAAATCTGACTACACTAATTCTTTTTCCAGCTCTTGGCCCATAGCCCTGGAGGCCCAGGCATTGCAAGTGAATATCTAAATACTGCTTAAATGTTGCAAGAGTTTCTGACTCAACTACCCTTTCAGGCAGTGAGTTCCTGACTATCAATACACCCAGGGTGAAAAAAAATTCTCAACTCTTTCCTTAGCCTTTTACCTCTTACCTTGAAATCTATGCCTCCTTGCTATTGAACCCCTCTACTAATAAAAATAGTGCCATTCTATTTATCCTTTATATACCCCTCATAAATCTTATGTCTCTCTCAGATCTCCTCTCAACTTTGGCTACTCAAAAAAATCACCTCTGCACTCTCTACTCCATTCACTCCCTCCCTATAGTGACCAGGGCTACACCCTGTACTCCAGTTGCGGCCCAAACAGCATTTTGCAGTTCCAACATAACCTCCCTGTTCCCACATGTTTTTACTAGCTGAGCATTGAAGAGCAAAGGTCCCATATACCTTCGTAACCACCTTATCTATGTGCCCTGTTACCTTCAGGGATCTATGTTGATTCACGTTAAAGATCCCTCTGATCTTCAGTACTTTCATGGGTCTTGTCAATTATAACATGATCCTTCATTTTGCTAGCTTTCCCCAGGTAAACTATCCCAGTTTTCTACATGGAATTTCAGGCTAGCTTTGTATTCCAAATGTTTATCGAATTCCAACTTCACCATCTGTCATGTCACTAGAACATTAGCTTGGGTTACCACTCTAGTGACATTACCATTACCATCACCATTTCCCCTTACGGTTGCCACTATGACATCTTTCTGCATATACTCCAGGCTCAAATTGATTGTTTGCCAAAAAGGTTTAATTCTGGAAGTCACAATTCTCTTCTGACATTTTTGCACCACTGTAGCCAACCCATCGTGACATGATAAAGTAATTTCTACGCTGCGCAATTCCAAATGCAACACCAAACTCATACCATCAATTAAAATCTGAACTAAAAAGAGGCAACTGATCAAGGAATGGACAGCATTGCAGACCCACAAGAATGAGACTGTTGCTGGACAGCTGGTTGCAGTAAACTTGTAGAACGCATAGCTGCATGTCCGAGTTAAACCAACAACCCAACTGACACATGAAGATCATTTACATTACTGTTCTTGAACAGGACAAAATGCCTGACTCCTGTTCATCTTTAACATCACTCAACTCAGCAGTGTACCAAGAATTCATTAAAAATCTCTCTCCATTTGTAGGTAACGCTTATTCCATGTTTGCATCCTTCGACAGCAACACAACTTAAACCAGGAAACAAAAACAAACCAAAGAATTGCGGATACTAGAAATCAGAAACAAAATCAGAAATTGCTGAAGAAACTCAACAGGTCTGGCAGCAGCTGCAGGAAGAGAAAAAAAAACCAGAGCCTTGCCATCACATGGGCTGCTACCACAAACAACCCATTGTCAGCTACCAATGATGTCCATTTGCAGCTACTGATTCTCCGAGGCTGACTTTTACCCATTCCTTCGTCTGCTTACTCAGAGATAGCAAGAACTACCAACGCTGGAATCAGAGATAACAGAGTGTGGAGCTGGAAGAGCATGAATAGCAACATTTTCCAGGCTGCAGTGGTTTCAAATGAAACTGTAGAAAAGTCATTTTTAAAATCTAAAACACATGAGGTTTGTACTTTTAATACTTATGGTGCCCTCAATAAATTAAAAAAAAAACTGGTCATTACCTCTATCTGAAATGGGGAAAGTGCTTCAGTTTGGCTGAAAAGCAATGTTTTTCCTTCCTTAATCAGAGCTGCAGCTGGGAAGCCTTGATAATCAGTCACCTACTTGTACCTTTCATATAAATGGTATTCAACCATTTCAGAATATGAAAGTGATTGTGCCAAGATTATGGTAGGCCAGTCACATGATTTCCATGTAGCCCTGTATATAGATGTTATTCACTGATGTGATAAACAGTGTTTGACATTTAAATATCGCACTACAAAAGGTAGGATTTGAAACAAGAACGTTTATTTCCAGATCAGTGAAAGGATTTTTAATCACACTAGCATTTAACTTCTCAAAAAATTTCGAAACATAATCACTGTTCTGATAAAATTACTGATAAAGGTACTTGTCTTTTTTCAGTACTGCCAAAAGCAATAATGTGTGGATTTTAGCCCAGAGTAAAAGTTCAGTCATTTGTCACATTTCTAAGCTTCTCGACAAGAGCTGGGGTCCCAAGTACCAATACATGTGGTAACCAAATGGTCACAGTCTGCCACTTGCCCAAGTATTTCTGTTCCAAGGCCCTCGCCTGAGAAACATGACCAGCCCATCTAGTACACAGACTTCACCTTCTCCAATCACCCAACAGCTCAGAGGCAATCTCATGTCATTTCCAACTGTTTTTCTGTCCATGTTCGCATCATCCTCCTCCTTCCCCATCCCTGTAATTCAACCCTCCACATGCCTTTCTACAGCCATTTCAAAATACGTCTCTTTCTGCTGCTTCCCATACCCAGTTCAATCTGACAATTATTTCTGTCAGAACTCTCCCATTGCATATCCCAAAGGAGTTGATTTCCATTGACGATGGCATTTCTGTAGTCCTCACATCTCTTTGGAACATTACTTGTGGCTACACCTACTTCCGACTGGGACATACTCCCTGGCATCTTATGTCTAAACTCCAGGCAGAGTCACAGAGTTATACAACACAGAAACAGACCCATCGGTCCAATTTTTCACACTGACCAGATATCCCAATGTGACCTAGTCCCATTTGTCAGCATTTGGCCCATTTCCCTCCAAACCCTTCCTATTCATATACCATCCAGATGCCTTTTAAATGCTGTAATTGGACCCACCTCCACCAGCAGCTCATTCCATACATACACCACCCTCTGCCTGAATAAGTTACCCTCAGGTCCTTTTAAAATCTTGTCCCTCTCACCTTAATCCTATGCCCTCTAGTTTTGGACTCCCCCACCCTAGGAAAAAGACCTTGCCTATTCATCCTATCCATGTCCCGCATGATTTTATAAGCCTCTACAACATCATCCATCAGCTTCTGATGGTCCAAGGAAAATAGCCCCAGCTAAATTCAGCCTCTACCTATAACTCAAACCCTCCAGTCCCGGCAACATTCTTGTAAATCTTTTCTGAACCCTCTGAACTTTCATACATCCTTCCTGTAGAAATGCAACCAGTACTGTACGCAGTATTCTATAAATGGCCTCACCAACGTCGTGTACAATATAAAATCCCAACTCCTGTACTCAATGTTCTGTCCAGTAAAGGCAAATGCACCAAACACCATCTTCACCACCTTGTCCATCTGTGACTCCACTTTCAAGCAACTATGCGTCTACACCTAGGTCTCTGTTCAGCAACAATCCCCAGGGCCCTACCATTGCACAAGTCCTGCCCTAGTTTGCCTTACTAAAAGGCACCATCTCACATTCATCTGAATTAAACTCCATCTGCCACTCCTTGACCCACTGGACCATCTAATCAGGGTCCTGTTGTACTCTTAAGATGATCTTCTTCATTGTCCACGACACCACCTATTTTGCAAACTTACTAATCACAACTCCTACACTCACATCCAAATCATGTGTATAAATGACGAAAAGGAGTGCACCCAGCACTGATCCTTGTGGCACACCACTGGTGACAGGCCTCCATTCCAAAAAGCAACCCTCCATCACCACCCTCTGCCTCTTACTTTCAAGCCAATCTCATATCTAATTGGCTAGCTCCCCCAGATCCCCTGTGATCTAACCTCACTAAACAATCTAACATGCAGAACCTTGTTGAATGCTTTGGTGAAGTCAACATAGTCGACATCCACCATTCTGCCTTCATCAATCTTCTATGTCACTTCAAAAAAACCAAAAAACTCACGTCATACCACTCTTTAAGAAGAGTGAGAGGGAACCAGGGAATTACAGACCATTTCGCATGGCATCTGTGGATGGGAAATTGTTAGATCACAGATCATAGATCCCTACAGTGTGGAAACAGGCCCTTCGGCCCAACAAGTCCACACCAACCCTCAGAGCATTCCACCCCAGACCCATCCCCCATAACACACCTAACCTACACATCCCTGAACACTGCGGGCAATTTAGCATGGCCAATCCACCCAGCCTGCACATCTTTGGACTGTGGGAGGAAACCAGGGCACCCGGGGGAAACCCACGCTGACACAGGGAGAATGTGCAAACTCCACACAGACAGTCGCCCGAGGGTGAAATTGAACCCGGGTCCCTGGCGCTGTGAGGCAGCAGTGCTAACCAGAGCCACCATGCCGCCTGTTGGAGTCTATAAATCAAGGATAAGGTCAATGATCACCTCAAAAATGCTCAGTTAATCATGGAGAGTCAGCATGGATACATGAAAGATAGATCACGCCTGAAAAACTTCATAAAAGTTTCTTTTTGAAGAGGTGACAAAGGTGGTGCAAATAGGTAAGACGATGGATGTTGTTTATATGGACTTTCAGAAGACTTTGATAAAGTACTGCACAAGAGACTGTTAGCTAAGGCAAACACCCACGGAATTGAGAGCGACTTACTGACATGGATAGGAAATTGGTGAGTGGCAGGAAACAGAGTTAGAACAATAGGTATTACTCAAATTACCAGGACATGTCTAGTGGTATCCTGCAGAGATCTGTGTTGGGGCCTTAGTTATTCACAATATCCATTAACAACTTGGATGATGGCATAATAAGTCAAATATCCAAATTTTCTGAGGACATAAAATTGGGCATCATTTTGGACAATGTTAATGACAGCATATAATTACAGTAGGAAATTGATAGGTCAGGTGAATAAGCAAAGCTGTGGCAAATGAATTTCAATATAAGCAAGTGACAGATTATCCATTTTGGACCTAAATAAGTTAGAGCAGGGTATTTTTTTCGGAAAGCACAAAGTTAAATACAGTGGATAACGAGATTTGGGGGGGTTCAGGTGCATAGCTCTTTAAATGTGTCACCAACAGATGCAGAAAATAGTCAAGGCGACTAACGGAATATTGGCCTGAATGTTTTTAAGGCAAGGCTAGATAAATTTTTGAACAGTAAAGGAATTAAGGGTTATGGTGAGTGGGCGGGTAAGTGGAGCTGAGTCTCAAAAAGATCAGCCATGATCTTATTAAATGGCGGGGCAGGCTTGAGGGGCCAGATGGCCTACTCCTGCTCCTAGTTCTTATATTCCTATGTATATCTAAAAGAGCTGGAGTATAGGGATGCAGACATTATGCTGCAGTTAAACAAAACCCGAGTTAGACCCCACTTAGAATACTGTGTGCAGATGCGGGTGCCACACCTTAAGATGGATGTTCTGGCCTTGAGGGGAATTCAATACAGATTTTCAAGAAAGATATTTGGACTTCAGGGGTTAGGTTACGAGGTGAGATTAGACAAGTTATTCTCTAGAATTTAGAAGGTTAAGGAATGATCTAATAGAGATCTTCAGGATATTAACAGGGAAAGACAGTAAATAAAGATAAACTATTTCTACTGGTTGGTGATTCTAGAACCAGGGGGAATAATTTAAGAATTAGGGCCAGGCCATTCAGGACAAATGTTAGAAAGCAGTTCTACATGCAAAAGTAGTAGAGGGGTTTTGAACTCTTCCTCAAATGGTGTCCGATGCCAATTCAATTGCTAAATTCAAATCTGAGGTAGACTTTTTTTTTTAAATTAAGGGTATCAAGGGATGTGAGCCAAAGGTAACCATGTAGAGTTAGACCTCAGTTCAGCCACGATCTCTCTGAATGGCTGAGTAGGCTCGAGGAGTTGAATGGCTTTCTCCTGTTCCTCTGTTACACTGTGTTAATATAGCTAGTCCAATTCAGCTTCTGGTAAATGGCAGCCATCAGAGTGTTCATAGTGGAGCTTCAGCGATGGCAATACCATTGAATGTCATGGGGCGATGGGGCGATGGGGCGATGGGGCGATGGAGTGATTCTCCCTTACTAGAGATGGTCATTCACACAAGTGCCAGGCAATATTACTTTCCATTCATCAGCCCAAACCTGGACATTGTCCAGGTCTTGCCGCATATGGACATGGATCAATTCAGCAGCTCAGAACAATCTACAAATCTGCTGTCCAGAAGGACTGCTACCAACCAAAAACAAAAGCAAACAATTTCCAACACTTGCTTTTTAAAGCAGCATCTGCCCGTTTGACCTGTACAATACTACCACACAGTGGTGAATCCCAGAACCACAACACTAGAACTTTGCAGATAATTTTCCACAAGCTTTGACATGAAGCACTACAGCTCAGAAGCAGCACAGCAAGGAGTTTAAAGCATAGTTTCCCATCATTTGTTCTTTCACAGGTCTAAGGCTAACTATAACTGGTCAAGTTTTGACAGGAGTTACATTAAGAGACAGTCCGAACATATTGGTTACTGTAATTTCTCATCCAATGTTTTTACGTTTTCTCATTCAAGAACACACTTGAGCCTACTCAGCCATTCAGTGAGATCATGGCTGAACTGTGGCCTAACTAACCTTAAGTTTACCTGGACCATCTCTAACACCTCTCTCCCCTTCCTGGACCTCTGTCTCCATATCAGGCAACCACCTAGAAACCGATATTCATTTCAAGCCCACCGACTCCCACAGCTACCTAGAATACTCCTCCTCCCACCCACCTTCCTGCAAAAATGCTATCACCTATTCCCAATTCCTTCGCCTCCGCCACATCTGCTCCCAGGATGAGGCATTCCACTCCCGTACATCTCAGTTGTCCTCGTTTTTCAAGGACCGTAACTTTCCCCCCCCTCGGTGGTCGAGAATGCCCTCAACCGTGTCTCCCACACCTCCCGCACCTCATCCCTCACACCCCGTCCATGCAATAAGAACCAAAAAAGAATCCTCCTCGTCCTCACGTACCACCCCACCAACCTCCGGATCCAACGCATCATCCTCCGACACTTCCGCCATCTACAATCCGACCCCACCACCAAAGACATCTTTCCCTCCCCACCTTTATCTGCTTTCCGGAGGGACCACTCTCTCCGTGACTCCCTTGTCCGCTCCACACTCCCCTCCAGCTCCACCACACCCGGCACTTTTCCCTGCAACCGCAGGAATGGCTACACCTGCCCCCATACCTCCTCCCTCACCCCCAGCCCAGGCCCCAACAAGACTTTCCACATCAAGCAGATGTTCACCTGCACATCTGCCAATGTGGTATACTGCATCCGCTGTACCCGGTGTGGCTTCCTCTACATCGGGGAAACCAAGCGGAGGCTCGGGGACCGCTTTGCAGAACACCTACGCTCGGTTCGCAATAAACAACTGCACCTCCCAGTCGCAAACCATTTCAACTCCCCCTCCCATTCCTCAGACGACATGTCCACCCTGGGCCTCCTGCAGTGCCACAACGATGCCACCCGAAGGTTGCAGGAACAGCAACTCATATTCCGCTTGGGAACCCTGCAGCCCAATGGTATCAATGTGGATTTCACAAGTTTCAAAATCTCCCCTCCCCCTACCGCATCCCAAAACCAGTCCAGCTCGTCCCTGCCTCCCTAACCGGTTCTTCCTCCCACCTATCCCCTCCTCCCACCTCAAGCCGCACCTCCATCTCCTACCGACTAACCTCATCCCGCCCCCTTGTCCTGTCCGTCCTCCCTGGACTGACCTATCCCCTTCCTAACTCCCCACCTACACTCACCTTTACCGGCTCCATCCCCGCCTCTTCGACCTGTTTGTTTCCTCTCCACCTATCCTCTCCTCTATCCATCTTCTATCTGCCTCCCACTCTCTCCCTATTTATTTCAGAACCCCTTTCCCCTCCCCCTTTTCTGAAGAAGGGTCTAGGCCCGAAACGTCAGCCTCTCTGCCCCTATGATGCTGCTTGGCCTGCTGTGTTCATCCAGCCCTGCACCTTGTTGTCTCTATATGGTTACCTTTGGCTCACATCCCTTGATACCCTTGCTTAATAAAAATAGTCTCAGACTTAAATTTAGTAATTGAATTGGCATTGAACATCATTTGAGGAAGAGTTCAAAACCTCCACTACTCTTGCATGTAGAACTGCTTTCTAACATCTCTCCTCAATTTTAAGTTTATATACAGTAAACTTTTTATTATCTGGCACCTGTAGGACCAGGAGTGTGCTGAATGATCAAATACTCAGGATAATCAAGATATCCACATAATCAATGTAAAAACACACTATGTAATAGAAATGTAATGCAGGGATATACACATCTCTTATACTTTATTTACAGCATAAATCACTTAAGTAACAATGTAATCTTGCCTTAAATAAAACTTGTGGAGATCATGATTTTTGGGGAGAAATTGACTCAAATTGAAACAACTGTTGATATTTTGCATGGCTGTTCAATTGAACAAATATATTCACATTGAGGTAAAGGAATTTTTAAAAAGCTATAATAATTGGACAGAACAATACAATAAACTTTGCAGTACTTAAGGTATGCAATTTTTGACAGTTAATCAGTTAAAACAAAAAAGTTTGTTGTACAAGTACATGGTAACCTCAGTTAATGGTAGCATTTTCATTTAAGACAAAGAACACAGGTTTCAACTCCTGGTGAGCACACAACATATGACACTCTAGTGTAACATGAATGCTGGCAGGTGTTGCAACTACTCTCTTTCAAAAGAAACATTAAATAGAGGTTCCATCTGTATACTCAATTAGATATACAAGATCCCATGGCATGGAGAAGGATTCTTCTGGGTTTTTGGCCAACATTAATGCTTTAAACAACACCACCAGAAACAGATAATTTCTTGTGGAACCTGGGAAATTGGCTATCACGTTTATCTATTTTTAAAAAGTGACTACTGCAAAGATACAGAAATTACTTTCGGGAAAGTGGAATTGAGATCAAAGATTAGTCCTTATACAATGTAAATCAGGCTTATCAGGTCATATAGTCTATTTCTTACACTCTTGTTCAAGAGAGAGTTGGAAGATGTCCTGAAGCCATGAAAGACAATCTGAATGTTAAGTTTCTTTGTTGCATTCATTAGAGTTATATAAAGGTGAAAATTGGAGCCTAAATGGGTATTGGAGAGAAAGAATGGAAGTAATACAGCACAGGCTTGTGTAAGGGTTTCAACAAGGAAATGGCAATGATAGGAGTTGAAGCAAACTATGCTGCAAATGTCTTTGTGCTGGAAAGGATATGAGCTCGGAGACAAAGTTCGGGCTCACCTTGGGTGCCAAATCTGAACACAGTCCAGCCGAGTCTCAATGGGCAGGGAGGGAAGCAGGGAGAAGTACGAAGTTGGTGGCAAATAGGCAGAGCTTTTGTGATAAGATTGTGATCTCCAAAGTAATCCAATAATGCAGTACAAAGGCTGTTACAAAGTCAAAATGGATGTTCAAAAGTCAATGTTAACAATTTATAGTTTTCACTTGGGATGTTCGCAACTCATCATCCAAAAGTTTAGTTCTCGTTAGCACAATTTATTAATTTGCTGAATCAGTTTCAAACAGCCATTGAACACATAGCATCAACTCTGTATCTCTCTACACATATGCTGTCAGAACTGCTGGATTACTCTAGTACTTTGTTTTTATTTCAGATCTCCAGACTCTGCAGTCCTTTGCTTTTAACATAATTGCTATTTGTTCTAAAGCATACCACTGTTTTATAAGCAGGCTGTTTGCTGCTTTCAGAGCCCTATCACTAAGTTGAGGTACATTGAAAAAAATCAGAGTGAAAAGTTATTGCATATCACAGAATTGTTAAGGTGCAGAAGGAGGCCATTCAGCCCATCATGCCCACATCAGCCTTATTATTTAGCACTAATCTCCTGCATTTTCCCTGCAACCCAGCACACCGTTTCGATCCAAATAACCATCGTGAACGTCTCAATCGAACCTACTTCCAGCGTGTTTCCAAGTAGTGTATTCCATACCCCAGCTACTCGCTTTGTGAAAAAGTTTCTCCTAACATGACCTTTGTTTAGTTTGCACATCACTTAAAATCTATGCCCTCTCGTTCTTTTTTCTTTTATGAGTGGGAATAGCTTCTCCTTATCTACTCTACCCAGCCCACGTGTGATTTTGAAAATTTCTATCAATCTCCTCTCAGCCTTCTTCTCTCCAAGGAGGACAGTACCAACTTCTTCAATTTGTCCTCCTAATTGATGATGCTCATTCTTGGAACCATTGCTTCAAGATCCTTAGCTGTTCTGCCCACAAGTTCTCATGATATCATACTGAGTGGGGCTCATACATTTCCTTACCATTAATCCTTTCAGACACATGTACAATTTATGATTTATTTGCATCATGCACCCAGTGTGAAAATCAGAAGCTAGTCAGTATCATCTGGTTAAGGTCAGGATCCAATAAAAGCTACTAACTGGATGTTTGGATAGGTTTTGGTTTTTGTGTATTCAATCAATCTGTAAAGGTGTTCAGCAACAGGCAAATAGGAGGGTCTGTATACAATGAGTTCAGTGACTGCCAATCCTGGAATCACACTTTGTGCTTTTTCTAGCCTAATTACAAGACAAAGCTACTCAATCTTTGTAGTAAACCTGACGGCAGTGGTAGTGCTGTTTATTGATTATCGATTATTGATGAAATTTTATCAGGAATGATGAAAAATCAACTGCATTTCGAAACAGCATTTAAAATTCTTTCCCAGCAATTGCAGTGCAGATCCTAGCGATATATTGCAAGAGTCTGTGCTGGCAGATGGGTTTTGATAAAACTGGCGAGAGAGAGCACTGTTTGATGCTGTTACACTTCAATATGGATGGAACTGTTGTTGTTTGCTCAGGGGACTCATTCAGGCTACACTGTATCCATATTCACATGATTAAAACATGAAAAAAAAAGGCTGGTATGGAGACAGAATATATTTACAAATGGTGAAAGGCAAAAAAGGAATGATCTAACTTACGCTTGGAGCATTCTGAAGGATTTGTGCCAATGCGTTAAGGGATATTACTGCAATTTTTGACATAGACAAAAAAAATTGCTGCACCTTCCAGTGCTACATAAGTAGCAAATTGCATGGAGCTCCCCCTTTCAACTTCAGATTATATTACAAACATATGAAACAGGAGCAGAATTAGGCAATTCAACCACTCAGAGCTGGTCTGTTTTTCAAATTGAATGTAAACATTACCAAAAAGGTATGCGTTCAAAACATTAAGATTATATTGGTTAAACATTTAAACATTAACAGATATGCCTGCTAACGATAAAATATTAATATACCCTTTTAATCCCCGAGTATAGATTGATCCAGCGGCGTAGGGGTGGCTTATCGGGCTTTGGAAGATGGGGCCTTAATCCTGCCAAACCAATCCTAAATTTGGCTTAAAATCTTGAAAACTGGGTCATGAACAATTACGCGAAAGAACTTTTAGGTTGAGATGCCTAGCACTTATGCTAGTTGGATATTGCTTCTAATGGGCACTGACAAAGAAAGACAGACAACATGGGGTGACTGGAGGTTGAGGGGTGGCAGCATGAGCTTTGCTAATTGTCATATTTACATACATATATTGCTTGGCAAGCTTACATTAATAGACGACTGTGGTCAACAAAGCTTGGTGCCCTCAGTACATGTTGCAACCACACATGGATGCCACACAGACTAAAGGTCAAATGGCATTAAGCTGCCAGACAGGAGGGTTCCAAACAGCAAGGAAACCGATCCTTCAGTCCAACTCATCCACACTGACCAGATATCCTGGACGAATTGACTGAAGGATCTATTTCCTTGCTGTATGTCTCTATTTACTCTTTGGAACCATCCTGACGGCTTACTGCCATTTGACCTTTGGTCCGTGTCGGATCCATGTGGGATTGCGACCCCTACCAAGGGCACTAAGCTTTACCTGTCACAGTCATCTACCAATCAGGCCAATCAAATAAAAAAAAAAGCTTCCTTTTGAACGCTCCATCTGCAGAATACAGTCGTACTTCCTACTGTGGGGTCAATTTCACAAAATTACAATAACTCACATGATGGTAGTAACTGTAGTGATTGTAACGCAGTCAGTCAGCCTCATAAGTTCCCTGATTGGGGCTGTTAACTTGGTCTAATCAGGGAGTCCTGGCTGATAGATATAAACAGAAGTGTCAGGGGCTCTGTTCACTCTAGGAGCTGGCTCTAGCTAACAAGGTCAGTGTCATGTCCTAGACACTTGTAAATAAAGGGTGGCAGGACACTGGCCTTTGTGGAGTTATTTCAGTAATGCTGTGTTCTTTCATTGTGGTATTATGTCACAAAATTAATGTTTAGAACAGGGTGTAGAAACTAACAATACAGTGATTGAAAGACCAACACTAGTCATTAAACTGTTTACTATTTTAGATCCCTACTTTGGGATTTCACATACCCATGTAATCCTGATTACCTTGCCTAGAAAAGACCTACCTACTTATACCTTGAAAAATATCCAATGATCTTACCTCTGCTGCATTTGGAGACACAGCTCCAAAGTCTCAACTTCCAGATAAGGAAATTCTTATCTCTATTCTAGAAGCTCCTTATTTTAAAAACAGTCCGCCTTAGTTTTGGACACCCCCACAAGAGGAGTCCACCTTGTCAAGACCATTCATGACTAAAACTTGACTAAAATCAAGTTTACCCTCAATCTTCTAAACCCCAGCATCAATAAGCCCAGCCTGTCCAATCTTTCCTCACAAAGCAACATGTTCATTCTAGGTTCAATCCCATGAACCTCCTGCGAACTACCTCTAATATATTTACCAAAGCTGCATAGAATATTCGAGATTTGATCTCATTAACTCCCTTTGTATTTGAAGCATAACATCCTTACCTTTATGTTTAATTCCTCTCAAATGATAGTATTCTTATTAGCCTTTCCAATTTCTAGCTGTACTTGCGTATTACCTTTCAGAATACGCACATCAGAACACCTAAATCACACTGCACCTCTGAACTCTGCAGTCACTTCTCTTTTATTCTTCCTGCCAAAGTGAATATCTTCACACTTTCCCCACATTACACTTGATCTGCCAGATTTTAGCCCACTCTCTTAACCTAAATACATCTATCTGCAAACTCCGGTCCTCTTACCAATATACTTCCCCATATGTATCATCTACAAATTTAGCAGTCACACCTTTGGTCTCCTCACCCAAGTCATTTATACAAATGGTAAGAAGTGAGACCCCAACATGACTCCACTTCCCACATCCATCCAATCAGAAGAAGATCCAATATGCAAACTATTTTCTAACAGCCAGCCAATCTTCTATGCTAGTATGTTACCCATAGAGAATAAATTCCTCTAAGTGTAATAAATTTATATGGGACTTTGACAAATGGTTTCAGAAAATTAAAGTACATACACCTAGGGGATCCCCTTTATCCATAGTGGTACTCCTTCAAAGACCTCCAATAAATTGGTTAAACAGGATTTTCCTTTTACAAAATTGTGCTGACTCTTCCTAATTACCCTAAGCTTTTCCAAATGCCCAACTATAACCTCCTTAGTGATCAATTCTAATATCTTTCTCATGAGAGATATAAAGCTAACTGGCCTATAATTTCTACGTCTCTGCCTTCTTTAACAGATTTGCTAATTTCCAGTCTAATGGAATCTTTCCAGAATATTGATGTCATTGCATCGACCATCTCATTAACCAACCCTTTTTAGACCTCAGCACGAGGACTATCAGAACCTGAGGATTTGTCATTTTACAGCTCCATCAGTTTGCTAGGTACTGATTCCCTTGTGGTTGTAATTTCAAAGTTCCTCTCTCCTTTCCACCTTATGATTTATAATTATTAGTATAACTTAACATATTCTATTCTGAAGAAAGGCTAAGTATTTCATCTGTCATTTCCTTATTATCTTCTATTAATTCCCAATTCTCACTTGAGGACCAACCATTCACTTTACTTACTATTTTCCTTTTTCAAAATCTCAAAAAAATTGCTGTTTTTCCTTTCATGCTGTAATTTCTTTAGATTAATCTTTTATAGCTATTCTATGCTGTTTTCATATATTCAATCCAATCATCTGACCTGCCATTCATCTTTGCATAAGTATATGCTCTTGCCTCAAGTTTGATGCTTTCCTTAACTTCTTTACTACCCACAGAGTACAAAAACACCATTTGTCAACACAATACAGAACATTGTGTTAATACATGACTGCAACTCCCCCAAGGTAGGAGTTTGTGAGAATGAAAAAGTAGCTCCTGAAATAGAAAAGTCGCTCCTGAAAAATCACAAAGTAGTCCTCAAAAATTCTAAATGCCTTTTTTTAAAAAAGAAACTACAGCCCCTTTCCAAGACAGGACAGTGTGTGCTTGAAGGAAAGCTTGCAGGTGAGCAGGTGATGGCATTCCCATGCATCCATTGCTCTTGTCCTTCCAGGGTGGTAGAAATCACAGGTTTGGAAGGCACTATCAAAGGAAACCTGGTGAGTTGGTGCCATGCATCTTGTGTATGGTACACACAGCAGTCTTTCAGTAGTGAAGGGAATGTTGACTGTGGTGGATGTGGTGCCAATCAAATGGGTGGTGGGTTTCCTGGATCATTTCAAGCTTCTTCAGTGTTGCTGCACTGCACCATGGGTAATCCATCACACTCTATTTGTGCCTTGTAGATGGTCGACAGATTCTGGGCATCAGGTAGTGAACAACGCCCCAGAGAACACTTAGCCCAGCTCTGCTTTTGTAGCCACAGTATTTGCATGTAGTCCAGTTCAGTTTCTGGTCAATGATAACCTGAAAGATGCTGATAATGGGGGATTCAGCAATGTTAGGGCCATTGAAGTCAAGCATGATGCTTAGAATAAGTCTTACTGGAGGTGGTCATTGCCTGCCACTTGTTTGCCATTTATCCGTCCAAATCAGGGTTGTTGTTCAGATCTTGCTGCATAAGGAGACAAGCTTAAGTTTCTGAGGAGTCACAGTGAGTTCAGTTCACAGCTGTGACTTCTGGAAGCAGAAGTCAATGCTGTGATCAGCGATCCAATCGCTGTGCCAGAGCATCAGCCAACTTGCCCACTCCTGACCACATGATGGAGGGCAGGTCCTCGATGATGATAAAGGTGGTTGGGCTGAGGCCTGAGAACCTGCTGCAGTAATGTCCTGAAATTGAGATCATTGACCTCCAAAGACACAATCTCTTCCATAGTGCTAGGTATGATTCCAACCAGTGCAACCCTCCCCCCACCCCCAACTTCCCTATGACACCAGTTTTGAAAGGGATCCTGAAAGCAATATGGAGTCCAATGCTGCTTAGATATCAAGGACAGTCACTCACATTTCACCTCTGGAACTCAACATTCTTGCCCAAGTCTCGACCAAGACTATAATGAGGTTAGAAGTTGACTGGCCTCGGGGAGGAACTTAAACTGAGCAGCGAACATGTTGCTGCTAATCAGGTTCTACTTGATCCCACTGTCCACATCCCCTCCATCATTACCATCAGATAACATCTTTCAAACCTAGCCTCTACCAACTAGACAAGTAAGGCAGCAAGTGAATGGATACACCACCTTCTGCAAATTTGCCTTCAAGTCATGGCATCCTTAGTCGGAAATGTGTCGCCATTCCTTCATCATCGCTAGATTGAGGTCCTGGGACCCTCTATCTAACAACATTGAGGGTGCTGCGACACCCAAGAACTCCAGCAGTTCAAGAGAGGCATTTGGAGGACTGACAACAAACACCGGTCTTCCACCCACGCCCACATCTTATGAAAAAAATGTTTTCGGTGAATACCATTGCCTTTCTATGCAAGTATAAAGTAGGAAACTCAAAACTGTAATTATATGAATCAAATTATGCATACTGTAGAATACTAACAAAAATTGTTCAAGATGGAAAACACCAATTTATTCAAAAGGAGCCCAAAATCTCAAATGATAAAACCTTAGATGATGCAAACTTATATTTTATAAAAACCGAAAGAACTGCGGATGCTGTAAATCAGAAACAAAAACAAAGTTACTGCAAAAGCTCAGCAGGCCTGGCAGCATCTGTGAAGAAAAATTCTGAATTTTTCTTCAGATGCTGCCAGACCTGCTGATATTTTCCCATACATACTCAAAACATTTTAAAGGCCATTTTGTGTGCAGAGATTTTTTCGGAGAAAGTTCCGATTTCTTTTTTTGTGATTTATCCTGGTTGTTACTAAAAATTCTTCACAAACTCCACCACATTGTTCATTTAATGTTTCACAATTGTTGTTTGAATACGAGTGAATAAAAAAAAGTAGTGCAAACAGAAACTAAAGCTAAAGCTTTCTTTTGCTATTGAAATTTGGGGCTCTGATGAAAGGGTTAAGTTCAAAATTAATCCAAACATTCACCACAGAGTCATACAGTATGGAAACAAACCCCTTCGATCCAACTTGTCCATGCTGACCATGTTTCCCAAGCTAAACTAGTCCCACTTGCCTGCGTTTGACCCATATCCTTTAAATCTTTCCTGGGCCTGTCAAAGTCTCTATCACTGCAGCTTGGTTTCATTATGTATCATATAGAAGATGTACGGTAGCAACTCTATGACTCTATTCATGACAAAACAGCTAGTCAAGTTATAGCATAAATTAATACTGCAGCTTAAGTACTGATGCATAATAAGTGCAACTTGCTTAATTAGTGTTCCAAAACTATTTTCTTTGCTGCAAAGAGGAAAATGCTGTCTTCCTACATTGCAAGCCATCTTGCCTTCATAGCACAAAAAAAAAGTAGTACAACGGTATTCGCCACTATACGGTAATTTCTCAAGCTTAGCCAACTGTCTGAAGGATTGAATTCTTGTAGGAAAGTTAACAAGTAAATTGTATGTTTTGTCTAGTAGCAACCTGGGAGCAGGATACTTCTTTGATCTTGAATATTACAATGAGCTCAGTAGGTTAGCTTCATCAAGCACACTGTGCAGATTTGCATCATTTTAAAATGGCTTTAAATCTGAAAAATTAGAAGAAACATGAGGCATAGTGAAATGAGATTTGTCTCTTGCACACAGTTTAAATTTATCATTTGCTGGATTAGGAATTAGGCCAATCTATATTCAGGCAACTTTGCCTAACTTGCCTTTCTATTTCTGGTTTGGCCCATTTGACCTTTGCACTCGAAAGTTTCCAAAAAATGTTTGGATTGTCAAGTCACTAATGAATGAATCCAAAATTACAAAAGCAGGTTCTCACATCCTTGGTAATGCTAAGGCAGGCACTTTAATTTGAACATCGGTTTAAATCTTATATGTAACACCACACATCTATGCTGCACAGCTATTGACCCACAGACATCTTAGGCAGTCCAACAGTAAGTGATGGGAATTCTCTGGCCTTGCAACCAAAGTTACCTCTGTGTTTTATGGTGTTCTGAGCAAATGGCAAAACATACGTCTTGCAAGATTTCTGTTTACTGACTTTTCTCAGCTGGTGTAAAAGTTGTCAAATCTAGTTGGACATATTCCTGCAGTAACAGTCACATAATCCCTTTATCTCCAAGCTACCAGCATTGTGCCAGTAGAATCGTTTTATCTGGTCACCAATGTGAATTGGAACGTGAACAGATTGCTCCTTTTCCAATTAACAGTGAAGAATCGTTCACTGTTGAATATGTAAAGAACATGGATCAAAGGAAGTCTACTGGTCTGAGCAGTACAGTTTAACTGGCCTTATCCAACTTGCCTATATTCAGATATTCCGGGCATTCATACAGTACTAGCTTTCCAAACTACCAGATACGTACAAAGGAACGAGAGCTGAGCTCAGCCAAACAGTGAGATTCTCCTCATTTCATGATTAAGGCTGCCATCTACTGTTGTAAGAGTCAGACTACAACAATCATGTCCAGAATTTGGGTTTCCTTTGAATTTAAAATTGTATTGGATAAAAGATTCATGCCCGAACTATTCAGCAGCAGACTTCACCGCAAAAAGTTTAAATTATGTATCATTGCAAATCAATTTTTTTTTAAAAACGTGATTTTTTCGTGGGATGTCTGAGTCGATGGCTACATCAGCCTATAATGCCCATCCTAACTGCCCTTCAGAAAGTATTGGGGAGCAGTCTTCTAGCATATTTGCTGTCTATCTGGTGTTGGTGCACCCACAATGTCGTTAAGAAGCAAGCTCCAGGACTTGATCCAGCCCAGTAAGAGAAAAATGATCTCATTCCAAGGTCAGATGGTATAGAGTTTGAAGGGGATCTTGTGAGTGGTAGGTGTTGCTATCCTAAGTGGCAGAGGTCAAAAGTTTGGAAGGTACGTTTGAGGGAGGCTGGGTGAATTGCTGCTTAGCACTTTGTTACAGCACTGTGCCAGTAGTAAAGGCAGTGAATGTTGAAGCTGGTGCATTAGTTGCTATTCAAGCAGGCTTCTTTGTCCTGGATGACGTTTTCTTGAATGTTGTTTGCACTAGATCCACCCAGGCAAGTCAAAGGCATTTCATCACACTCCCGATTTGTGCCTTGCAGATGGTGGACAGGCTTTTAGGAGTCAGGTGGTGACTTACTTGCTGTAGTATTCACAGCCTCTGATCTGCTCTCGTAGACACGGTATTTCTATGCCTCTTCCGGTAGAAGTTTCGGTTCAATGCTAAACCTCTGGATATTAGAGTGGAGTATTCAGCAATGGCGTTGCCATTGACATTAAGGGGTAATGGTGAGATTCTCTCTTGTTGGAGATGTTCATTCTCTGGCACTTCCTTATTGTTTTTCATTATGGTTTCGAACAAATGAGAAACCAACTTTGCATTCATAACATCAAACTTAATTGCTGTATATACACATGTAAAAGTAACGTTCTTGGAGGCCAAATTGTTAGCCACAAAGTTGGAGCTGACCTATACGAGTGATATTCAACTGGTTAAAATGCATTCCCTTTGAACACAGTTGTGACCTGTCTACAGCAGTACATCAGCTGACTGCAGAATTGCAAGCTTGGAGAATGTTCTTGCCAACCCTGATCCCAAAAGTAGGCCAAAAAGAATTTTTTAAGAAGTGTTTTTGTTATTCAGTGCAAACAGAAGGAGCTGAATCTTTGAATGAGTAGATCTGCACCAGGGAGAGTTCAATTTCAGCAGAAAATAGCTGACAAATGAAAAGAGTTTGAATATTTTGGCTAGAGGCCAAAATATGTACAGTGCTGGTTATAGTGCTCTTACCATAATTGGTCAGAGCAGCTGTTCTCCCTGATTTGGTTATATAACATTATGTTGGTATTTCTGGGATCACACCTGAATTTGAGTCATTTGTGCAAAGTACTGAATTTTGTTTCAGTTGGTCACAGGATGTGGCGTTACTGACTCAGTGAATTCATTGTTTTCCATTGTATTGGAATGTTCCCACATCTATGAAATTTTGGAAAATTTAAACCAACTCAGTTATCTCACTAACCACTTATTTTAAGATTCTTAAAAAAAGCCCATCAGAACACAGGAATTTGTGTGGGAGGCAATGGCCTAATGGTAATATCGCTGGACTGTTAACCCAGAGACTCAGATAATGTTCTGGGGACCTGGGTTCAAATCTCATCATGGCAGATGGTGGAATTTGAATTCAATAAAAAAGAATCTGAAAATCAAGAGTCTAATGGTGACCAGGAATCCATTGTCGATAGTTGGAAAAACCCATCTGGTTCACTAATGTCCTTTGCAGAAGGAAACTGCCACCCTTACCTGGTCTGGCCTACATGTGACTCCAGATCCACAGCAATGTGGTTAATTCTGGGTAATTAGGGATGGGTAATAAATGCTGCCTTAGTCAGCAATGCCCTCAGCCTGTGAATGAATAAATAAAAACAAATTCCAACAATTTACTGAGTTCCACTTCCCTAGTTATTGCCATTCCTCCCTCCCTTATAATTACTGATATTTTTATTCATTTGTGGAACTTGAACATCACTGTCTAGGCTAGCATTTATTGCCTGATCCTAATTGCCCTCTAGAGAGGTTTTTTCAGCAATCAACAGCAGATACATGGTCGCCATTTGGTCAGTTCTTTACTCCAATTTTTTCCTAATTCAATTAAAATTTCACCCTCTGTCATGGTGGGATTCAAACCCACGTCCCAGGACATTGGCCTGAGGTTTAGATTGCTAGTCCACTGACAATACCACTACATCACTGCCACCCCTTACTGACTTCTGTCTGAGATGTCACCTGAACTAAGGAAGAATTTAAAAAGTCTGAAGAATGCAAAAACCTGATACAGCCACAGTATCATTAAAAATCATACAGCAAGGACAAATGCTCATCTATGATGTCATAATATAGTGCTTTAGAGGTGACCACCCACTCCAATACATTTTGGAAGCTCTGAATGTTGCCCATTGCATCCGATTATCACATGTATATTAAGATTTGATTAATCCATTCGCTCTCTTGCTGGTGACTCCAAATCCCAAAGGATCCAAGTAAAGGTCCCCAAAGAATTTGTGAATTCACCAGATTCCTGTATTCACAGGCTTAATAGCAACACTTCTTCTGTTACTGCTTTGGATAACTTATAGTGAGGGTAACCTTCCTCAATAGTGTACATCAATACTTCTAAACTCTTGGCATGGAAAGCCACCAAATAAATGATTAGAGTTGATGCTTACAAACTTCTGATGTTTGAATTCATCGAGAAAAGTTCTATATTCCACCACTCAAGAAACAGAAGAGACCAAACTTGCAAGTTAAAATTAAATTACGAATAGAACTTTTACTGAAAGAATAGCATTGTCTCATTGTGGGCTGTTAAATAATTAACTAGAACGGAAATAAAAGTTGACCTTCTCAACCACATGATTTTCGGAAATTAAGAAACATTTTACTCAAAGACAGAATGGGCTATGACACTGACAACCCAAGGCTTGAACATACTTCTGATATTCCCTGCTATGGGCGACACACAATAGCTGTTTAGATTTATTCAATCATGGGATGCGTGCATTGCTGGCATGGTCAACTATTGTTGCCAAAACTTTGGTTTTTGAACAAAAACAGAAGTTGCTGAAAAAGTTCAGCAGGTCTGGCAGCATCTGTAAAGAAAAATCAGTGTTAAAAGTGTGAAGTGATTCATTTTGGAAGGTTGAATTTGAATGCAGAATACAGGGTTAATGGCAGGATTCGCGACAGTGTGGAGGAACAGAGGGATCTTGGGGTCCACGTCCATAGATCCCTCAAAGTTGCCACCCAAGTTGATAGGGTTGTAAGAAGGCGTATGGTGTGTTGGCTTTCATTGGCAGGGGAATTGAGTTTAAGAGCCGTGAGGTTATGCTGCTGCTCTATAAAACGCTGGTTAGACCACACTTGGAATATTGTATGAAAACCAAAGGAACTGCGGATGCTCTAAATCAGGAACAAAAACAAAGTTGCTGGAAAAGCTCAGCAGGTCTGGCAGCATCTGTGAAGGAGAAAACAGAGTTAACGTTTCAGGCCCGGTGACCCTTCCTCAGAACTGATGGTAGCTAGGAAAATGTCGGTTTATATGCAGAAGGTAGGGTGAGGGGAAGGGGTAAGGAATAAACGATAGGTAGGTAAAGCCCAAAGAGAAAGAAGAACAGTTGGACAAAGGAGTTGATAGCGATCTGGCTAGGAGAGTGAGTAGCTGTTAATGGGGACTGTTAGTGGCTAACAATAAGTAGTGTGTAATGGTAGGCTGTGAGATAACAAGGGTAAGCGATGGCCGAGCGGTATTATTGCTAGACTATTAATCCAGAAACTCAGCTAATGTTCTGGGGACCCGGGTTTGAATCCCACCGCGGCTGATGATAGAATTTGAAGTCAATTTTTAAAAAGTCTAGAATTAAGAATCTACTGATGCCCATCAGATCATTGTCGATTGTAGAAAAAACCCATCTCGTTCACTAATGTCCTTCAGGGAAGGAAATCTGCCATCTTCACCTGGTCTGGCTGACATATGACTCCAGACCTACAGCAATGTGGTTGACTCTCAACTGCCCGCTGAAATGGCCTAGCAAGCCACTCAGTTGTACCAAATCGCTACAAAGTCTCAAAGGAATTAAACCAGACAGATCACCTAGCATCGACCCAGGCACCGGAAAAGACAATGGCAGAAACAGCACTGTCGACTCTGCAAAGTCCTCCTCGCTAACATCTGGGGGCTAGTGCCAAAATTGGGAGAGCTGGCTCACAGACTAGTCAAGCAACTGCCTGACATTGTCTGTAAGGTATGATTCTGTGAATATGACTATGTCCCAGACACCATCACCATTCCTGGACAAGAGAGATAACAAGGTGTAGAGCTGGATGGACACAGCAGGCCAAGCAGCATCAGACGAGCAGGAAAGCTGACGTTTCGGGCCTAGACTCTTCTTCAGAAAATTTCTCTCACCACAACCCGAGATCCACACTCTGTGCCATGCAGCATCACATTCACACTCTCGACCTTTCTCTCCAACAATGTTGCATCACATTAGCTCAGGGCTGCACCACTCCATAGTTCCAACTTCATCCTCCAGCTCATTCACCAGGCTAACCAGAAATTTTTTTTCTTCCTTTCAGGCATCAAGGCCCACGAGACGAAACAATTCCGAGATCGCAATGGACCTCTGGAAACTTCCGCCCCTCCCTTTCCCTCTGACTCCATCTCCTCCCGCAACCCCACCTCCTGTCAGGTATTCACCATCCCTCCTAACCTTCCGCTCTCCGATGCTGAACGTTCTGCACTCAGCTTTAATCCACTGCATCCCCACCTTAACAAATTTCGGCATGTCACAATGTTGAACTCTTCTTCCGCCGCCTTCGCTTCCTTTCTTTGGACAAAAGTCCTCTCCCTGACCCACAGACCCCTTCGCCTAGTTCCAACACACTCCCTCTGGCCTTTTACCTGCACTCAATCTGTTCATCGAGAGCTGTCGAAGTGACATTAGTTGGCTCAATTTCTCTGCACCCACCCCCGCCTCCAAACTGACGGCACTCCGTGTGCCTAGATCTAACCCTAACTTTGTTATTAAGCCTGCCAATAAAGGGTGGTGCTGTTGTAGTGTGGCGTACTGACCTCTACATTGCAGAGGTTCAGCACCAGCTCTCAGATATGTCCTATCTTCCCCAAGACCATGACCCCACCATGACACATCATGCCATTGCATCAACTACAGTAACTGACCTCAATTCATCTGTTGCTATCTGCCCACAGCATTTGCTTGATAAAATTGATAGAACTGATCAAGATTGGAGCTTGGGAAAACACTCAGGACAGGATTGGCTCAGTGAGGCTGACTGCCATTGACGAATGGGGGTTATACCAGCGCGTGCGTGTGTGAGTGCGTGAGTACTGCAGCACAGTTCGAGTCTAGGGAGTGTAGACCTAGGAAAGGCGGGTGATTAACCAGAATGGGAGCAATCACCGAGGCAGTCCAGAGTAGCTTTTAGAATGGAATAGTAATTTATTGCCATAATACAGTGAAAAGTGTTTAAGTCGCCACACCACAGCACCTATATCAATAACAGAAGTTACAGGTGAGAAAAAAAAATTAAGACCAAATCCACCTCAGTTCAATTCATGGCTTTTAAGGAGAAGCTTCAACGCCAGATTGGCAAAAGTGATGTATTGTAATCCCTTGAAGTTTAATGAGATTTGATGACACTGGCATTAATATCTGGGGGGGGGAGTTAGTGAGATGTCCATGGGATGTGTGTTGAATGCATTGAGTATTTGATGAGTGCTGCAAGGTTTTCAGTCAACTTGTATCAACAACAAATTAGGTAAACCTGCATTACTATTCTAAATTGTACTTTTTTAAAATTCATTCACAAGGATGTGGGAGTTGCTGGCTGGACCAGCATTTAATGCCCATCCCTAATTGCCCAAAGGGCAGTTAAGAGTCAACCACATTGCTGTCAGTCTAGAATCACATGTAGGCCACAGCAGGTAAAGATGACAGTTTCCTTCCATTAGCTGTGGTGGGATTTGAACCCAGGTCCCCAGAAGGTTGCCTGGGTCTCTAGACGAATAGTCCAGCAATAACACCCACTAATTGCCTTCCCCCAATAACACAGATGATTGTTTGTCCAAAACCATGGAATCCCATACAATTATTTTATTAGCCAGTCTTCTGTATCTCTCACTTTGCTTTAAAATAATACAAAAGTTGCTGGCCCCTCTCTCAGGTTACATGAGCTCTCGGAGTAACTGCAGCTAATTAATGGAAGCTTTCTGACGATTACTTTGTATCTGTATTTACTGAGGAAGATTCAATCAATCAATCAATCAATCAATCAATCAATCAATCTCGAGTTAAGAGATTGAAGGGATTAAAGAGAATGATAAATTGAAGGAAATTAGTATTAGTAAAAAGGCTGTAAAAAACTATTACAATAGTAATACTATACAATAGTAAAGGAGAAATTAACAAGACCGAAGATCAGTTTGATAAGCTCCCAGGATCTGATGTTCTACCTGTGTCAAAAGAGGTTAGGATTTGATGGGCTAAATGTCCCTTCCCTGATCCCAAATTCCTATGCAGTATAAATTTGGCATTTGGATGAGGATTGTAACAACTTTCACCAGCTGTCATGCTGAGATTTGAACCCTTGCCTCCTGTGCTTTAGCTCAAGCCTCTGGATTACGAGCTCAATTACATTATCACTATGCTACATCCAAATGCCAAATTTATACTTTGAAAGGATCAACCATGGCCAAAAAATCCAGGAAAAAGAGTCAAAACAGAGAAATATGGGGAATAGCAGAAAAAGAGAGAGAGATTTGATTTGCTTTTCAATGAAAAAGAGAAAGAAAACATTACATGTGTAAGGGTTCAGAATACAAGGAACACATTTATCTGGAGCAAACAAATTAGTTTCAGTGCGTGTCCCGGGGGTAGATGTGTCATTGAATTATTTCTATCGCCATCTGCACTGCACAACTGTTCACCTGGCACAATGTAGCTCAATGTTACTCCAACTAGCACCTTTCATGACAGATTCTCGCCTTGCTACATATCCACTGAAGTTGAAAGGAACATTGAGAAACTGAGATTAATTGTAACAATACTTGACAGTCGCCAGGTCAACAATTAATTTCTTCTAGCAGGATTTTACTTTCATGCTCAAAATTTAGAGTGACTCTCTGGGTACTATTCTCAATAAGAGCTAAACAGAAAACTGTGCACCTCAATGCGTACTTTAATTTACATTAAATCAAGTCATTGACCCATTTAAAAGGATTTCTAAACAATAACGATTGGATTTGATAGAATCTTAGCTACTGAAATATTATGTAATGCAATGAGGACAATCCCAAGACATTTCATGCCTCAGCTCTTAAGAATGTTTTAGCTACAGAAAATTGAATTGTTTATTTAGATTATGACAAATAAAACATCATTTCAATTGAACTCTGGGACTTTTTATCCATCTCACACACGCAGCTTGAATCTTTAAAGCCAATATAATTCACAAAACATACCTTACAAAATACAGAGACAACAAGGTGCAGGGCTGGATGAACACAGCAGGCCAAGCAGCATCATAGGAGCAGAGAGGCTGACGTTTCGGGCCTAGACCCTTCATCAGAAAAGGGGGAGGGGAAGGGGGTTCTGAAATAAATAGGGAGAGAGTGGGAGGCGGATAGAAGATGGATAGAGGAGAGGATAGGTGGAGAGGAAACAAACCAGTCCAGCTCGTCCCTGCCTCCCTAACCTGTTCTTCCTCCCACCTATCCCCTCCTCCCACCTCAAGCCGCACCCTGAAAAGAAATTCCTCATCTGTCTTGATTGTGAGGCTCCTCCTTTGCAAACTGTCCCACTTTGTTCTAAACATCCCATGATGGGCAACATCCTCTCAGCATCTTCCCTGTCAAGTCCACTCAAAATCTCTCTGTTCAAAAAGATCACTTCTCATTGGGTCTTTACTCATAGGAGCGTAGAGCAAAGTTGTCGACGACAAAATCAGAAATTGCTAGAAAAACTCGGGTCAGGCAGCATCTCTGGACAGAAAGCAGTGTTAACGTTTCGGGTCCAGTGATCCTTCTTCAAAATTGATTGTCGTTCAACGCCATAATCAAATGAACCTTCTTGAACTGTTTCTACTGCCAGTATGTTCCTCCTTAAGTAAGGTCGACCAAAACTGCACACACTCTTCAGTGTCATCACAACAATGCCCTGGATACAGCACTTTAGCACGATTTTCCTACTTATAATCTCTACCCTTGCATTAAACGTCAATATTGTGTTTGGCTTATTAAATTACTTGCTGCACCTGCATACCATGTAATCTGCAGTCTCTCACCATTCACAAATTGAAACACCAATGTTTCAGAATATAATTAATATAAAGGCATTTAGATTAAGCTGGACTGTACTCACTGCTCCCAGATCTTAATTCACTACACTGAAAAAAATAATTCCATTGCTAGAAGCAATTACCTAGTGGTCTGTGTCCCAGCAGTCACATCTCAGGTTCCAGTTTCTCGTCTTTATGAGCCCATTCTCTCTTAATTAATTTGCCACTGCCAGTCATCATTTTCAAAGTCATAATGTGAAAACAATTAAAATACATAAGTACTCCTAAAAATCAGATTTTTGAAAATTTCACTTGTTATATTTAGAAAATGAGTATGCCTTTCACCAAGTAAAACCAAATATGACCTAGAAGATAAGCACTCCCCACTTGCAAGTTAAAAGCAGATGAAATATGTATTTCTATACTGGAGTGGTTCCAAGCCACATATATACCAGCATCCTTGAGCCAGTTCTGATTTACAATGACTAAACTCAGTTCCCTTAGCCCAGCAAATTTTTAAGCTCTCTTTTGTGGGTCTATGATTCTGCTTTCAAGATCAGGGGGATGCAGTTTACAGTGTAATAACTAGATGTTTAAGAATGACCATTTCCTGTCATTTGAAATAAGCATGTGTCAGTAGGAAAGTGCCTGCAGAAATAAAGCGCTGATACTTCAAGTCGGAGAAGGTTTGTAGAAAAGTTTTGAAAAACTGATTAGTATTTTTAAACTCTGTCATATTTTAAAAGTCCTTGTGAAAACATCTGACCAGCTAAAATCCAATTATAATCTTACATAGGAGGCCATTGCTAATATAACGAAGATCACACAAGTCAGTGCATTAACCCTTGATAGCCAATAAAGGCTGTAATTTTTACACCGGAACAAAGGATGCTCATACAGAGAAGTGCTTTAGTTCTGTCAGATAAATGGAGATATTATTTATTATTTTTGAAACATGATTTTTGAAGAAGTAGATACATGGATTTTGAGAACGTAGGTGAAAATTGTGACTCTTTAAAAACAAAAAGGTCTGAAAAGCATTTGAACATTGACCTAAGTACATACTTTCTTGGCACTGATGCAATTGTAATCAAGTGTCTAGGAGAACACGTGAAGTGCTAAGGGATAAAGAATCCATATCTTGAGAACACATAAATGTACCAACTATCTGACAAGAAGTTTAAGCCTGACAAAGGTTCATGCCAGCAGACTCTGAAAGGTATTACAAAATTGCTGTCATAATGCAAGGAAGAGATACCGGAAGGAGTCAACAAAAATAATCTCAGTTGAAATATGGATTTCCCTGGAAAATAAAGCATTGGGAATAGGCTGAAACTTTGTTTTACTTTTTTTTTAAATTCACTCACAGGATGTGGGTGTCGATGATAAGGATATTGCCCAGAGGGCAATGAAGAGTAAACCACACTGCTGTGGGTCTGGAGTCACACGTAGGCCAGATCAGATAAGGATGGCAGATTTCCTTCCCTAAAGGACATTAGTGAGCCACGTTTTTTAAAAAAAATTTTTTAATTTTAAAATTTTTTCTAAAATCGATAATCAGCAATATAGTCATCATTAGACACTTAATTCCAGATTTTTATTGAATTCAAATTCAATCATGACAGGATTTGACCCCAGGACCCAGGACATTACCTAGGTCTCTGGATTGATAGTCTAGTGATTAAACCACTAGGCCGTGGCTTCCTCTTTATTATTAATGTTAATGATCTTTTTAACTATCTTAGATATGGTGCTCATTTTCTTTTGTTCCTTAGTATTACCTGCAGCCTCATGTGAGTATGTATCAATGACCAACTACCACTAATCAAAAACAAAAACAGAAATTGCTGGAAAAGCTCAGCAGGTCTGGCATCTGTTGATGGAAATCAGAGTTTAGCTGACCCTTCCTCAGAACTGATGGTAGCTAGGAAAATGTTTTTTTTTAAAATGCAGAGGATGGGTGGGATAGGGGCTAAGAAGTAAATGATAGGTGGAGATAGAGCCTAAAGAGGAAGAAGAACAGTCAGACAGACAAAGAAGTTGATAACGATTGGCCTAGGAGAATGAATAGCTACTAATGGGGGCTATTATGGTTAACAATAAGAACATTAACTAAAAAAGGAGCAGGAGTAGGCCATCTGACCCATCGAGCATGCTCCGCCATTTAATAAGATCATGGTTGATCTTTTTTCATGGACTGAGCTCCACGTGCTCCCACGCGAACCATACCCCCCCTTCATTACTGTTCAGAAATCTATCTTTGCCTCAAAAACATTCAACAAGGTAGCCTCAACTGCTTCACTGGGCAAGGAATTCCACAGATTCACAACTCTTTGGGAGAAGAATTTCCTCCTCAACTCTGTCTCAAATCTGTTCCCCCTTATTTTGAGGCTATGCATCTAGTTTCACCCGAAAGTGGAAACTAACTCCCTGCTTCTATCTAATCTATTCCCTTCATGATCTTTTATGTTTTTATAAGATTCCCCCTGCCCATTCTTCTAAATTCTAGTGAATATAGACCCAGTCTACTCAACCTCTCCCCATAAGCCAACCCTCTCAACTCGGTAATCAATCTAATGAACCTCCCCTGCATCCCCTCCAGTGGTAGCACATCCTTCCTCAAGTAAGGAGATCAAAACTGTACACAGTACTCCAGGTATATATAGCTACCCTATATAGCTGCAGCATAACCTCCCTGTTTTTAAACTCCATCCCTCTAGCAATGAATGGCAATATTCCATTTACTTTCTTAATTACCTGCTGCACCTACAAACCAACTTTTTGTGATTCATGCACAAGGACATTCACGTCCCTCTGCACAGCAGCATGCTGTAATTTTTCACCATTTAAACAGTAGTCCGTTTTGCTGTTATTCCTACCAAAATGGATGACCTCACATTCACCAAAATTGTACTCCATCTGCCAGACCCTTGTCCACTCACTTAATAGCCCTCTGCAGACTTGGTGTCCTCTGCACACTTTGCTGTACCACTCATTTTAGTATCATCTGTGAACTTTGACACACTACGCTTGGTCCCCAACTCCAAATCATCTATGAAAATTGTAAACAATTGTGCTCCCAACACTGATCTGAGGCACACAACTAGCCACTGATCTCCAACCTGAAAAACAATTTATCCTCATTCTTTGCTTTCTATTAGTTAACCAATCTTCTATCCACACTAATACATTACCCGTAACATCATGCGCCTTTATCTTATGCAGTAGCCTTTTGTGCGACACCTTGTTGAATGCCTTCTGTAAATCCAGATACACCATTTCCATCCGTTCCCCATCGTGCTTGTAATGTTCTCAAAGAATTTCAGTAAATTAGTTAAACCTGACCTGCCTTTCCTGAACCCAAGCTCATCTGCCTGATGGGATGATTTCTATCCAGGTCTTTCGTTATTTCTTCATTTTTGATAGATTCAAGCATTTTCTGCATTACACAAGTTCAGCTAATGGGCCTATAGTTACCTGCCTTTTGTCCACCTCCTTTTTTTAAAACAATGGATTGTGTGTAATAGCAGACCACAGTAATCAACTTCAAACTTTAAACCTCAGCTGGGATCTGACATTTTGCATATTCGAACTTTTCTTTCTCAGACGTTGGTAATAATGTGATTTGTTTTATTCACTCATGAGATATGGGTATTGCTGGCTGGACCAGCATTTATTGCCCATCCTTAGTTGCCCTTGAGAAGGTGGTGGTGAACTGCAGTCCATGTGCTATAGGTAGACCTAAAATGCCCTTGGGGAGCAAACTGATTTATTTATATATCTTTAAAATCATTTATTCTATATTTGGGTTTTCAGGTTTTGAGTTAGTAACCTGTGTACTTTCTGTCTGAAGTTAATTATTAACTTAAATGTTTCTGTAGCCATGGTGATTTTTTAAAAATGTTTTGAGGCCTGGGTTTAGAGCGAATAGGATTTTGTGCACCACTGATGGACTTTCTTCCGTTTGTCTTTATTGTTTTATGACCCTAGCAAGGTAAATAATGGGGTCTCAAGGCTTTGTAGAGTCTTCTGAAAGTTGCTTTTTTAAGCTTAAGTAAAACACCCATAGCCGAGAGAGGGACACTTTTGATCTGACTTGCACTTTGAGTTTTATGCAGGTATATGAAGTCTTTGGGTGAGGATTGATCTACTGACCAGTGCTGTCCAGAATTCTTAGATGTTTTAGTCTCAGACCAGGAATGTTTGAGTAAAATCCTGAAGAAATTACTTAAAACAAAGTACATTTAAACTCAGAAGTATAAAAGTTTCAGGTAAAAGCTATCTGCAGTTCCAATCTAAAGGATGAAGTCAAAAGAGGCTTAAATCTATGATGTGTTAGATAAAGAGAAACTGGTGTGAATATTGTACGAGTGGTGTTTTTGCATACAGTACAAAGGTGTGTTTTGGGTACTTTACAAAATCTGTTCAGTATTTCCAATTTATCCAGGAATGTTCTAGGATTAATGGAATGTATGAAAATCTTTTGAATTTGTCAAATTAGATGGTTGGTTTAATCTATTTTATCATAATTTCTTCTTAATAAACTTGTTTAATAAACTTGTTTAATTATTAAAGCAAAATCCACAACATTGTATGCTCATTTTACAGCAAGAAACCACTTAGTTAAAACCAAGAGGAATCAAAATATCATCGATCAAGCCAGATTTTAAGCCAGAGATCTGACTTGTTCAGTTATAAACATCCTCTGGGATAATAACAGCACCAAGAGAAATACGACTCAAAAGCAGTTATCAGGAGTTTTGTGCAAGTCAGACAGCAAAATCTGCACACAGTGGTGTTCCACAAAGTGGTCACCCAGTCTGCGTTTGGTTTCTTCAATGTAGAGTAGTTTTTGCCTTCACACATTCCAAGTAATGAATTGTAAAAGGATCAAGAGGGCAAAGCATAGCCCCAAGTTATAAACCTCCCCACACATCATCCATTTCATTGTTCCAGTTTCACCGTTTCCATCGCCACATTTCACTGGGCTGCCTGTAAAATGACCTCCTTTGTCCTCACCCAAAGACTCCCCCAATTGTGTTTGTGGTGAAGTACAGAAAGTTTTCCTGCTCCTCCACAAGCTATATTACACGGATACCTCATTGGGAAACTGCGCATTGAAGATGTCCATTGTGAGGTTATGACTCTTGCCCATTATTCATGCCAAAAAAAAAAAAAAGACAGGGCTTATCCATTTAAGTGCTAGTGGGAACTGCAGATGGGTCTCGGCCCGAAACGTCAGCTTTCCTGCTCCTCGGCCTGCTGTGTTCATCCAGCTCTACACCTGGTTATCCATTTAAGTGTTTGGTGATGGCATCCTGCTTGGAGGTGGTGGAAATGACAGATTAGTATCTGCATTTGAAGGATTCAGTGAGGTGAGAAGTGAGGAAAAGGGAAATCCTATCATTGTTCTGGAAAGGACAGGAACAGATGAGAGCAGAAGTACAGCGGATGAGTCTGACATGGCTGAAAGCCCAGTCAACCACAAACAGGGGATTCTGCTGCAGTATTCCAGTGAATCCCTACATTTTGTGCTGTAACAACATCTCATCTTCAGACTAGGCATTTTACAGCCTTCTGTACTTAATATTGAGTTCAACACCTTTAGACTATCAACCAACTTCCATTTCTTCCCTTTTTAACCTGTTACATTCTGTTATCATGTAATCTCTCCCCTGCCCCCATTCCAGTGGGACTATCTGCCCTTTCAAGTCTGGTAGGAGACACACCTTGTTCTGCCATTCTCACACTCCAATCACTTAATCTGAACTGTCAACATCTTTTCTGTACTATCACCCTTCCCCCCACACCCACTACCCCCAACACCTCCCCCTCCCCCCAAACTATAGCACTTCACTTCAGCTCTGATGAAGAGTCATCTAGACTCAAAACGTTAGCTTGCTCTCTCTCCATCGATGCTGTCCGATCAGTGATCCCCAACATTTGTTGTTTTCAACGCAAAAACAGTGTCAGCTCAGTTGCAGGCCCTACTACTGTTTAGCTAGCACCAATTACATTCAATGTTTATCTGCACAGGTCAAGAATACCCTCTATGTACTAGGGCCATGAAGCCATCTCCAGAAAAAGTCATTCTCTCTCTTTCTCCCAACTCTCATTCTGAAAGCTATGATCAAAAGCAAGGTAAAAGTCAAGTCCATCTTTTCAAGTCATCTGTTGCAATGTAATGATTTATTACCAATATACAATAATGAAATAGAACATAACTCAAAATTGAACATTAAAGTGGAGCTACTTCATTCCAAGTGTATTTTTCATACTGCCATTAAACTGGTAAAAATGTATATGTGCTTTAATATAAAATGGCCCCAAGTAATTTTCTTGTTCAACTTAAACATCTACAAGTTGCATGAATGTACACTAATTTCCGCGTTGTCTCCTGCATTATGGATCACAGATTACAAGGAGTTCAAAAAAAATCACCCTGAGATGAGTTATCATTGATAATACAGTATTTAATGTCCATTCCTCCTTAAGGACTAAGGGTTATGCTTTTTATTTACTTCAATAAATGAAATATATGTTCCAGATGAGCTGCCAATTTGCTAACGCTATTTCACAGTATCATTGAATCAAAATCTACTCCACTACGAGAATTCTCTCCAATTTTATTTTGGTGTGAGTAGATGACTCATTTAAGTATGCAATCCCAATTCTTTAAAGCAGCTACACAAAGGCAACAGAGTAGCTGACTTGGGTACTTTAAGTTTGCTATATAGCCAGTTGGCTCAGGGAACACTGCCTATTAGTGGGGGACTGCAATCACATGCAAGCCAAATCAAGCACAAATTCCCAGTTCCACTCCCTTAAGAACATGAATGAATTAGTCAGGTTTTAACAACAATCTGCAGGTTGCATGGGCATTATTTTTAAGGGTAGTAGCCAAATTTATTACATTCAGCATCATGACTGGACATCTCACTAAACTAGCACTATAATTCCTTGAAGTGCTCTGCATTTGCAAAATTTTGTTATGCCCGAAGAAATTAGGTGAGGCCTTCCCAAAGTGGGGGGTGGGGGTGGATTTGGCAAACAAGTGAAGGAGTGAGATCCAAGACAGTCAGGTCTGCCATGGCATTCATACACAGCTACAACTGGGGAACTGCAATAATTTCCAAGCCCCAAAATGAAGCCACCTGGGGAAACAGGTTTGGGAAACTCGGTAACTACATTTAGGGGACACAAATTCTCTTAATATCTCATTGACAATACTTCAGGTATGATTTCTTCATGCAGGAAAAAGACATACTTTCCGCTCTTTGCAATTTAGTTTCATTGTGCCACTTTATCACTCCATGCTGGGATATTAATTTATAGGCATCAGTTGCCCTCTGGTCTTGCCTATTAATTAACTCAATGGACTGAGCCACAAGGGGACCTGCTGCTTTGATTTTAAAGTGGGCTATTCTTCTTGGATATGTAGTTATTTTTTCAACGAATCTATTAACTTTAAAGTATGTTTTTGATCTTTTGGGGTAGGAGCAGTTTTACACAAAACCAAAGCATCCGACAAAAAGTCTATCCTTTGTGACCTGTCAGCAGCCTTTGATATATTTAGACCTTTCATCCTTCCGCAACACCTCACCATCATCATCATCCAGTTAGATTGAACTGTGTTCACTAGTTCCAATCATAACTACAAAATCACTTGCAAGAAATGGAGGACCATAGCAGGCCAGGCAGCACCAAAGGAGCAGGAAAGCTGACGTTTCAGGTTGGGGCCCTTCTTTAGAGATGGGGGAGGGGGAAGGGGAAGGGGAAGGGGGCTCTCTGTTTCGAGGGAGAAGGGGGAGGAGGGGCTGGAGAAGGTAGGTGTGTTGGTGATAGGCGAGTGCAGGTAGGCAGTGGTGGGGATTGGTCAGTGAGGTGGGAGGAGCAGATAGGTGGGACAAAAAAAGCGTGAGCGGTATTCATTGATGTTCGGGTGGAGGGGGATGAAGGCAAGTCCTTAACTGAGGACTCCTCCCACCTCACTGACCAATTCCCCACCACTGCCTACCTGCACTCACCTATCACCATTCCACCTACCTTCCCCAGCCCCACCTCCCCCTTCTCTCTCTATTTCAGAAACCCCTTCCCCTTCCCCCTCCCCCATTTCTGAAGGGTCCCGACCTGACACGTCAGCTTTCCTGCTCCTCTGATGCTGCCTGACCCACCGTGTTACTCCAGCTCCACAGTGTTGTCTCAGACTCCAGCATCGGCAGTTCTTACAGTCTCTCAGTTGCAAAGCCCTCTTTTCTGGCTTCCACACAGGTACCTCTAGTATCTTCTCAGGGGTTTACGCTTAGCTCCTGATTTCTCATCAGCATGCTGCCCCTTGACAATTTCATCCAAAAAACACATCTATGTCAGTCTACATTAAGATCATGTCAGCACTTCTCACAATTCCTCCCCTGATGCTTAATTATCAGACCATTTGCTGTTAACCTGCACTGGCCAAAACTTTTGTGAAGACCAAAGCCATTCATTTTGTTCTCGGCCACAAACTGCATTCCATAGATACCACTTTGGCAATTGCCCGAGGTTAAATTGATTGACCGCAACCTTGGGGTCATATTTGACCCCTGGAAGAGCTTCTAATCACTATTTATATTCAAACAACTCCACTCTGCTGAATCCCTCGTCTAAGGCAACTGGTGACAGGCAATAAAATGGTGGCCAGCCAGAAATGTCTGTGTCCCACAAGTGAATAAGAAAAATGCCTTTGCTGCCTGGAGATTTGACCATTTTAATTCTGACACCGCTTTAAATCTCAGAAATGGCAAAATTTACCAGCAATGTGTCCGTTTACTCCCAGGAAACCAGAGACAAGCCCACACTAGTGTTGCGGGCGATTAAAACATCCAAATCACACAGATAAACAGCTTTGAGAAGGGCAGGCATGCGAACAGCAAGATTTTATTGCATTCCAAACTCATGTCCTTACTCGCATCAAGACCCATTCACCTATTGCCCAATGCTTGCTAACCCACGTTGGGTGGTGCATAATTGGGAGCCAATTTGAATATGTTCATACTTGTTTTAAAATTGCTCCAAAGCCAAATTCTTCAAATCTCTAATCTCCTCCACCAGCCCCTCCCCAGAACTCTCATATCTGTACTCAATCATTCCAAATGCAATTTCTCCAATTGTGGTTACAAGGGTTTCAGTGACCTAAGCCCAAAGCTCTGCAATTCTGTCCCTCATTTTCTTTTCTTTAAGGTACCCTGCAATAACCTATACAAGGCCCATAGGGAATCATTAATCTCCTTGTGGAGCTCATTGAGTAGGAGCCCCCTTGTTAGCAGGCAATGGCCTTCCCAGCTGGGCTCATTACCAGAGTCCTTTATAAAAGGAGATTCAGGGATGGGTCTACAGAACTCTCTGTCCCAGGCTGGTACTAACTTATGTATGCCATGAGTAGTGGCTCTATTTTGGTGTTCAACAATGAATGATGTTCCTTTCCAATCAGGCTTCCTGAGTTATTACATACGCATATAACCTTTGAACAAGCTTTTGGAAATTTACACTGAACCACGTAAGGTGACAAGTTGCGACTTAGAACTCTCATATCAAATCACAGAATCATCATAGAAGCCCTACAGTGAGGAAATAGGCCATTCAGCCAACAAGTCCACACCGCCCCTCCGAAAAGCATCCCACCCAGACCCATTCCCCTAAACCCTGCATTTCCCATGGCTAATCCACCTAACTTACACATCCTGGGACACTATGGGCAATTTAGCATGGTCAATCCACCTAACCTGCACATCTTTGAACTGTGGAGGAAACCAGAGCACCTCAGGGAAACCCACACAGAGATAGGAATCACGTGCAAACTCCATACAGACAGTTGCCTAAGGGTGGAATTGAACCTGGGTCCCTGGTGCTGTGAGGCAGCAGTGCTAACCACTGAGCCACCGTGCCACCCAATCCTTTGGGATATCCTGTCACCTTAAAAGGTTTAATATAAATACAAGTATTGATTGATTCCTACAAGTGTACTCCAATCTTCTAAACTGCATTGCATTGAACCCTCAATTCTGATGACCACTAGTGACATTATGCAAAGTGTATGAATATGGAAAATTCCCAGGGTTCAAACAAAATTGAATCCAAGTCAATGGTTCGCCAGTGAATCGCCAAGTCAATCATATATATTAATTCTCTGTGACTGGTGTTGAAAACACTCCATAGCCTAATAAAATTAAACAGTAGCTATTCCAAATGTAAAAGAAAAAATTAACATTTAAAACTTGCAGATTGACCAAGCTCTTTTGAAAACAGAGCCATGCTTTCACTACAAAATGGCCCGACATAAACAGCAAAGTTTTGCAGGTACGCACCTCCTGCCACAAAGCCACAACACATACAGCAACTGCGTCAATGCAGCGACAGGAAATAAACATCTGCCTTTTGGCAATTTGTGTTAAATAGAAAATTATTCAGCAGCTCCTGAGCTTTAATTACAGTTATTTAACAAACTCAAAATTATTACACACTCTTAGTCGAATCACAATGTTATATTACAGAAGCAGGTAATTTTCATCCATCCATCTGCACTGCTATTTCTCACAAATGAAACTAATTCTGTTTTCAAACTGCTCCCCACGCTCTTTATGATTTTTTTTCAAGCAACTAACAACTTTCAAAAGAATTTATGGAACTCCACTTCAACAACTGTTCAAACGAATTTCATGTTTAATCACCTGTTATACAGATTTCCCACATACCACTCTAGTAGTCATAGAGTCAGAGTAATACAGCATGGAAACAGGCCCTTCAGCCCAAACTGCTCCATGCTGACCATAGTGCCCACTCAGATTGTCCTAATTGTCAGCATTTGGTCCATATCCCTGTAAACCCTTCCTATTCATGTATCTATCCAAATGATTCTTAAATGTTGCTATTGTACCTGCCTCAACCACTTTCCCTGGCAGCCCATTCCATATACGCACCATTCTCTGCTTTAAGACGTTGCCCCTCAGGTCCTTCTTAACTCTTTTCCCCCTCACCTTAAACCTATGCCCTTTAATTTTCAATTCCCCATCCCTGGGAAAAAGAATCTCTGCATTCATCCGATCTATGCCGCTCATGATTTTATGCACTTCAGTAAGGTCACCCCTCATTCTCCTACATTCCGAGAAGTAAAGTCTATCCTGGCCAAACTCTCCCTGTAACTCAGGCCTACTAGTCCTGGCAACATCCTTGTAAATCATCTTAGCACACTTTCCAGTTTAACTACGTCTTTGCTATAACAGGGTGACCAAAACTGTACACAATGCTCCAAGTGCGGCCTCACCAATGATTTAGACAACTGTAACATAACATCCCAACTCCTATACTCAATGCCTCGAACAATGAAGGCCAGCACACTAAATGCCTTCTTCACCACCCCGTCTATCTATGACACCTCTTTCAACAAACTATGTGCTTGTACTCCTAGGTCCCTCTGTTCCACAACACTACTTACCATTTGGTTTGACTTTCCAAAATGCAAATCCTCAGACTTGCATTTGCCAGCCCTCAGCCCATTTCCCCATCTGATCAAGGTCCCTCTAATTTTTGATAACTTTCTTCGCTATCAACGTTACCTCTTAATTTTGTATCATCCGCAAACTTACCAATCATTGTACATTCACATCCAGACCATTACGTAAATAGCAAATAAAAGGTTTTGGAACCGACCCCTGTGGCACACCACTAGTCACAGACCTGCAGTCTGAGAAACAACCTTGAACCATCCCCTCTGCTTTCTATCATTGAGCTAATTTTGAATCCAATTAGCAAGCTCTCCCTGGATCCCATACAACCTAACCTTCATGACTAGCCTGTCATGCAGGACCTTGTCAAAGGCCTTACTAAAATCCATACAGACAACATCCACTGCCCTACCCTCATCTATCCTCTTGGTTACCTTTTTGAAAATCTCTAAATGATTAATCAGGCATGACCCACACACAAATCCATGCTGACTATCCCTAATCAGACCTTGACTATCCAAATGTTGGTTGATGCTGTCCCTCAGTATCCTCTCCAATAACTTGCCAACACTGATATCAGGCTCACTGGCCTGTAGTTCCCTGGCTTGTCTTTGCTCCCTTTCTTAAACAATGGAACAACATTAGCCGCCCCTCCAGTCTTCCAGAACTTCACCAGTGGCTAAATATGAAGCAAAATTCTTTGCAAGGGCCTCTGCAATTTCTTCCCTGGCCTCCTACAATGTCTGAGGATGGACTTAATCAGACCCATGGGATTTATCCACCTTAATGCACTTTAAGGCTGCAAACACCTCCTCTCTAGTAGTACGTATGCAGTCCAAAATACCCCCACTTGTTTCCCCTATTTCCTTAGAATCCATGATTCTCGCCTCAGCAAACACTGAGGAGAAATATTAATTAAAAACCTGCCCCATCTCCTGTGGCTCCACACATAGACACTTAGACATTAAGGGAACCTATTCTCTCCCTAGCCACATTTTTAGTCTTAATATAGCTATAGAACCTCTTGGGATTATCTTTAACCTTACCTGCCAGATCCACCTCATACCCTCTTTTTACTTTTCTGATTTTCCTCGTTAAGAGTGCTCCTACATGTTTTATAGTCAGCTAGGGATTCACTGGGCCCCGATAGCTTAAACCCAATGTGTGCTACGTTTTTTTCCCTGACCAGAGCCTCAATATCCCTCATCTGCCAGGGATCCCTAAACCTGCCAGCTTTTCCCTCAACCCGAACAGGAGCATACTTTCCCTGGACTCTTGATATCACACTTTTAAAAGCTTTCCATTTGCCAGTAATTCCTTTTCGTTCAAACAGACTCACCCAATCGACCGCTGCTAGATCCTGCCTAATGGTCCCAAAATTGGCCCTGCTCCAGCTTAGCACCTTAACCTGTGGACCTGTCCACCTTACTCCATAGCTATGTTAAAACTCAGAGAGTTATAGTCACTGGAGCCAAAATGCTCTCCGACTGACACTTCAGTCACTTGCCCGACCTAGTTTTTTTTAAGAGGAGGTCCAGTGTTGCACCCTCCCAAGCAAGGCCCTCTACATATTGAGTTAGGAAACTTTCTTGGACACGTGACAAATTTCACCCCGTCCAGGCCTTTTACACTCTGGGTGGCACAGTCAATACACGGAAAATTAAAGTCTCCGACCAATGCTACTCTATTATTCCTACAGGCATCTGCAATCTCTCTACACATCTGCTCCTCTAGTACCTGCTGGCTATTTGGGGGTCTATAATACAGTCCCAACAGACTGCCCATCTCCTTCTTGTTTCTAAGTTCTAACCATATGGCCCCATTTGATAACCCCTTAAAGGATATCCTCTCTAAGTACTGGTGTTATGTCCTCCCCTATCAAAAGGGCAACTCCCCCTCCTCACTAACTTGTACTTCTGTCACGTCTGTACCTTCTGTATCCTGGAACATTGAGCTGCCAGACCTGCCCTTCTCTCAGCCCTGTTTCTGTTATGGCTATAATATCCTAGTCCCCAGAGCCATTCCATGCTCAGAGTTCAACTGCATTACCAGTCAGGTCTGTGCATTGAAATAAATGCACTTTAAACCAGAAGTCTTTTCCCTCCCTTTACTGAGCCCCTGGCTATCCTGAATAGTAAACTTGCACTCGATGGCTAATGTGTTTTTCCCTGACTTCTCGATAGCCCCCCTCTTATTCAGAGTCCCACCCCCTGCCAAACTAACAAAGAAAATACAATGAAATTTACAGCACAGGAACAGGCCCTCCAAACTAATTTATACACTCCCGGGTAACACTAGCAAATCTCCTCGTGAAGATATTGGACCCCTCTGGTTCAAGTGCAACCTGTCCCTCTTGTAGAGGTCACCTCTTTCGCAGAAGAGATCCCAATGATCTAAGAATGGAAAACCCTGCCCCCTACACCAGCTCCTCAGCCACACATTCATCTGGCCTATCTTTCTATTTCTGTCCTCACTGGCACACGGGACTGAGAGTAATCAGGAGATCACTACCCTTGAGATCCTGCTTTTTAACTTCTACCTAGCTCCCTATAACTCATTTCACAGGACTCTATCCCTTTATCTACCTATGTCATTTGTACTGAGGTGCACGATGACCTCTGGCAGTTCACCCTCCCCCTTCAGAATGTTCTGCAACTGCTCAGAGACATCCTTGACCCTGGCACCCAGGAGGCAACACACCATCCTGGTGTCTCTTCTGTGGCTACAGAATCTCCTCTCTGTCCCCCTCAGAATCGCTCTGTCTGACTGCACCCTTTCCCTTTGAGCCTCACAGCCAGTCACAGTGGCACTGATCCGACTGCTGCTGCTGGCCCCTGAAAGGTCACCCCCACCCCCGACAACAGTACCCAAAGCAGTTATTGTGGGGTTCTCTCTGACCTGCTGTACATTCGTGATGATTATGGCGATATCTCCCAGAATTCTGCTCTGATGATTCTCTCAATTCATTCAAATTAGTCACTTGAATCCATTTTCTAACTGTCCTAAATGTGTTTCTTGTTTGTTGATTGGGTCAATTAAAATAATCTCACCACTTCATCACCTTACAGACTTCTATTTGATGCCACCTTAACCTGCTCAGCTCGCAAAAAAAAAATCCTTCTGATCTCTGACTTCATAAATGCTATCTTTCACACGAACACAAGGAATATGAGCAGAGGTAGACCAATATAGTCAATCAAGTCTTTCCACTATTCAACATGAATGCAGCTGACTGGAGCTTCAATGCTTCTTTCCTGTCCACTCTCCAAATCCTGGGTCAGAGAAACCAGGACATTTGCATCCAAGCTTTAAATATATACAATGATCGAGCATTCACAGTCCTTGAGGGCACAGAAGTCCAAAGGTTAGAGTTATACAGCATGGAAACAGACCCTTCAACCCATTCACCCTGCCGATCAGATATCCTAAATAAATCTAGTCCCATTTGCTAGCATTTGGCCCATATCCCTCTAAAACCCTCCTATTCATGTACTCATCCAGATGCCTTTTAAATGCTGTAATTGGATCAGCCTCCACCATCTCCTTTGGCAGGTCTTTCCATACACGCACCACCCTCTGCGTGAAAAAGTTGCCCCTTGGGTCCATTTTACATCATTTCCCCTCTCACCTTAAATCTATGACCTCTAGTTTTGAACTCTGCAAATCTTAGGGAAAAGACCTTGGCTATTCACCCTATTTCCAAGATTCACCATTCTCTAAATGAAGAAATTCCTCATCTCAATACTAAATGGTCTGCCCTTTGCTCAGACTGCACAACCTGGCTACTGACACCCTCAGACACCAGTGATGTCCTTGGTGCTTCCACCCTGTCGATATGTGTAAGAATTTTGTATGTTTGAATAGAACATAAATCAATTCTCATTCCAAGCCTGAAAGGATATAGACCAAGTAAATTTATATTTTCCACACAGAAGCCGCCCTCTACCTCTGGCATTAGATGGTGAATCTTTCCATAGGTAAGGAGACTAAGAGTTACCACTTTTTGAGTTAAGTAGTGTTTTTAATTTTTACAGCCTTATCTATTTGTACTACCATCTTGAATTATCACCTCAATTTAAAATCCTATTATTCAAGGTTAATTTCTATCCTGTGTGCTCTATTCCAAAATTATTTTACACATTCTTTTCTACACTAAGCAACACATATTTCCCTTCTTCAGGTCTTTCACACCCTTCATTGAATTTGCTAAAGCCACAATTTGTCACCATCTGTAATATTTTTTAAACTTCTCAATTCTCAGATTATTTATGGATGTTAGTAAGAATTCCTCCTCATGGCCCTTGTCATACAATCACCATACTTTCCATTCCAAATAACTTACTTTTTTTTTTTAAAAACAACTTCTGATTCTATTGTTCTGCCATCTATGGCCACATTACAGACAACGTCATGTTGACTTGCATTCCACAGTTAGCAACTTATCAGTTTCTTTTCTAAAATCTATAATATAAACCTTCAATGGATTGTCTTTTCCATCCTCCCTTCCATCAAAAAGTAGGTAGAAAACTCATTTTTAAGCACTTATTAATGCTGTTTAGTTTACAAATTCCATCAATTTTGTCAGAAACTGAAGTAAAACTAGCTTATAGTTAATGATTTTTATTTTATTCATTTGTGGGACGTGGGCATTTCTGGCTGGTCAGCATTTATTGCCCGCTCTTAGTCATCCTTGAGAAGGTGGTGGTGAGCTGCCTTTTAACCACTGCAGTCCTTCTGCTGTAGGCTGATCCATAATGCCCTTAGGGGAGGAATTCCAGGTTTTGGCTCAGTGAAGGAACCGTGATATATTGCCAAGTCAGAATGGTGAGTGGTTTGGAGGGGAACTTGCAGGTGATGGTGTTCCTGTGTATCTACTGCCCTTGTCCTCCTAGATGGGAGCAGGCGTGGGGTTGGAAGGTATTTTCTAAGGATCCTTGGTGAATTTCTGCAGTGCATCTTGTTAACAGTACACACTGCTGCTACTGAGCATCGGTGGTGGAGGAAGTGGATCCTTACGTATGTGATGCCAATCAAGCGGGCTGCTTTATCCTGGATGATGTCAAGCTGCTTGAGTATTGTTGGAGCTGCACTCCATCCAGGCAAGTGGGGAATATTCCATCACACTCTGGACATGTGCATTGGAGACAGTGGACAGCTTTGTGGAGTCAAGAGGGGAGTTACTCATTTGTTTTCTCAGTCATGTTGATGTAGGGAGAAGCACTGGCTAAAACATCAGGCATAGCTCCACAGCTTTTCTTTGAAATAGTGTCACATGATCTTTTACATTCATCTGAGCAGGCATATGAACCTTGGTTTAATGTCTCTTCCAAAAGACAGCATTTCCATGAATGGAGTATTCCTTTAGTATTGCATGAATGTGTTGATTTTAATGCTCAAGTCCTGGGTATCTCAGATTAGAGAGTTACACGAGCCACAGCTGATACTTAATATACGTCATTTCAAATATCAAACATCTACTGAAGATTTCAAAGGAGGAAAGCCTTTCCTGAAAGGCCTTGGGGAAGTTCACAGGTATACAAGTGATCAGCCTGTCTCAGCTTAATAGGAATCAACCTCTTTTGAGCAACGAACACTTCACAGTGCCTCCAGAATAGCAAGACATTACCGAAGCACAGAATGGACTCCTATGCATTCTTCTGAATCTATGGTTCAGGTCTTGCGGTTCTCTTCAACTGCAAATATTTAAGTTCCAGCTGTATTTACAACACAAGTTTAAGAGAAATTCTCCAAGTGTGCCACCTGTTGACGTGTCTACAGAGCTGCCTTTCCAGAACATAATTCCATGTGATCCTCGGGCAGAATATCAAAGTTTTGAGGACTCGAGCTTCGAAGGATGACAGAAAAATAGATACATATTTCAAGTTCTGTGGATACCTGTTCTTGTTTCCCCGAAAACAGGCCATGTTGACTATTGGGACCTTTTTTTTTTTTAAATTAAAAATGTGGCATTTCTTGTAAATCACATTCTAATTAAACCAATACTAGCTGTTGTATTCCACCTAACATCATGCAAGGGATTGTCAATACAAGGTCAAGCTTGTGTCACATTCAAAGTATTTATATTAAATATTGCTGTGCACAAGACTTTATCCACAATCATGCGTCAGCAGATAATTCTCAATTTACAATTTTAATTACATGATTTTTAAGCCTCAGCAAATGGAATGCAAATCAAAGACTTAACCTACTCCTTTTGAATATTAAATTACTATTGAGACAGTCTTGAGCATTCATAACACTAGTTATTTGTCGCATACAAGTCAATTAGACTTCAAGAAGCAAAATTAAAAACTGAAAATGTCAAAAAATCTTAGATGGGTGCACAGTATTCTTATTTTTGTTGAGAAACAACTGATGCAATAGTAACTGTCTATAACTAGAACTGTGAATGAAGTAGTTAAGCAAGACCCTCAACTACTGCTTGTGAAATTGCTACATTCGTTGAGAAAGGGGAACCCCTAGGGGGGATAAAAAGCAGTCCTGTATAGTTTGATTAACCTTATCAATATCCGAATCTACAACATGATCCAGGAGAAGGTTTAACAATGGTAAACATACTGCCGTGTATGACCTGAAAATTGGTTCACACTTATAAATTGTTACAAACTCAACATGCAAGTCATATTGGATACTTCCAGGCTGAAGAGGAGAAAAGGGCAGATTGACAGTCATTGGTGGCTCTAAAGTAGAACTTAACTCGGTGGAAACCAGTAACTGGGGAGATAGTGGTGTAGTCATAATGTCACTGGATTTGTAATCCAGTGGCCCAGACTATTGCTGCATGATATGGCCTTAAATGTCGAAATCCCACCTCAACAGCCGGTAAAATTTAAATCCAATTAGTAAATCTGGAACATTAAGCTACTCTTAGTGACGGTGACCACAAAATTATTACTGAGAGTTGTAAAAGTCTAACTGGATCACTAATATCCTTTCGGGAAGGAAACTGGCCATCTTTACCTATTCTGGTCTATTTATGATCCCAGACACCCAGTAATGTGGTTAACTCTTGTCTACACTCTGAAGCAGGCTAGCAATCACTCAGCTTAAAGCAAATAGGGATGCGCATCAAATAAAAACCCCGAGAGAACTGTGGATGCTGTAAATCAGAAACAAAACCAGAAATTGCTGGAAAAGTTCAGCAGGTCTGGCAGCATCTGTGAAGAGACAGAGTTAATGTTTCAGGTTCAGTGATCCTTCCTCAGAAAACACCACATAGCTAATTACTTGCTAACACTAAAATATTTCAGGAAAATTGGGTTGAGAGTGAAAATAAAGAAAAAAAATATATAATGAACAACATGCCTGACGACTTTTAAAGGCTTTGGACTTCAAGATGGAAACTACTAAAAGCGTCAACATATATACCATTAAAATGTTCAAAGCTAACATCACAGAGTTTTCAATGCTTTGAATAGACATCCCTATGCAATATTAATATAGAAAAACTTAAGAGGCTGTCAAAACAGATGTTACAAAAATGAGTTGATAAAGAAGAAACTGTGTCACCTCTTCAAAGAGAAAAGCAGAGAACTCCGTTGCGTTTCACTTCATTTGAGACTTCCGAATTTTTTCAAGTGGATTTACAAACTAGCAAATTCTAACTCGTAACTTCATATCCGGAGTTTTATAAATTGGTTGTTGCTTCACTTGTTTATCAGCTTGTATGAATGAACAGCAGATTGTAAAATCAGATTTCAATGTCATTTTTATACCTCTGCTTTAACTTCCAAAACTATATTTTCATAACTTCTTTAGAGATCCAGTTTTGATCATATTGACCTGATTGATCCAAGTTGATCTCTTGACTCTTGCTTTGACTGAAATAATTATAAAATATTCTGATTATCTAATTACATTCTTGCATGTTAAGCTATTTAGCTTAGGTTTTATTTCTAAATGCTGTAATTTTGTGCAACTCTAAATAAATGACTTGCCACCCCAAATCAAAATACAGTACTCATACATGCAAGGTACAGGACAACGCCCCACTTGTGCACCTGCTGCAAAGAGGTTGTCTGTCATCCTGCCTCAAGCCAAACAGTCTGCTTTGAAATGCTGCAATAACCACTTTGCCACCACAGCAAGATGTGTACTACAGCAACCTTCAAGTCTGTTAAATGCTGTTATTTCCAGTGTTACTGCATGCATCAAGTTTTTAAAAGCTTAAGACAAACTTTTTAAAGTCAACAATATTAAAGGAGTATTCTGTACTTAGAGGGCAAATGCATTTTGCTGACACACTGAAATATGATTTTTCACTAAATCACCATTTACTGCAGGGAAGTAAGAAATGTTAGTCTGATTAGTTAAGGGTTAAATGTCATTTGACAGTAATAAACAATTGATAAATTGCTGGCTTGTAGAAGTCAAAGCCTTACCTTCATTGGGGATATGTGTGACTGAGAAACAAATCCATGTATATTTTCAATCTGAGACAGGTTCTTCTCTGACACATGTACAAGCTCTGGGCCTTTCACATCATTGCTAATCTGTGGAGAGCTGTGTTCTTGTGGAGATGCATCGTCATCTTGATAACGATACTTCTGTAAAAATGGAAGAAAAACAGGATACTAACAAATAATGCAATTTCAAAAAAAATGTCATCAATTCCAAAATTAAACAAATTTCTAAATAATATCCAGATTATGAAGATACCTTTTCAAATTTTAAATAATTCCAATTCTCAAGGATAATTCATTGATGCAATCAAGTTATCTAACTAACATTCAATAAACTTTGTGGAGAGAGGAAGCAGCATTTTGTTGATAATGCAAGGTTAAATAAATCTCACATTAAAGTATCTATTTCGCACAAAGTTCTTCTTTTGAACTTTTAAAGTGTGCTCAGTTATTCCCCTGGAATCCTGAATAAGATTTGTGCATTTGTAACACCAACAAAGGTTTGGGACTAGATTTCTCAGGTCTCTAGGGCAGGCCATAAAATTAAGCACCACATGACAGCTACAGCCCCCTGCTATTTTACCAGCAGCTCGAGCCTTCAATAGGCCAGCCTGTAGCTAATTGATGGTCGGTTAAGGGCCTACTCTCATTGTCAGGGGAATTCTACCTGCAGCAGGACAAGTCAATGCCGGGCATTCAGCCTGGCAGGTTTGCCTGGTGAGGGTTTTGTATATCTTACAGGCCTTAAAGTTTGGACTCCACTGTAAGATTGGCTGCCATCTCGGAAGTGGCTACTGGTTCCTGTGATGCTTCTCGTTCTATAGAGTTTTCCAGCCTTTTGATTGGCCTGCAGTCTGAAAGCAGGTCTTCTCAGGTAGAGCTGACAGCTCGCTTCAAGTTAATAAACGGCCTACAACTTTTACATGAGGGAGATCCTCCCTCCTTTTCTCATCACTCCTCTGTAATTCTCGATGTATCTAGTGCCATTCCCCTGCACATTCTTCCTTTTCAGATAATAATACAAAGCTCTCTTGAATGCCACCATTAAATCAGCTTCCACTACATACTCTGGACACACTGCCAACAAACAGAGTTCCAGAACTTAACCAGTGCTAGAAAAGGTTTTATACCTCTCCATTGCATTTTTTTTTAAAAAGAACAATTAACTTAAATCTGTCATCCAACAAAAATTGCAGGCAACCAACTGGTGTGGTTTAATGATAAATTCACTCACTTCAGTAGCGAAAGCAACAGAGATGTAAACTTACCTTCACAAATTTTATTTAACAGCCAACTCTTTTAAACCCCAGTGAATACAGGTCAAGTTGACCCAAGTATAACAATCCTGCCATCCCAGTCTGGCAAAATCTTTGATGCACTGCCTCTATGGCAAATACAACTTTTCTTATGTAAAGAGATGAAAACTGCTAACAGCACTCCAGGTGTGGTTTCACCAAGGCACTGCACAGCTGCAGCAAGACTTATTTGCTCCTGTACTCAAGCCCTCTTGTTATCGAGGCCGACATACCATGTGTCTTCCTAACTGCTTGTTGCAGGCACTCAGGTCCCTTTGTTTCCCAATCTATCGCAATTTAAATAAAACTCTGCCATTTTTTATCCTAATATGAGCAACTTGTGTGATGTGAGATATTTCACCTGCCATGCATTTGGCCCACTCACTCAACTTATTAAATTGTCTTAAAGGCTCTTTATTTCTCCCTCACCACAATCAATTCCACCTAGTTTTGTATCATCAGCAAACTGAAAAATATTAAACTTGAGTTCCTCATACAAATCATTAGTATATATAGTATGAATAGCTGGATCCTAAGCACGGATCCCTGCAACACTGTATTTGACACCATCTTTCATTCCTACTGTTTCCTGTGTGCTAACGAATTCTAAAGCCATGCCAATATATTACCACCAATGTTATGTGCTCTGATTTTGTATACTATACTCTTATGAGAGACTTTATCAAAAACATCTTCAGGATTCAAAAGCACAAAATTATTATTTTTTACAGCTTTTAGTCTTGCCTTTTTTTTAATTCATTCATGAAATGACAGCGTTGCTGGCTAGGCCAGCTTTTATTGCCCATTCCACACTGTAGTGGGTCTGGAGTCACATGTAGGCCAGACCAGGTGCAGATGGCAGATTTTCTTCCCTGAAGAAGATTAGTGAACCAAATGGGTTTTTTCAACAACCAGCAGAAGTTTCTTGTACACTGGTAGTAGATTCTTAATTCCAGTTTTTCATTTAATTCAAATTCCACCATCTGCCATGGCAGGATCTGAACCCAGGTCCTCCGAACATTAGCTCAGTTTCTAGCAATATGACCACTAGGCCATCACTTCCCCCCCGACAAATTTTACCAAATGTACAAAATTGCAGGTATACGTAATCTCGACCAGAGCTGCTATTTCAAAGGGGGACAAGTTCAACAGCTAGCTCCTACATGATCCCATTATGCCCCAGCCTATGCAGTACTCTGGCATGCAAGAAAAAAGGAAATGCAAAATAAGTTTCCCATTTTATATAAAAATAAGTTTACAAAATGTATTTCAATGAAGGTAACATTAATTTTATTTCAATACAAGCAGGTCATCTATAGAATGCTCAATATGTCATAGCACATATAGTTTCCAGTATTGAATATCACAGTAGAACTGATTAATGATATGCTGGCTAACAGAAGGAACTACTTGGGAAATACAATAATTAATTTCATAATTACTTTCACAATAAATCATCTGCAGGGTTACAAGATCATACCTAAAAGATTTTCAACTAAATAAGGGCCTATGAAGGTACAAGAATAATTCAAGGAAATGACATATGAAGACTATGCCTTTATTAGAAAGAATTTAGAATAAAATTCAAAGCAAAAGAGAACTGGCGGAGAATTGCAAGCGTCGACAGGAGGAGACTGGGTGGTTTAAAGGCAAGGGAGGGCATTATAATACCAATCTCTCCCATGAGGCACTGAGCACAAATCATGCACATACAAATGAGATAGAAACATTGCTCAAATAAAAACAGATGCTGGAAAAACTTGAGATAGAAGCATCTATGGAGAAAGAAACAGAATTAACCATGAGCCCAACGTGACTCGTCTTTGGGTTTAAAAAACAGGAGTCACAAAAATGTGACTTCCCTACTTGTTGTAAAAATTTTATAGAAAATGAATTGTATAAGAATGGGTGCTCATTTACAAATGAAAGAATTCCATAACTGTACATAAATATTACACTGATGGTCTGACTTAAAGACAGGGATAGCTAGTGTTAAAAATAAAGTGGGGGAAATTGCTGAAAGCATGTGGAAAGTTAATTCTAATTAATTTTAAAGACAATTTTAAATTAAAATAATTCACATTCTGGATCATACTCCAAACAGGCCAAATATTCCCACCTTACAGCACAAACCTAAGGCACTTGGAAGGAAACACTGGCAGTAGAATAATCAATGTGGAAGCAGGCAAATGCACTCAGTAAAGAAAACCTGAACGTGCTTTCCTTCATAAGTGATGCCAACAAAATGGCTGAGAGCACTAATTCCTTTTATTTCAACTGCACAATGTAGTTGACATTTTCACAACACAGGATAGGAAGTTTAGACCTGCAGAAGTATTCAGTTGACAGAGACCGATATAGTTGAAGATCCAATTTTTATACAAGCACGCATACAGGGGACACAGCTCATAAAGAGAAAGCCTCCCCTATCATAGCTCAGTTACTTATGTGAGCATCCTAATTAGATGACTATAAAACTATTACAGTACTTTACAATTTTACATGAAACGAGATATGTCTCCAGTCAATGCATTCCACAGGGATTGTGTTCTTTGTGAGACAAATCAGGTTCTGTGCTGCACAATCCACAAAGATCATACCTCTAAGTTTTAAAACAGTTCTCTATTCTGTTTAGTGATTATTTCTTTGCAACGTTTTACGAGTCTTCATTCTTATATGAGTATGCACTGAAGTGGGCAGGTTCCCTTTGTGATTTTATACAGGTTTTCACTTTATCCATTTACTGCATTCATTTCAATATAAGCTTGCTATTTCTATGTAAAGTGGGAAGTTATTTATATCTATTCTAATGATCTAGCCTCCTTTGTGATTTCAAACAGGTCTTGGTTTCGAGTGAGATCACAGAAATCTTACTGAAGGCAGCCATTTGGCCTAGTGTGCTTCAATTGAGGATCATTACCAACTGCCATTCCCCTGCGTTTCCCCTTATTCTTGCACATTTTCTTTTAATCCAAATAATCGACCAATACTCTCTAAAATGCCTCAAATGAACCTGCCACCACCATATTGGTAGGCAATGCAATCCAAATCCTAACTACTCCCCTGCTAAATTTCTTTTTCCTCTCATCACTCTTGCTTGTTTTGCAAATCACTAAATCTGCACGCCCCCCCCTTATTGTTTCTTTTATAAATGGAAATAGCTTCCCTCTAACTCCTTCAACCACCCTGCTTACGGTTTTGAAAACCTGTGTCACATCTCCTCTTAGTCTCTTTTTCTCCAAGGACAGTCCCAACTTTGTCACTCAGCTCATCACTCACATTTCCCTGGAGCCATTTCTATAAATCACTTGGGCACTCTCTCCAATGCATTCCCATCCTTCCCATAATGTGCCACCTAGAACATACAGAATATTGCAGCTGAGTTTTAACAAGTGCCTCAACCCCTTTCAATGCCTGCAGTCAAATTTTCTATTAACTGGCTATTAAGCTCTACATTCACGTTTCCTTTCAAGCTGTACAAATTGCAATTAGGTATTCTTTTTAAATGAAGAAAAAAAGCATAATAGTACTTTAGGAATGTCTAAGCATGACTACTTCATAATGTTTGTTTGAGGAGTTTCCTTCCTTCATTCACCTCTCTAAAACAATCAGACAAGATGATTTTCTTGAACTTTCACAACAAATATTTGATACAGCGACCGTCAACTTACTTTCCATCTTACTTTTCACCTGGACCATCTCTAACACCTCTCTCAACTTCCTGGACCTCTGTCTCCATCTCAGGCAACCACCTAGAAACCGATATCCATTTCAAGCCCACCGACTCCCACAGCTACCAAGAATACACCTCCTCCCACCCACCTTCCTGCAAAAATGCCATCCCCTATTCCCAATTCCTTCGCCTCTGCCGCATCTGCTCCCAGGATGAGGCATTCCATCCCGTACATCTCAGATGTCCTCATTTTTCAAGGACCGCAACTTCCCCCCCTCAGTGGTCGAGAACGCCCTCAACCGTGTCTCCCGCATTTCCCGCAACTCATCCCTCACACCCCGTCCCCGCAATAACAACCAAAAAAGAATCCCCCTCGTCCTCACGTACCACCCCACCAACCTCCGGATCCAACGCATCATCCTCCGACACTTCCGCCATCTGCAATCCGACCCCACCACCAAAGACATTTTTCCCTCCCCACCCTTATCTGCTTTCCGGAGGGACCACTCTCTCCGTGACTCCCTTGTCCGCTCCACACTCCCCTCCAGCCCCACCACACCCGGCACTTTTCCCTGCAACCGCAGGAAGTGCTACACCTGCCCCCACACCTCCTCCCTCACCCCCATCCCAGGCCCCAACAAGACTTTCCACATCAAGCAGATGTTCACCTGGACTTCTGCTAATGTGATATACTGCATCCGCTGTACCTGTTGTGGCCTCCTCTACATTGGGGAAACCAAGCGGAGGCTTGGGGACCACTTTGCAGAACACCTACGCTCGGTTCGCAATAAACAACTGCATCTCCCAGTCGCGAACCTTTTCAACTCCCCCTCCCATTCCTCAGACGACATGTCCATCCTGGGCCTCCTGCAGTGCCACAACGATGCCACCCGAAGGCTGCAGGAAGAGCAACTCATATTCCGCTTGGGAACCCTGGAGCCCAATGGTATCAATGTGGATTTCACAAGCTTCAAAATCTCCCCTCCCCCTACCGTATCCCAAAACCAGCCCAGCTCATCCCCACCTCCCTAACGTGTTCTTCCTCCCACCTATACCCTCCTTCCACCTCAAGATGCACCCCCATTTCCTACCTACTAACCTCATCCCACCCCCTTGACCTGTCCGTCCTCCCTGGACTGATCTATCCCCTCCCTACCTCCCCACCTACACTCACCTTTACTGGCTCCATCCCCGCCTCTTTGACCTGTTTGTTTCTTCTCCACCTATCTTCTCTATCCATCTTCTACCCGCCTCCCCCTCTCTCCCTATTTATTTCAGAACCCCCTTCCCCTCCCCCATTTCTGAAGAAGGGTCCAGGCCCGAAACGTCAGCCTTCCTGCTTGGCCTGCTGTGTTCATCCAGCTCTACACCTTGTTATCTCTATTTCCATCTGCTTGTTTGATTTTCGTAGTTTTAAGCTAACCTGTATAAAGACTGGCGTGCCTCCAATACTATCAAATTTCTCCAATTTCAGTTAGTGCAAAGGCACTGCAGGAGAAGAGCAGTTCAAGAAACCAGCAGCAAAACATCAGCACGTTTAAAAACTAAAATAACACAAAGAAAGTAAATCATATTTCACAAAGCCAAACATCATTGAACCAGGTCACATTCAAAATTAGTAACTCTTGGCTGTGTGGCAATTACATTCACTTCCTTCCTGCCATATTAAGGGCAAACACTGTACTCGTTGCAACAACACACTCATCTCACAACTCCCAAATCTACTATTGAAAGACATTACATAAACCAAAAAGTAATAGATCAAAATGTACTTCAAAAGGCTTTGCTATTAGAATGGTCTTCAAAACCAACACACCAAAGGAAATGTAATCTATCAAATATCTTTTCATTTCTGTTGTTTAATTTAACCACTATGCAATACTTACATCCAGACAATAGCTGGGTGTTATTTGCCAAAACATCATCGTGAAGAATTATCTCAATTTGATGACAACAGTTAATGCTGCAAATCCAATTCTTGGGAGACTAATATGTTGTAGCCTCAGTAGATTTCCCAAGACAACCCTCAGATTTAAAATTTCTGAAAGGGTGCTTGCAACATTTTAGTTTGGAAATGGGTGTAGATGATAAATTTGACCTTCCAAGTCTTAAAAAGCTGCAGGAGAGAGAGATGTAATTTGTTCAACGGACCTGTCAGCTGAACCCATAAGATCATCAAAGTTGCATGTACCAGGCATGACATTCCAGGTAACCTGTTTGATTGGCAATTGGTGAAAATAAAAGTGAATTTTCATTTTGAGAAAAGGAACCATGTCCAAAAGTTAATTTTGAAAGTCAAACTGGTTCACCTTCTGCAACTAGAAAATAATGTGACTCACTTAAAGCATTAAAATCAATTGTAATAATGTGATAAACAGAACAAGTAGTCTAAAATCTACGTTGACATTTCAGCACTCTACCTCAGAAGTTTGATGAGATATCAACTGTTGCTGGGATTCAAACCAAAACCTTCCAATCAAATCAGCAACATTAAAACCGACCGACCAAGAATTCAGACAATTACTTTATTAATAAAATTCTTATACCAGAAAGACACTATTTTAAACACAAAAAAGTCCAAATCATAATAATATATTTACATGCAACTGTATTGGTACAGTAACTTAGCAAGTAGAGCACAGAAAAGCATCAGCAAGCCATCCCTGGCTTTCTTTATTGCAAGGGCAGCACGGTGGCACAGTGGTTAGCACTGCTGCCTCACAGCGCCAGGGACCCGGGTTCGAGTCCAGCCTCGGGCGACTGTCTGTGTGGAGTTTGCACATTCTCCCAGTGTCTGCGTGGGTTTCCTCCGGGTGCTCTGGTTTCCTCCCACAGTCCAAAAGATGTGCAAGTTAGGTGGATTGGCCATGCTATATTGCCCAAAGTGTTCAGGGAGGTGTAGATTAGGTGGGTTATAGGGGGATGGGTCTGGGTGGGATGCTCCAAGGTTCGGTGTGGACTTGTTGGGCCGAAGGGCCTGTTTCCACACTGTAGGGATTCTATTCTATTCTATTCAATGCTCAGTGTACCACTTACTCCAGCAGTAAGTAAGTTTCAGCGGTTCAAGGAGGCAGCTCACCATCGCCTTCTCAAAGTCGATTAGGGACAGATAATAAACACTGGCACACATAGCATTGTCTTACAGGGAAATAAACAAAAAAGCAGCCGGTATCAGACAGACACACAGGTGAGCTCTTGCTGAAATGGTGGCATTGCTGAATGATTTCTATACGAATAAACAAACATATACGTTACGATTAGGTTAGAAGCGGGTCATGACCTTTTTTTAAAATAAACTTCCTCTCAGTCACAACTGAATTTTTCAATTTGTAGCATAAAGCTATCACTATCTAAACTCAGTTCATTGATCAAAAATCATAGAATAGAATAGAATCCCTACAGTGTGGAAACAGGCCCTTCGGCCCAACAAGTCCACACCGAGCCTCAAAGCATTCCATCCAGACCCACCCCGCTATAACCCACCTAATCTACGCATCCCTGAACACTACGGGCAATTTAGCATGGCCAATCCACCCAACCTACACATCTTTGGACTGTGGGAGGAAACCCACTCAGACACAGGGAGAATGTGCAAACTCCACACAGACAGTCGCCCAAGGGTGGAATCGAACCCAGGTCCCTGGCGCTGTGAGGCAACAGTGCTAACCACTGAGCCACCGTGCTGCCTCAAAAACGGAGAATCAATTCCAAGAGGTTGTTTTGAGTCAAAGTGAATGGACTTCAATTACTGGGAAAAAAACACAACAAATACACCCATAAGACACGGGGCTTAGTTCCTTATTTTGAAGTAGTGGGGGGAGAGAGGAGAGTGGGGTGGAGGTTGGTTCAGCTGTCTGGTACAGACAGGAAGGTAAAGGCAGTTGTACTTTGCAGTTTTTAAGTCTGAGTAGCAAGAATTAAAACAGCCAGAGTCCCACTGTTCAGTTGCTGTCTTATTCCCTCTAATGTGAAGCCACAGAACTCCTGCAGTCCTCAGTTGATGCTGTACAATAAAATCACAGAATCCCAAGAGTGTGGAAGCAGGCCATTGGGCCCAACGAATCCACACTGACCCTCTGAACAGCAGACCCACCCTAACCCTATAACCCTGCATTTCCCATGGCTAATCCACCTAGTCAGCATATCTCTGGACACTATGGGCAATTTAGTATGGCCAATCCATCGTAGGTGCACATCTCTGGACTGTGGGAGGAAACCAGAGCCCCTAGAGGAAATTCACACAGAGACGGAGACAATGTGCAAACTCCACACAGAGTCACCTGAGGGAGGATTCGAACCCAGTCCCCAGCACTGTGAGGCAGCAACACTGGGGCTCAAATGGCAAAGAAAGGAGCTGATGAAAAGCAAAAGGGAGCAAAAGAAAGAGAGGAGCGCGAGGGGGGGGGGAAGAGGTAAAAGAGGGAGAGAGCGAGGAAGACAGAAAAAGGGAGACAGGCAGAGATAAAGAAACACACATCTAGTCTCTGTTCATAAATCCACTCTCCCCAGTCTCTCCTCTGTTGCTCAGAAGCAGCCGTTGATAAAGGTCCAACTGCATATTCTGGAATCTGCTCACTGATTTCTCAAACTGAGTACTTACCACATCGTGGTTATTGTATTGGACAAAATCGTAACAACATAATAAATAACAATGATATAATAAAAATAGTAAAAATTAAACCAATAATGTTATTTATTCGTTATGGATGACCTTCATTACCATTGAGGTGATGGTGCTGAGCCACTGTATGAAACTGCTGCAAACCCACAGGTGTAAGAATGCCTTCAGTGCTGTTAATCACGGAATCAAAAAGAGATCCACAGCACAGAAATGGGCACTTCAGCCTATTTAGGCTGCATCAGCACCTAACTATTTTAATCCCATTTTTCAGCACATGCCCCACAGCCTTGTATGCCTTGGCATCACAAGTGCACATCTAATTACAGTATATATTCATGTAAAGGTGAATTTTTTAGACTTTAAGGTTAAATTTATGGGGTCGACTATTACATGGATACTACTTTTGAGTGGCTGAAATTCATGCTACAGTCCAAAATACCATATCATTATCAGAAACCCAATTGAACTCTAAACGAATAAAGAACAAAACACAACGAATTACAGTAATTACTGTAATATCTTATCTAATTCAGCAGGCAGCTTTTGTGCAATCTTAGTTTTCTGCCGAAGTACTAAGTCATGCCTCCTTATGAACCCTGTGCACCATCCAGCACTTGCCTTGAAATCCGAAATTCCACCCTTCTTTGATTCGTTTCATGCATGGATTCGGATGGCTTCACAACTAACACATTTTCCATTTTGACGATTTTCAAGTACCCACTCAGCAACGTTTTTCTCCAATTGTGGCCACTTGCTAGGTTTACCTCGGTTGGCAAACTTTCATTATTGCATTGTATGAAGTTGGTTTGATAACTTTCTCCAGTCCCTCAAGTTTCTCCAAAACACAAAATTCTCTTGCTGCTACAGTTATTTGTCTTCTCTGCAACTTCAATAACTTTGTTTAAGTGCTGCTGTATATTTATTGCTTTTTCTGGCTAGTATCTTGACACAAAAATGATAAAGAAATTTAAAAACATGTAACAGCACGAAAAATAAGTCATTCCTCATTGTAACATTTACACACAGGATACCTTGACACACAAATGTCAGTCTGTTATCTGTGAAGAACTAGGACCGTCTTTCACATTAGATATGGAAAATTCCAGATCTTTTGGCCAAAAATAAGGGGTCGACTTTTACAAGATTGACTTTTACACAAGTATATACTGTACTCAAAATGTTATGAGGGTTTCTTCTTCTACCACCTTTATAGTGAGCTCCAGATACCCACCATCCTCTGGGTCAAAACATTTTTCTTCATATTCCTTCTAAAACACCTGCCCCCTTACCTTAAATCTATGCCCGCATGTCATTGATCCCTCCACCAAGAGGAAAGGTTCCTTTCTGTCTGCCAGTCATAACTTTATAATTCCCAATCAAGACCCAACACTGATCCCTGCAGAACATCATTGGACACAGGCTTCCAGGCGCAAAAACATCCATTGTCCATTTTTCTGAAGAAGGGTCTAGGCCCGAAACGTCAGCCTTCCTGCTCCTCTGATACTGCTTGGCCTGCTGTATTCATCCAGGTCTGCACCCTGTTGTCTCATTGCCCATCACCCTCTGCTTCCTGCTACTAAGCCAATTCTGGTTCCAAACAGCTAAATTTCCTCGGATCCTATGGGCTCTTACCTTCGCAATCAACCTCCCTTGAGAGACCTGTTTAAAACCCAGGCATAAAGGGTTATGAAGATAGTACAGGTAAAAGGCAACGACGTGTGCAAAAGCCATGATCATATTAAACGGCGCAGCAGGCTAGACGAATTGAAATGCCTATTCCTACAGTGCTTTTCTAATTTTCCTGCCAAAGTGAACAATCTCACAATTGTGCCAAATTTTTGATAATTTATTTAACCTATCCATATCCCTTTGCAGACTATATGTCCTCTTCACAACTTACTTTCCTACTTTTGTGTCATCTACAAACTTAGCAGTGACACAGGCAGTCCTTTTATCCAAATAATTTTTACAAATTTACAATCCATAGCAATCAAGTCTTACTTTGTGTAGGAAGCTTGTTAAATTCTGGAAATTTGATCATATCACATCTAAGGATTTCCCTTTATCCATTCTGTTTGTTAGATACTAGAATCATTTGAGAAAGTTAGTCAAAAACTATCTCCCTTTCACAAAACCATGTTGACCCTGTGAGGCTACTTTGGCATTCAAATCATAACCGTGCTACCTCCTTTCTAATCAATCGCTGCATATTCTCCATGATAGACGTTAAGCCAACTCACCTGTACTTTGCCCTTTGTCTTCCTCTTTTCTTAAATGGAGGGCTTGCATTCACTATATTTCAAACTGTGACCTTTCCAGGCTCCAACAATTTTTGGGAAAAAAAAACCCATGCATCTAACATCTCAGGAGGCCAGTCTTTTAGTACCAGAAGATAAAGGTCCACCAACAGTTGACAGTTTTAGATCTAGTGATTTTCTCAATAGCCTTTCCCGTGTGAATGTAACTGGTTTACATTCTTCCTTCCCAGATACCCCATGATTTTCAATGCTTTCTACATCAAGACAACAGTTGAGATTCAGAAGAATTTCAAAAGCTGTCCAGGATTTCGGGGGTAATGAAAGGCACTAGGTAAATGCATGTTCATTCTTTCAGTAGTTTGTAGGGTGTTGCATTGTCCATGTTCACCATGCCAGTTACTTCCACAAATTCAAAGCTTCTGTTGACCTCCATTTACTTTCTCTGCATCTTGGTGTTTTAACAATTTTCATTTTCAATTAAAGTTACAAGCAAAAGGCAAAGAAAAAATATAAGTACCTACAGATCTCAAATTAGGTTGTGGGAAAGATCGTCAAACCAAAACAGAATGTGGAAGACTGGATAAAATATCAAAGCTTTAAACTTAATCACATTATCACAGGATGTAAGGCAGCCCAGAATATAAGCCATTCTGGTTTAGGAAATGATAAACTGTAAGACTTGGTATCTCAGTTCAGGATCTTCTCATTCTCTCTGCAGTAATATCTTTAGAAAGACATGCACCTCTCTACCACTCTGTAGACTAAGTCAACAGTATTACAACAGAATAATGCAACATATTGCAGAACTTGAGGGACCAAATGACAGAAGTCCATTTAAAATGAAAATAGTGAAAGTTGCTCGTCATTCTCAAGCCAGCAGTTAGAATCTAAAATGAACCTACACTGGCAGTACAGGAACAGCACCCATTCATCAAAGAACCTAGCAATTTTATATTTTCAGTTTTATCTGTCATAATGAGCATTGTCATATTAGCCAACGTCACAACGCAAATATGAAAAGGTCAAACACAAGTGTACATGGTCACTTATCCAATAATCGAGCACAAGTAATTATTAAATACTCTTCTTCTAAAGAATGGATGACTTGCATCCTTCTCTTTCCCTTCCACAGTAAATTTACTGGAAGATTACAGGAACATAGAAGTTCACAGACAAACTGATGCGTTGAGGAGTCACTCGAACCAAAACGTTAACTCTGATTTCTCTCCACAGACGCTAGCAGACCTATTGAGCTTTTCCATCAACTGTTTGAAGTCCAATGCTTACTCATTTCAAGGAGCATTCACACAAGATGCATCCATGAAGAAGCAGATTCCCTCTCCAGAGTACTCAGTACAGATTGATATGTCTACATCTTGATCACTTAACTTTCCCTGTATATCACAAGTCGACCTAACAACTCATCACTCCATCCAGAGTTATGCAGGGAAAGGCCATTCCACCCTTTGCCAAGTTCTAAGCAATGAAGCAAAATTATTTCAACACATTTCACATAGCACAACAATAACTTACACTGGAAATCTGCAATCATTAAAAAGGGACAGGAGAAAGATCACCATCCTTAAGAAAGTACCAAAGGACTGTGTCTAAGCTTAAGAGGGCATCTGGATCACAGATGCTGCAATCAAAATTTGGTGAGGCGATGGCCTAGTGGTATTATCATCGGACTGTTAACCCAGAGACCCAGACTGGGGTTTGAATCCCACTATGGCAGATGATGGAATTTGAATTCAATAAAAGTCTGGAGTCCAATGATGCCATTGTCAATTGATGGGAAAAATCCATCTGGTTCACTACTGTCTTTTAGGGAAGAAAACTACCATCCTTACCTGGTCTGGCCTACGTGTGACTCCAGATGCACAGAATTGTGGTTGACTCTTGCCGGTCCTTTGGGCAATTGGGGAAGGGCAATAAATGCTGGCTTAGCCAGTGACGTTCATGTGGCATGAATGAATAAAAGAAATCAAAAACACAGTTTAACTAAGTACTCCTAAGTCAGATAGTTCAAACTTCATTTCAGGACTTGGGCACATGATATCAATGCAGTAAAAACTATTATTGAAGATTGCCCTTCAGATCAGACACACAATAAAAGGTCCTATTTTTCTATGAAACCTGGCTTAAAAGATTCTTCAGCACTATTTGAACAGGTGTGTTCCCAGTATCCTGGGAAATATTCACCACCCAGCCAGTGTTACTTAGACAGATTTAACTGATTACTCATCTTTGCTGCTTGTTGTAACCTACTGTGTGTTAATTGGCTATTACAATATCCTCCGAAACATTAACAATACTTGCAAAGATAATTTTGCCCCAAGGACACGAATGGCAGCAGATAGTTCTTCCCATCTACAAATGCCTCTTGTATTTCCTAACCAGAATATTTCAGACTCAAAGCTGTAAAATTTTTGAAGCCATCACCAAACTCACTGGCTAACTCAAAGAGATTACGTTTACAGGATGATTTAACATTCAGGATGTCCGAATATGTATTTCGGTATCAATTACTTTTGAAGTGTTATTATTGTTACGTGAGGAAAAACTATCAGTGTGTCAGCAGCACAAACACAGAGACACCTTCCAAACACTCAATTGCTGCCATATAGAGCAAGGGCTGCAGATGCCTGGAACAGAATCATATTTTTTGTCATTTTGTAAGCTTGACATACTCAGATTGTTAAATGGTTAATTTTATATTTTATACCAGACTAAATGCCCAAAAAAAAACACCAAACAACTGCACTGATGTCTCTGACTATTATTTCACCAGCGCTGCAAATGCAAAGTGATGCCCTTGAAAGTGATGCTGCATCACCCCCATCAGACCAACAAGAATTAATCCCAGTGTTACAGTAGCACCATGAGATTCAAAATTAATTGGAACAGAAGCCTGGAGCCAGACCGCTGTTCCCAGAGTCATACCGAAGTACTTTTTTTAAAAAGTATGTACAGTACCAAGTTTGATAGAAAGCATGGACCAGATTTTCATACTGAACAAGAATTATTTATTACAGGTAATGTTTTCTAACGAAATCTCTAATCCTCATACAAATTCTCCCATCACCCCACACACATGCGCATAAACAAATAGGAAAAATGGATTTGGTTCTGAAGAAGGGTCATTGAACTCAATGTTAACTCTACTTTCTCTCCACAGATACTACCAGACTTGCTGAGTTTCTCCAGCAATTTCTGTTTTTGTTTCAGGTCTTCAGCATCCACAGTTCTTCATTTTATTTTATGAAAAATACAGTATTGGCAGAGATTCAAGACAAACTAGGAAGCCTGTTCAAGGGTCTTTGCTTCTCAGTTCTGATGTTGACGCAATGTTTCTTTGGCTAGCCAGACCGCATGTTA
>NC_063344.1:23451992-23470157 GCF_021869965.1 Rhincodon typus
GGGAGTGGTTTAGACCATAAGACCGTAAGGTTTAGGAACAGAGTCCAGCCCCAACATTCAATTGACTGATAGTTATCTCCATCCCATTCTCTACCTTCCATTGATCCCCTTACTAATCAAGAACCTATCTATCTGTCTTAAGTACACTCAGTGACTTGGCCCCCACAGCCTGCTGTGGCAATAAGATCCACAGATTCACCATCCTCTGGTTGAAGAAATAGTTCCTTTCAATTCTATAGGGTTGTCTCTTCACTCTGAGGCTGTGCCCTTGGGGCCCTAGTCTCTCCTACTAGTGGAAACATCATCTTCTCCATGTCCACCATTCTGTAAAGTTCAATCAGATCCCTCCTCATCTTTTTAAACTCCATTGAGTACAGACCCAGAGTCCTCAAGATTAATCCAAGATTAACAGGTAATGTTCTGGACACCTAGCTTTGAATCTCACCACATAGATGATGGATTGTGGATTCAAGTTTTAAAAAATCTGGAATTACGAGTCTAATGATGACCATGAATCCATTGTTGGAAAAACCCATCTGGTTCACTAATGTCCTTTAGGGAATGAAATTGCCATCCTCACTTGGTCTGGCCTACATGTGACTCCAGACCCACCGTAATGTGGTGACTCTTAACTGCCATTTTGGGTGATTAGGGATGGGCAATAAATGCTAGCCTAGCCAGTGACACTCTCGTCCCGTGAATGAATTAAAAAAAAATCCACTTCCAAAGGCAGCACGTTCTTCGTTTAGATACAGGGCCAAAACTGCTCTGTGTTCTAAATGTGGTATGACCGGAGGTTATACAGCCTCAGTGCATCTCTGTTTTTGTATTTTAGCCCTCTTGAAACGAATACAAACATTGTATTTGCCTTCCTAATTGCTAACTGAACCCACAAGTGAACCCACAAGTAAACCTTAAAAGAGAATCCTAATCTCGGACTCCTTGTTTTACAAGCCTGTGGAATAAACATTGAAGAGCATTAGCTTGTTGACAGTTCGGATTTTGATTTGCTTTAAGGGAAAAACTCCTATCTCCGTCTTCAGTTTGCAGAGGTCTTGGTGGAGTTTAGACGTGAAACAGTCTTTCCTGAAGAAAGGAGAGAATTTAGGTCTGTCAGGTAATAGGTTAACTCAGTATATGGATTTTAGTTTGCAAGTTCCAAATTAGAAATGCTTGGTTAGAACCCTCAAGGTGTTATTTTAAGCTGAGAAAGCCTAAGCTTTGATGTATGACTAATCAATGAAGAGGAAACCAAACTCTGTCAAGACTGGGAGTTGAATTAAACCCATATGTGATCAAACAGTAAACTGTCACAGGTTTGAGTACTGTAAAATGATGGTTTTGGGATAGATGGGCTTGTATTTTTACATTGTTTCTAAATCTTTCAAATTATATTATATGTAATACTCCTTGGTTTATTCTACTTTATCTTCGTTTGTTTTGTGTAATAAACTTTTGTTCTATTGCTAAAACTCGATCTGCAACATAGTGTGCTTGTTTGTGTAGGATCATTACATTAAATAAAAAGTAATTATGATCTATCAAGCCAGGTTTCAGTCTCAGAGCTGATTTGTTAAGAAATAAACTGATATCATCATGATAGAGGAGTCACAGATGCAGTGCAAGTGATGACATTTACCAATATTCTTTACTGTTTCTTTCCTTAAGAATGGAGGTCAGGTGGAATTGCTGCAGTTTTTGTAATATTGTGCTAAGGTGATCACTGAGCATTCATACTGGACAGGCCCTTGCCAACCCCTTCATCTATGTGAAAATGTTGACTAAGAGATGCAACAAAGTAGAAATGGTTTGGAAGAGTCAATATGTTTGTGACAGGAGTGCATGCTCTTGTATCGTCCTGGAGTCTAAGGCTGACCAATTATTAGCTCCCCACTCCAGTCGTGAAAGCATGCTTTGACATGAGGCAAAAGGTAGGAGTATGCACATCCAACCACTGTGTCGAAGTGGCCATATTCTCCAGCTTAACCCTGTCACGTACATTGAACCACTGTTTGTTTGAAATAATTTTTCATTTACCTGTCTATTAGAAGACACTTGTAAATGCATACATGTAAATTGAAATTCAATTAATTTTAAAACTTTCCATTAGCTGACGAGTAAACCCGGATTTCCTTAGGAGCAGAATTAGGAACGGAAGTTGACCGCTCGGCACCTGGAGCCTGCTCTGCCTTTCAATAAGGTCATGGCAGGTGATGTGATGGCTTTTTTGCCATCGTACTTAATCTCGTACAATGTGTAGAATCCATAGATTATCACTAGAGAAATAATATAAGGGAACTAATGGGTCTGAAGGCCAGTAAGTCCTGGTTGCAACCTAGGATTTTGAAGGAAGTAGTTATAGAGATTGAGTATTCACTGGTTGTAATTTTTTTAAGACCCCTTTTAATTCTGGAAAAATCCAGAGGATTGGAAGTCTGCCAATGTTAAAACCCCTTGTTCAAAAAGGGAAGGAGACAAAAGAGAAGTAATTATCAGCCAGTTACCTATCATTGAGAAAATACTAGAGCCCATTTTAAGGATCTAATGGAAGAGCATTAAAAAATAATAACATAATCGAGCAGAATCAATATTGCTTAATGAGGTGCAATTATGCCTGACAAATTTTAGAATTCTCTAAGGAGGTAATAAGCCAGATCAATAAAGGGAAAGTAGATGTAATATGTTTGGATTTCCAGAATGTGTTTGATAAAAGTTCTGCCTATAAGCTACTTAGAACCTATAGCGGGCACAAAAGATGTAATGAGGAACAGCAGTAGGATGTTTTCAGCAGGCAATAGGGAAGCCATATACATTGTTGGCTTTTATTTCAAAGAGCCTTGCGAAAACTATATAAGACAGTAGTCAGACCACACCTGGAATACTGTGAAATGTGTTGGTCCCCTTAACTAAGAAAATACATACTGGCATTGGAGGCAGAATGGAGAATATTCACGAAGCGGATTCCCTGTATGGAGGGATTATGAGGAGTGGTTGTGTGAGTTGAACATGTTGAGAAGAATGAAAGAATACCTTATTGAAACATGTTTGATTCTTAGGGCATTTAACAGGGTGGATACAGAGACACTTAGCCTTGTGGGAGAGTCTAACACCAAGGGGCATCATCTAAGGAAGAGGTTGCCCATTTAAGGCAGAGAAGGAATTTCTTCTGAGGACAGAGATAAGAAGGTGCAGAGCTGGATGAACGCAGCAGGCCAAGCAGCATCAGAGGAGCAGGAAGGCTGATGTTTCGGGCCTAGACCCTTCTTCAGAAATGGGGGAGGGGAAGGGCGTTCTGAAATAAATAGGGAGAGGAGGGAGGTGGATAGAAGATGGATAGAGGAGAAGATAGGTGGAGAGGAGACAGACAGGTCAAAGAGGCGGGGATGGAGCCAGTAAAGATGTGTGTAGGTGGGGAGTTAGGGAGAAGATAGGTCAGTTCAGGGAGGACGGACAGGTCAAGGGGGCGGGATGAGGTTAGTAGGTAGGAGATGGGAGGAGGGGATAGGTGGGAGGAAGTTAGGGAGGTGGGGACGAGCTGGGCTGGTTTAGGGATGTGGTGGGGGGAGGGGAGATTTTGAAGCTTGTGAAGTCCACATTGATACCATTGGGCTGCAGGATTCCCAAGCGGAATATGAGTTGCTCTTCCTGCAACCTTCGGGTGGCATTGTTGTGGCACTGCAGGAGGCCCAGGATGGACATGTCGTCTGAGGAATGGGAGGGGGAGTTGAAAAGGTTTGCGACTGGGAGGTGCAGTTGTTTAGTGTGAACCGAGCGTAGGTGTTCTGCATAGCGGTCCCCAAGCCTCCGCTTGGTTTCTCCGACGTAGAGGAGGCCACACCTTCCTGCACTAGTTACCTTTATCATTTCTTATCTTTACCCAAACTCCTCCTCCTTCCTAGGTGCCAAATCTTGGATCATCACTCTGTTTGGCCAGTGCAATCTTTTTATCAATAAAGTCATCCCTCCACATTTTCCTAGCTTCCTCTCTGCCCTTAATGTCATTTGCAATCTTCAATATTCAAGTTCCTGTCTGTTATTCTGCAGCCATGTCTGTAAAAGCGATCAGATTGTATATGCTTGTTTTTATTTGTGGTATCAGTTCATTTGTTTTGTTTCAAATATTGTGTGCATTGAGATATGGGGTCATTAGTTTTGTTTCTTTTTAATTTTGTAACCTCTGGTCTTGTCTGCTTTTGCACTCTTAGTCCTGTGCTATTTTTCCCTTTCTTCCAAGGTCCTTTTTTAAAGTAGTTTTCTCTTGAGACTGTTAGGGTGAATGTACATCTTGGAAGTAAAATGATTGGTTTACAGCACAACTATTTGCTGCTTGATATTTTTAACACCTTTCTGAAGTTTGGGAGACACTGCAGAGTTTTCGCAGGCCCTGAGTAATATGAACAATGATAAGTCAGTTGGGGAAATATAGTGAGAACAATAGAGATTCTTGGAAGATTGCTACCAGTGCCTCTGCTATCTCTGTAGCTACTTCCTTTAATATCCCATCAGATCCAGGAGACTTGTTGGTTTTTAGCCCCATTAATTTCCCTAGCATTTTTTCACTAATGATAGTTATTTATTTCTTCTCTACCTGATGCCCCTGAAGGCCCAGGATGTAAATTTTGGAACAGACTCCCAGCATTAGTTTACAGAAAGGCCGTTGTAGTCTATTGGCAGATACTGGTCGTCTTTGTTCTACAATCCCACCAATTTTTGGAATGTCTGGTTACATATGGAACCTAGTCTGTATCAAAAACCAATGTGTTTGCAGTTGACTGCACTTCTGTATTGGAGACACACCTCTGTGTCTACTTTGTGTGGTTGATGGTATGTTTAAAGATTGCTATTGCAACTTATTTTTTTTAATATTTAATTTATTTATTTGTCTATTTGCCAATGTGCAATAAAAATGGAACAGCTTCATTTTCAGCTTCAGCTAACAGCTGGAACGATGAGTTTTGATGCTGTTTATTTAACCTGCTTTCAATGTCACTTCTTTGTTTTTGTGCCTTTGTAGCTGCTGTGTTAAAATAACAATAACTAGAGCAGCATGCAGGCAAATTGAGAAAATAAAGCAACACTTGTGTATCTGTGTTGGGTTTGCAATAGTTGGAGTGCGAAATAGATTAAAGTAAAAATGCTGTGAAAAGCTCCAAGACGGGAAATCTGAATTCACAGCCAGAGCTTCATCTTACTAACTTGATGAAATATTTAACGCTATTGAAACTTGAAGATAAATATAGGTCAACAGAGAGTACGGTCAGTGATAGAAATTAAATGTAGCTACTCCTATTATTATAAGTGATAAGGTGTTAGAGTGCATTTCAGATACTTGTTGGCCTGTTGGTGAACTCCTGGCGTTCATCAGTGGATGTGAAATCAGACTGGATTTCTATATTGTGCCACCATGCTTTGTGGGATTGTGTCTTTTGAAAGCAATTCAATTTGAGAAAAGAAAAACAACTTGAAAGGATGCAGAAAAGATTTACAAGGATGTTGTTGGGACTGGAAGGTTTGAGCTATAGAGAGACGCTGAATAGGCTGGGGCTTTGCCCTTGAGTGTCAGAGGCTGAGGGGTGACTGTATAGAGCTTTATAAAATCTTGAGGGGCATGGCTAGGGTGAATAGTTCAAGGTCTTTTTCCCCAGGGTAGAGGAGCCCAAAACTACTGGGCATAGGTTTAAGGTGAGAGGGAAAAGATTTAAAAAGGATGTAAGGGGCAACTGTTTCATGCAGAGGTTGGTGTGTGTATGGAATGAGCTGCCACAGGAAGTGTTGCAGGCTGATACAATTTACAACATTTAAAAGACTTCTGGATGGGTATATGAATTGGAAGTGTTTAGTGGGATATGGCCAATGGGACTAGATTAATTTAGGATATCTGGTTGGCATGAATGAGTTGAACTGAAGGGTCTGTTTCTGTGCTGTACAACTCTACGACTCTAAGTTTGAATAAATGCACACAAGATTGATTCTGTTTCTTGACTGAAAAGTCATAAATGGAATTCAACCCATAGGAGTCTGAGGTGATACGTTTGGGGATGTCCAACAAGAGGAAAGGAAGAAGTGATAAATGCGATATTGAGAAGGGTAGAGGGCTTCAGGGGATTTTGGAGTGAATGTCCACAGATCCCCGACAATAGCAGGACAGATCTTAAGGTTTTTAAGAAGGTAGGTGAAATCCTGTCCAATGTTAGCCAGGGTGTAAATTATAAGAGCAGGGAAGTTATGCTGCAACTGTGTAAACTATTAGATAGGCCACAGCTTGGGCATTGGACTTCTCGTCATTGATAGGATGGGATTGCACTAGGGAGAATGCAGAGGAGATTTGAGGCTCTTTCCAGGACTGAAACATTGCAGGTATGAGGAAAGATTGGTTAGGTAGGGGTTGTTCTTCTTGGAACAGAGGGGGCTGAAGATGGATTTGAGAGAGAAGTACAAAATTGTGTAAGGGGCCTGGAAAGAGCAGAAGAGAAAGACCTATTTATCTTGGAGAGGTCAGTGACTAGGGGCATAGATTGAAAGTGATTCCTAGACAGATTTAAGAAAGTAATTCTCACCCAAAAGGTGGTGGGTGTCGGGAGGGTAGTTGGCTTGCAAGGTTTGTAGAGGCAAAAACTCTTTGTAATCTTGGAATAATATCTTTTAGATCAGTTAAAGAGAGCTTGATCATTTGGGTCAATGGGATGAGGAGTGGCAGATGGAGTTTAATTTGGATAATCGTGAGGTATTGCATTTGGGTAAAACGAACAAGGGCATGACTTACACAGTTAATGATAGGGCCTTGGGTAGTATTGTACAACAGAGAGACCTCTGGGTACATAATTCTTTGAAACTTGTGTCACAGGTAGACAGGGTGGTTAAGGCATTTAGCATGCTTGCTTTCATTGCTGAGACCTTTTGAATGTAGGAGTTGGGATGTCATGTTGGGGTTGAGGTTGTACAGAACATTGGTGAGGCCTTTTCTGGAATACTGTGTGCAGTTCTGGTTGCCTTGCTGTAGGAAAGATGTTATTAAGTTGGAGAGGGTTCAGAAAAGATTTACCAGAATGTTGTTGGGAAGGAGGGTTTGAGTTAAATAGATTGGATAGGCTGGGACTTCTTTCATTGCAGTGTAGGACTTTGAGAAGTGACCTTAGAGGTCTATAAAAATCATAAAGGGCATAGATAAGGTGAATAGCAAGGGTCTTTTCCCTAGGGTGGGGATGTTCAAGAATTGGGGCATATTTTTAAGTTGAGAGGAGAAAGTTTTAAAAAGGACATGCGGGACAACTTTTTACAAAGTGGTAGATGCTGGTACAGTTACAATATTTAAAAAGATATTTGGATAAGTATATGAATGAGAAAGATATTTGGAGGGATATGGGCCAAACGCAGGCAAGTGGGACTACTTTAGTTTTGGAAAGTGGTTGGGATGGACTAGTTGGACCGAAGGGTCTGTCTCCATGCTATATGACTCTGACTGCGTCTGAAAATGCACCCAAGTGCTGTAACCTTCAGGAATACAGACCAACAAATATAATGGGCAAGTTGGCATGTTTTCTAGTGACCACTTTCTGTGCATTAAGACTTTTTATAATTTTATCCATTCTCCTCACTTATTTTCTCTGATACGGTTGTGTCCATGAGATCCACTTCCTGCTCCCTATTTTATTCCACTAAACTATTAACCACCCACCTTCCAATTCTGGCTCCCATAATTACCTCGCATTGTTAAAGATTGTTTCTCCTTCTGTCCTTAAAATGTATGTCTTGCCCTTTTCAATAAATCACTTCTTGACCCTTCTTCTTAAAACTATAAGACATAGGAGCAGAATTAGAAATTCAGCCCATTGAGTCTGCTCTGCCATTCAATCATGGTTGATAAGTTTCTCAACCCCATTCTCTTGCTTTCTCCCCATAATCCTTGATCCCCTTGACAATCAACAACCTATCTATTACTCAATGACCTGGCCTCCACAGCATTCTGTGGCAATGCATTCCATAGATTCACCACCCTCTAGCTAAAGAAGCTTTCTCCTTATCTCTATTCTGAAAGGTCTTCCCTTTACTCTAAGGCTGTGCCTTCCTGGTCCTAGTCTCTCCTACCAATGGAAACATCTTCCCAACATCCACTCTGTCGAGGCCATGCAGTACTCTGTAAGTTTCAATTAGATACCTCCTTCATCCTTCTAAACTCCATTGAGTATAGTCCCAGAGTCCTCAAATGTTCCTCATATGTTAAGCTTTTCATTCCTGGGACCATTCTTGTGAACCTCCTCTGAATCCGCTCCAGGGCCAGTATATCCTTCCTGAGGTGTAGGACCCGAAACTGCACACAATACTCCAAATGTGGCCTGACCAGAGCCTTATACAGCCTCAGAAGTACATCCCTGCTTTTATATTCAAGTCCTCTCAAAATAAATGCCAACATTGCATTTGCCTTCCTAATTACTGACTGTACCTGCAAGTTTACCTTGAGAGAATCCTGGACTAGAACTCCCCAGTCTCTTTGCACTTCAGACTTCTGAATTTTCTCCCCATTTAGAAAATAATCCATGCTGTTATTCTTCTTACCAAAGTGCATGACCTTGCGCTTTCCGACGTTGTACTCCATCTGCCACTTCTTTGCCCAATCTGCTAACCTGTCCAAATCCTTCTGCAGCTTCTCTGACTCCTCAGTACTACATGTCCCTCTACCTTTTTTGTATCGTCTGCAAACTTAGCCAGAATACCCTCTGTTCCTTCATCTAGATCATTAATGTATAAAGTGAAAAAGTTGTCCCAACACTGACCCTTCTGGAACACCACTTGACACCGGCTGCCATCCTGAGAAAGACCCTTTTATTCCCACACTCTGCTTTCTGCCAGACAGCCAATCTTCTATCCGTGCACCTTGCCTCTAGCACCATGGGCCCTTATCTTACTCAGCAGCTTCCTGTGTGGCAGCTTGTCAAAGGCCTTCTTGAAGTCCAGGTAGGTAACATCCATTGGCTCTCCTTGGTCTAACCTGCTCATTACTTCGTTGAAGAATTCTAGCAGATTTGTCAGGCATGACGTCCCCTTGATGAAACCATGCTGACTTTGCCCTATTTTACCATGCACTTCCAAGCAATCAGAAATCTCATCCTTCGCAATGGACTCCAAAATCTTACCCACGATCGAGGTTAGGCTAATCAGCCTATAATTTTCTGTCTTTTGCCTTACTTCCTTTTTAAACGGGTGTCACGTTGGGATTTTCCAGTCCTCTGGGACCCTCCTAACTCTAGTGATTCCTGAAAGATCACCACCCTCCACAATCTCTTCAGCTATCTCCTTTAGAACTCTGGGGTGTAGTCCATCTGGTCCTGGTGGGTTTTCCATCTTCAGGCTATCAGTTTTTCTAGCACCTTCTCCTTGATGATGGCCACCATACTCAGCTCTGCCTCCTGTCTCTCTTGAATTTTTGGAATATTACTTGTGTCGTCCACTGTGAAGACTGACGCAAAATAATTATTCATTTCCTCAGCCATTTCCTTGTTCCCCACTACTATCTCTCCAGTGTCATTTTCCAGTGGCCCAATGTCCACTTTTGCCTCTCTTTTGCCCTTTTTGCATCTAAAGAAACTCTTACAGTCCTCCTTTTATATTATTGGCTTGCTTACCTTCATATTTAATCTTTTCCCTCCTTATTTCGTTTCTTATTGCCCTCTGTTGGTCTTTATAAGTTTCCCAGTCCTCTGGCTTCCCACTGTCCTTTGCCACATTATATGCTTTCTCTTTTGCTTTTATGCTGTCCCTGACTTCCCTTCTTGTCCTCCCTTTAGTATGCTGCTTTTTCCTAGGAATGAATTTTTGCTGTGTCCCTTGAATTACTCCTAGAAACTCCTGCCATTGCTGTTCCACTGTCTTTCCTGCTAGGCTCCTCTCTCAGGCAATTCTGCCCAACTCTTTCCTCATGCCTCTGTAGTTGCCTTTATTTAGCTGTAATACCATTACTTCTGATTCTGTCTTTTCCCTCTCAAACTTGAGTAAATTCAATCGTATTATGATCACTGCCTCTTAAGGGTTCCTTCACCTTAAGCTCCCTTATCAAGTCTGCCTCATTGCACAGCGCTAAATCCAGTATTGCCTGTTCCCTTGTGCGCTCCACCACAAGCTGCTCCAAAAAGCTATCTCGTAGACATTCCACAAATTCCTTTTCCTGCGATCCACTACCAAACTGATTTTCCCAGTCCACCTGCATATTGAAATCCCCCATGATCACTGCAACTTTGCCTCTCTTGCATACCTTTTCTATCTCTCTCTGGCGTATCTTGCGGCCCAGCTCCTGACTACTGTTTGGAGGCCTGTATGTAACTCCAACTATGGTTTTTTTAGCTTTGTGGTTTCTCAGCTCTACCCACACAGATTCTACACCATCTTACCCTACTTCATTTCTTACTATTGATTTAATTTCATTTCTTACTAATAAGGCTCTGTCATTCAATACAATCATGGCTGATCATTTGACTTAAAAACCAGTTCTTGCTTTCTCACAGTACCCTTTGATCCCTTTAGCCCCAAGAACCATATCTAACTCCCTCCTTGAAAATATCCAATGTTTTGTCCTCAACCACTTTCTGTGGCAGAAATCAAGTCCATTTCTGATCTACCTTTTCATACCTTACCTCCAAAAATGAGCTTTCAGTGATGTGGCTGTGCCTTCACTATGATTGACACTTTCAACCGTCTCCAAGATACACCGCATAAATTCACCAAAGAGCCTTGGGCAGCACCTTCCAAACCCATGGCCGCCATCATCTAGAAGGACCAAGGACTGCAAATATATGGAAACGCTACCACCTGAAAAATCCCCCTCTAAGGCACTCGCCATCCTGATTGAGAAATATTCCTTCCCTGTTGCTGGGCCAAATTGCTGGCATTCCCAACCTAATGGCATTGTGGGTTTTTCTACAGCACATGGACTGCAGTGGATCAAGAAGGCAGTTCACCACCATCTTCTCAAGGACAACTGGGGATTGGCAACAAATGCTGGCCCAGCCACTGATTCCACATCCCATGACTGAACAGAGGGTTTTAAAAAAAAAAGTGTAGTATCATATACCTTTCTGGCCTCACTTCATCTGAACCTCTCATTGATACCATTGTTGGCTTGACACTTTGAGAGTCATAGAGTTGTACAACATTGAAACAGACCCTCTGCTCCAACTCATCCATGCCCACTAGATGTGCTAAACTGATCTAGTCCCATTTGGCAGCATATGGCCCATATCCCCCTTGACCTTTCCTATTCGCGTACCCATCCAGATGCCTTTTAAACGTTGCAATCGTACCCACCTCCACTGCTGCTTCTGGCAGCTCGTTCCATACATGCACCACCACCCTCTTTGTAAAAAAAAGTTGCCCCTCAGGTCCCTTTGAAGTCTTTTCCCCTCTCACCTTAAACCTATGTCCTCTAGTTTTGGTCTCCCTACCCTGGGAAAAAGACTGTGGCTGTTCACCCTATCCATGCCCCTCATGATTTTCTGCTTCAGGGAAAAGAAGCCCAGCCAATTCAACCTCTCCCTATAGCCAATCCCTCCAACCTGGCAACATCCTCGTAAATCTTTCCTGCACCCTTTCAAGTTTCACAGTGTCTAGCAGGGAGACCAGAATTATAAGGCCGTATTCTGAAAGTGTCCTCAGCAATGACCTGTACATGATGTCCCAACTCGTATTCTCAAATGCAATAACCAATGAAGGCAAGCATGCCAAATGCCGCTTTCACTACCCTGCAACTCCACTTTAAAGGAACTATGCACCTGCACCCCGAGGTCTCAAAACAGTGGAAGGCAGAAATAATTGTGACGCATAAGAAACTCATTTTGGATAGAACAAAGGAAAACTGAAGGGAAATGTCAACAGGATTAAAGTCAATCTCAGACAATTTAAATAGTTCAGTGTCTCATTCCAGTCTGTCCATTCGTCCAACTGCATGGTAAATTGTGATTTCAGATTAGATATTCCCTTAGCATCTCTTCTCCAAGATCCATCATCAGACCTCATCCCTTGACCTCACTAATGTTTCTTCCCTAGCTGGACATCCGAAGTGGAAGTAGTATCACTATTAGTCCCTGCAAAGAATTCTAAGCCATTGCCACCAACTCCATCCATGCCTTCAGCCTTTGCCCTTCAGGCAAAGTGCAACCTCGATCTCCAGTTTATGCAGGAGTTGAACTTTAACTCACCAAACGGTCCTTCACGCAAGTGCTTACCATCACAACATCGCCTGTATTCATTCATATCTTATTTCCATCGCTGCTGAAACCCAGGCCTTTGACGACATTGGACTTATTTTTTCTATTCAAATGCATCCCTGACTGGATCCCACATTTTTACCATCTGTAAACTGGAGACCCAAACTCTGACTGTGTTGTAACTTGCACCAAATCTTGGTTAGCCATTTTTATCACCCTTGGTAAAGCAGCATCTTGATTCTAAAATTCAAATTTTGTCATTTTAATTCTCTTCATTGCTCCACTGTTCCCTGTTTCCGTATGTCCAACCCTTCATGTCTGATGTATATACACACATCTAATTCTGACCTCCTTAGAACACCTGATTGTGATTGCTGTGTTTGTGGTGGCAATGCCGAGCCTGAGGTTTTGGAATTTCTCCTGGAAAACTTGCCATCATTCTACTTTTCAGCTTTAAGATACTCCTCGGTCTACCTATAACTAAGCTTTTGGTCTACTATCACCTTGTGTTTCTCTGTATCGTTTGTTTTTCCTAAGGCATATGTGAAATGTTGTGGAATTTTAAATAAGTTAGATTAGAAGCGCTCTGGTAAAGGTTTTAGCTTTAGGTTGAAATGCACTTGTGTGAGAAGCCTCAATTTGGATTCAGCTTCTCCAAGTAGTTGCATTGGTGTAGTATTCTGTCTCATCTCAATTTGAAATTTCCTTCATCTTTATTCAATATTGTGTGGGAAATTTCTTTTGAATTAACGCTAATAGTTTAGGGTTCTTGATGTGCATATTGTTTTAAATAAACTGCAATGTTCTGGTCTCTTGTAACTGGAGGCACATATGAAGACTTGGCACTTTCTCATCCATCACTTTAATGTGCTTATGCTGCTCATTCATCAAATTCCCACACGAGCCTGGGTTCAGTACTGACAAAAGTAATTTTGTCTAAATCCACACATTCCTTGCTTAGGGAATGTCCTGGGCAGATCTAAAAATTTGTTATTTGGCAAATGTTTTACCCATTTCTTTTCTGCCAGCTTCACAATCCTTGCATGCCTGGGTCATTAGGGAACAGTTTAAATAAGGATCACCTTACTTTATTTTAAAGCAGAGAAACTTTTGACGCAATCCTAGTTAAGCCACCCTTATAACAGAATGTTGAAAGCAAAGCTGTCATCATTTAAAGATACAAAAACCTTGGCATGGCCTTCATATGTCCGTTCGTGTGAAAAGCCTATTATTTATTTTGAAATGGAATTCATGTATTTCTAAAGGCTAAGCATGAATGCAGGTCTGATGTACCTGAAGTTTATTATGATCTATGATCTTGAATTGCTAACCTTACAGTACGTTAGTTTTTAATTCGTGTGGCATGGGTGTTGCTGGCTGGCTACCCAGCATTTATTACCCATTTCTAGTTGCCCTTGAGAAGGTGATGATGAGCTGCTGCCTTGCACTGCTGCAGTCCACCTGCTGTGGGTTGACCCACAATGCCCTTGGGGAAGGAATTGCAGGATTTTGAGCCAGCGACAGTGAAGCAATGGCAATATATTTCCAAGTCAGGACGGTGAGTGACTTGGAGGGGAACTTGCAGGTGGTGGTGTTCCCAAGTATCTGCTACCCTTGTCATTATAGATGGAATTAGTCATGTGTTTGGAAGGTGCTATCTAAGGATCTTTTGAATTTCTGCAGTGCATTTTGTAGTTAGTGCACGTTGCTGTCACTGAGCTATTGTTTTGGTGAGAGTGGATACGTGTGGGTGTGGTGCCAATCAAGTGGGTTGCTTTGTCCTGAATGGTAATAAGCTTCCTGAGTATTGTTGGAGCTGCGCCCATCCAGGCAAGTGGGGTGTATTCCATCACACTGCTGACTTGTATCTTGTAGATAGTGAACAGGCTTTGCGGAGTCAAGAGGTAAGATACTCACTGCAGTATTCCTAGCCTGTGACCTGCTCTTGTAGCCACATTTTTTATGTGGTGAGTCCAGTTGAGTTTCTGGTTAATGGTAACCCCAAGGATGTTGATAGTGGAACATTCAGTGGTCGCAACACCATTGAATGTCAAAGGGCGGTGGTTAGATCGTCTTTTGCTGGAGATAGTCATTGCCTGGAATTTGTTTGGCATGAATGTTACTTGCCACTTGACAGCCCAAGCCTGGATGTTGGCCAGATCTTGTATTTGAACATGGACTGCTTCAGTATCTGAGAAGTTGTGAATAGTGCTGAACACCGTTCAATCATTGAACATCCCCACTTCTGACCTTTATGATGGAGGGAAGGTCATTGATGAAGCAGCTGAAGATGGTTGGGCCTAGGACATTACCCTGAGGAACTCCTGCAGAGATGTCCTGAACTAAGATGACTGGCCTCCAACAACCACAACCATCTTCCTGTGTGCCAGGTTTGACTCCAACCAGTGGAGAATTTTACCTGTTAATGCCCTTTGATTCCAGCTTTGCAGGATCTCTGGTTATTGAATTACTCAAAATCACACTGCTGCTGAAAAATATTTTGTTCCTATTAATCTAAAGGTGAATTTCAATGGATCTTAATCGGATTGGCCTTGAAGAGGACCTTAGTTTTGATGTCCTTAAAAGAAGCATATGCAATTATTTTTAAATAATAGGACCTTGGGTAAAAATAACATGGAATTCTGCAGATCTAATGCCAAATTGTTTTTCTGCCAAATGTGGCAATGCTATTCCTCCGGCCTGGCACCCGTGCATGAATCACTGCAACCAAATTTGAAACTTTAACCCAGGAACTGAGCGACCGGTGTTGATGAATTTCTTTTGATTATGGGATGTACACTTTATTCTTCAGCTGGCATTTAAGCACAGTTTAACTGTGTTTGAAAGTGAAGAACTTTCAGTCAGGGATTGTTGCTGGTTATCAAATCAAGTATATGTTGCAGTTTTGACTAATCCAGGAGCAAAAGTGTAATCTGGAGTGAATATTAAATTGCTAATATCCTGGAAGAGATTTGGAAAGGAGGGAAAATCCAGTATCCCTTGTTATACTGTAAAACCCTCTTCTAGTAGATAATGAACCCCAATAATTAATGTGTTAGTATTTGGGATTGACACAGAATTTTGAGAGGGCTGGACAATACAGATACTGAGTGAATGTTTCCCTCCTAGGGGAATCTGGAAATATGAGGTATAGTTTAAATTTAAAATTAAGATGGAGAGGAGAAATGTTTTTCTGAGGGTTATTAGTTTTGGATTATATTCCCCAGTGAACAATGGCACTGGGGTCATTGAATGTGATAAAGGCTGAGTTAGACAGGTTTTTGATGTACAAGGAAATTGAGGTTATGGTAGCAGGCTGGAAAGTGCTGTCTAGACCACAGTCTGATCCATTATAATCTTCTGGAATGGTAGGCAAGCTTGAGGACTGAATGGCCTACTCCTATTTCCTATAATCGCCAATAAAATGTAAGTTAGAGTGCAAAGCTAGTTCCTCTTTACATCTGTCTTGTATTCCTCTCCACATATAAGTAATGTTTCATAAAAGCACTTCAGATATTGTTGTAGCATAATAACTTGCACTGGTAACTTAGTAGGTACCAATTGTGTACTGCCATGGAAGTGTTAATAGTCTTGAATAGATTTTTGACTGGGGGTGGAGGGGATTCTTAATTTATGGTTGTGTAGTATTAATGCTACATTTTCAATTATTTAATGTATCACCATCATTGAGCTTCAGTTTTGATTGTGCTTCTTTGTTTAAATGCTGTTCTTCATTTGCTGAGACTTGAATCTAGGTGAAGTTACTATAAAATAATGCAAAACAGTGATTAGTTGTAAATTCTCATTATATTCAATTTAGTTTACAAAATACCATGCAACAACTGTCACAAACATTACATCGGACAGACAGGAAGGCAACTAGCCATCGGAATACATGAACATCAGCCAGCAGCAAAACCACACAACAAACATTCCTTAATATCAGTGCACTCTGACAATGAAGGCCATCGGTTTAACTGGGGCAACGTAACCATAGTAGCCCAAGCCAAATATAGCCACACATGGGAATTCCTAGAGGCATGGTTCTCAACCCATAATGCATCAACAAACATATAGAATTGGACCCCATGTACAAACCCATACAGAATAAAACCGGAAATGACACTACTCACCAAAACGGACGGACAATATAAATTCCAAGCGGAGTAGAACAACATGGCTTCGTCGGAGGCCTCACTTATGATGTTACCTAGCATGGTGATGAAATGTCTGAATGAGAATAAGCAGCTCGGTGAGCAAGTCAACAACCTCACCCACAACACGAGCTACAAATCTTTGCTGAAACCTTAACCTATACTATTAGAAACTTGCAAAGTGCAAGTATTTGATGTACTCTTATTTGACTATAGTTCAAACCAGGAGTCACTGAGGTTTTTATTGTAATGCAGTTTCTTTATATTTGCTGCATCTTCTGCGCATCAGTCCGAAGTCATTATAGGGATGGAATTGCAGGGCGTTAGTACAGATATTTGTATGATCTACAGCCATGGGTGAGGTGCCAGAGGACTGGAGAGTGGCTAATGTTCTGCTTTTAAAGAATGCTGTCAGGAGAAGCCTGGAACCATAGATCAGTGAGTCTGACGTTGGTGGTGGGAAAGTTGTTGAAGGGGATTCTGAGAGAGAGGATATACGTGCATTTGGATAAGCAAGGACTGGTTAGGGATAGTCAGCACGGCTTTGTGCATGGGGAAGTGTATCTCTCAAACTTTATTGCATTTTTTGAGTATGTAACCAGAAAGATTGAGGGCCAAGCACTCAATGTTGTTTATATGGACTTTAGTAAAATCTTTGACAAGATTCTGCATGGTAGTCTGATTAGTAATGTTAGATCACATGGGATTCAGGTAGAACTTGCCAATTGGATACTGCTGGTCACAGGTCTCCAGTCCAAAATAAAACTCTCCATCACCATCCTCTGTTTCCTTTCATCAAGCCAATTTTGTATCCAATTGGCAAGCGCTCTCTGAATCTCATGTGATCAAACTTTACTAATTAGTGTATGATGCAGAACCTTGTCAAAAGCTTTACTAAAGTCTATGTAAGTAGTCTGTACTGCTCTGCTGTCATACGTATTCCATAATTTGATGTGCCACCTTTTACCTGGTCATACTTGTATGTGACTCCAGAGCAATGTTGTTCACTGTTTTTTGGGCAACTAGAGATAGATAATATATGTTGGCTTATTCAACAACACCCATATCCTATGAATTAATTAAAAAGAAAATCAATTTAAAGGATAATATATAGATGATCTGTTGCAAGGCTACACCAGTTTCTTTTGCAGTTATAAGCAGCAAGTTAAATTGCTAAACTGAACAAGGGCAATGAGGAGGTGAGGGACTGCACCCATTCTGGTAGTTCAAAAAGCACATGGGTCTGTTTGGATTGATGTTGTTAGTGCATGATAAATAAAGTGATAAGAAATGGTACCTACCCATTGCCTATGAGTAGAAATTTATATTCTAATTTAGCTAATGCAAAGGTGGTCACTAAGTAACTTGACAAATGTTTATTTACAGTTCAAGTTAATTGAGCAAGGAACTGCTTGCCATTCATAAAAACTAGTTGTAGCAGTATGACTGTTTACAAAGTGGGTTGTCCTCTACTCATAGCATCATGGGGCAGGTCCTAAGTGGGGTGAAAGGAGAGTGTTGTTGCTTGAATGACATTCTACTGAACAGAAAAACTAAAAGAACACATTTGAGAATCTGAATGAAATCCTCAATAGTGTTTAAGAATGTACCATCAGAGCTAAAAAGCACAGTACAGCTTCAGATGTCAAGTGTAACATACCTGGATTATTGAATAGAGATAGTAAGAACTGCTGATGCTGGAGTCAGAGATAAGTGTTGAGCTGGGGGAACATAGCAGGCCAGGCAGCATCAGAGGAGCAGGAAAGCTGAAGTTTCGGGTCGGGACCCTTCCTAAGAAATTCAGAAGAAATGTCCCG
>NC_063344.1:23470557-23501992 GCF_021869965.1 Rhincodon typus
GAAGGGTCCCGACCCGAAACTTCAGCTTTCCTGTTCCTCTGATGCTGCCTGGCCTGCTGTGTTCCTGCAGCTCCACACTGTGTTATCTCTGGATTATTGAATAGATGGGTTATGTATCAATCCATCTCGGGAGAAGGTTGAAGGGCTTCTTGAAAGCAAAGAGGCAGGAGAATGAAGAAGAACTTCAAATAATATACTACAGTCCCTGTGCAACTTCTCTGTTCACTGCTGATTTAACTAGTGCATTTGCTCCACTTTATCAACTGCTCAGAGGTGGATTGGATTGGTAATGGTCTGTAGAGTCTTAAAACATCTGAAGTGAAGAAAGAACAGATTTGTGGATCCATTGTGACACTGAGAAATTGTTGGTTTTAGTTTGGGATGTATCATCAGCAGGGCCAGATGTAGTGTTATCTTGGATAATGTAACAGCATGCAGATAATCCTGTAGTGCATGCTTCACATACGCTTATTTTAATTAAGTCAGTGCAAAATGATTCAAGTTGAGAAAGGGTCATTAGTGGTGATGCATAGCAAGTTCCACAAACAGTTTTATATTGAAAGTTCATTGTTAATTGAGCATCAAACCTCGGTGAATATATTTAGTTCAATTATACTGCTTGGTGGCAGTATGGCTTCAAGGGTGAGAGGTCATCAAAATCAATCAGTATAATATTAAATATCAGAAATTGTCAGATCATACAAATGTGACACTCTTTCAAGATTTCCTGTGAGTACTGATTTACTATGAACCATTATACATACACAAATGATATGTCAGTGCCTGCCGTAGAAATTGAAGAAGAAACTTGAAATGTGGTTCCTGGCAAAGTGCTCAATTATCTCATGAATAATTGGCCTAAAGTTGGGCTTACAAAAATGCAAAAAAAAGCACAGATCTTGCTAATGGGAAGGATAAAAAGCCTAGTAAAGGGCCAGAAAACAGCTTAAAGAGCTACAACAAGGGGTTATGAAAGGAAACTTGCCAGGGCCATCAAAATTAATAAGCAATTCTATAGTTACATAAAGGGAAGGTGGGTGGTCAGGAGCAATGTTGGCCCACTAAGACTGAAAGTGGGGATATTGTCAATGACTGTGGAGAAATGGCAGACATGTTGATTAATTACTGTGCCTCAGTATTTACAGTGGAAAAGGAGGATAACTTGTTGGGAGCACTGAGGAAACTAATTTCATTCAGTCTCTGATCTGTTATTAAGGATCGATAATGAGGGAATTAAAGAGAGACAAATCCCCAGGATCTTATGGTTTCATTCCGTGGGTGTTAAAGTAATAGAGGAGCACATTGTAGATGCCCTAACTGTAACTTTTCAGGGTTCCTTAGATACAGGAGTCGTCATTCTGCTTTTTAAGAGGGAGAGAGAGGGGGAAAAAAGGAGATATTTCAGATCAGTTAGCCTAATAGCTGTGGTGGGGAAATTGTTGGAATCCACAATCAAGGACAGGGTACCTGAACGCCTCAAATTTTCAGAGAACCAACATGGATACATGACAGGTCGTTGATGTCTGATTTTTTTTTTGAAGAAGTGACTAAAGTAGTGGACAGGGGAATGTCTACTGATGTTGTTGTTTATATGGACTTAGGTCATTATTTCACTTTTTGCCATATCCTGGATCTCAATCTCCAGATTTAAATGTAACAATTGACAATGATATTCATTTAGAAAGCATCCATTACATTTTTCCCATATAGTGGTTCCGGAGCACATGCCTCATTAGAGATCCAACCTGCATTTGCAAGGAAATCAATACTTAAGTACTTTTCTGTCTGCTAATAAACTCTGGATTGATTTGATCATAAGTTAAAGCTCTGTCTTTCCTTTTGCTCTCCTCTTGCCCCCTTACAGGCTCCCCCTTCTCCCACTGCAGCCTGCCACTCCCATGGCTGCTTCAGTACCCCCACAGTCACCCTCTTTGTTCCCCTGAGACCGCTTGCAGCTCTTTTCTTTCTCTAACCAAATCCCTTTGTAGCCTCTTTCTTCGCCTCTACCCTTGGCAGACAACTGACCAGCATAAGACCTCCACCTGGCCCCTAGACCACCTACTACTCATTGAACTATTCTCACTGCTGTTTGTCAGAAGTTATGGTTGTTGAATACAGACTTGGTGCTGAGGAAAAAAAACAATTTTACATATAAATTTCTTTGAAACTATTGGTCATGTGTTTTAGTTGAGAAGACGGGAACAAATTTGCAGCCCACTTTTTAAACTTCGGACATTGTTGATATTGGTTTGGTCAGTGTATTCTGGGAAAACATGCACATCTACTATTTTACACTTTAATGTATATATCATTTTTTTTATAAGTGAGGAGGAAGTACGGTATTGTTTAATGGCCAAGCCTTTTATTACACTGTCATCACTGTTGTGGAGGTATAAATAAAGTTCATTTAATCAAGACTGTCTGCAGATTAGCATGTTAGTATTGGTGCAATGCAATTCTGTTAATTAAACTTGCCAATAGCAGCACCGTGAATTCAAAGACCATTGAATAGGTGCAGTATTTGTCCTGCAGCTGATTAATGATCTGGTCTTGATACAGAGTGCCAGTTACCAGTGACATACTGTCAGTTGTGGGTTGTGAAAGCTATTATTTTTCCCAGGTAGAGCAGTCTTATGTATTTCTACAGATGTAGTTGGGAAGTATTAATCAAAGTTGCACTATTTTATTCTTAGTGGCTTGGGATTCTGTAAACCTAGTTTAATGTTAGATTTTATGGCCTTGGGCACTTGTTTTTGTGAAATGGAGCTCCAGGATTTCTCAAGGTGAGTGTTTTTATAGAGGATCTGAGGGCAGTAAATTTACTGGAGTTGAAAGATGCAAAATTGTCATGATGCAACGTATTTCAACACTGTCACTGCAGATTAGTCAAAATTTTGCTAGTAGTCCATGCTTGCAACTGCATAGTGAGTTTTCCAAGTGCAACCAGTTTACAGGATAGTTGGCTGCACATTACAAAGAAGAAAATAGTTCCATTTAGCTTGTTTTGCCCCCACTCCAAGCAGTACAGGTTTGTTTGCAGATTTTCCAGCATCCACTATACCATTTAAAGATATTTACAATATGGCAGAATGGAAATCAATATAATTTAATGAAATGGATCAGGTTTGTAATCAGTTACACAACAGAATCAAATGCTGTTCTTGATTCAAACACACCTAGAAAATGATCAGATGACCAGTTCTGAGATGCTGAAAATTATATTGACTTTTTTTTTTGTTCCGATGCATTACCTATTACTTCTCATTTTAATGTTGTCATAATTGGCATGGATGTGGTTCAGTGCATTGTAACATTGTAGTAGGCTTCTCAGCGGTTTGGACCAACACAGCCGACAGATTCCGCTCAAGCTGAGCTGTCATTTCTCTACATTGGCAGTTTGACATTTGAATGATCATTGAGTAGAGTAGAGCACTCCTTTCCCCCCTTTTTAGAAAAATAAATCAGTCCAGATGGCACTTGCAACTTGCAAATCCAGCAAATGGTTGAGAGAGATGAGGTTAGTGGCAGTTGTGTCAGATGTTCTAAGGCTCTCAGATGTGTACTTGACTTGATGTAGTGCCACTTTTTTTGACAAATTGTAAAGCATAGTTTGCAGTTTACTGCAAAGTGGAGATGGCCCGGGGGAAGCTGACAAGTCTGTGACTCTCATAATTCATTAAATGTTGCTTTCAATATGGTAATTTTAAGAAAAACTTGTTTCAAAACACTGATCGGAACTATCAACACTCAGCCCATTTCTGTTTCCTTACCAAATCTGGCCAAAGTATTACACAGATTAGAACCAGCATGCTCAACTGCAGGCAACCTTTATCGAAACTTTTTTTAAAAAAATTTACATCTCCCTAACATTTAATGTAGGGATTCTACCAGCAAGGTCAGTAAAATAAAATGCTTGGTTAATAACAGATTCCACAGTCCGTCACTACTTATAAAATCAATATATGCATTAAAGTGTAAAATATCAGATGCATACAATGGCTAAATCAGCAAGGACAGTACCTGAAAATTAACAACTGGGCTGCGAATTTGTTGTTCCTGTATTCTTAACTAAAACACACGTCTAATAGTATTAAAGAAATTTACGTGTAGGGATCTGGCTGCAATGAGCCCTCAGTATCTGCCATCCACTTGTCTTTTTTCTTCACCTTGGCAGACAATAAGACCAGGGAACAAAAGTAGGTATTTTGTCTCATCGAGACTGCTCTGCCATTCAATGTGATGATGACTGATCAACAACTCCCATTTTCTTGCTTTACCTCCATAACCCTTAATTCCCTTGCTGACTAGAAATCTGCCTTGCCCAGCCTTGAGATAATCCTATAACATCCAGAGTCCTCTACCTTTAGTCTCATCTTTTTTCCCTTTACAGGGACACGTATGCCCTATAATCTCACTGTTTAGTCTTTGAGTGTTGCCCACTGCTCTGACATGGTTCTACCTGCAACCAGCTGCTCCCTGTCCACCTGGGCCACATTGTATCCATCTTAGCAAAATTAGTGTTTCACAGTTTGAGCTTTTTATTCCTGGCTCATCCTTATCCTTTTCCATAACAACCCTAAACCAAATTGATTTTGCCGTGAAGTGTGAGTAAAACAAGAAATGCAAATATAAAGTTGTTCAAAGTCGTGAGTCTTTGTGACTTGGCAGATTGTCACTGCATTTTGCCAATGATTTGTCATAATGCTGGAACTCTAGTTTGGTATTTCCTTCATGTTTATGGTAGTGGTATGTAATGGTATGGCAGTGGATTTACACTGCCCTCTACTGCATTGGCAGAAAATTAGCCAACAGTACTTTAAAGATTCCTTTGCGCAACAAATGGTAAGATTGCCTGAGTCCAATGCTTGTAGACAAAAGTTAGTACAAATGCAACACTGAAATTAAGTCAGTTTTTCTAGTCTTGTATCTTTAAATGCAAATCAAGAATGCCATCTGTCAAATACATTTGGTTCAGTTCTATTTGGGAAGCATTTCTGTCATCTCAAATTAGGGAAAAATTGCTAATTACAAACTAATAGTTGGAAGGGTGAAAGCATGCTGCCAACCTATTCACTAATTTCTTTCCTAGTCAGTAATTGAGAATAACCTGTTAATATGACAAATTGTTATTTTAGTTTTAGTCCTACTTCCCCAGCTGTTTTTGCATGCAAGCCAAACATACAATGCATAATGTATTAATAAACATAACCACATAACTAACTGATATTTAAGTCTGTCCATTTTATTCCTCTCTAGGAACTATTCGTTCTCACCCTCTCTGGGAACTCGAGCTTTTGTTTTTGAATTCTGCTATTGGATTTTGTTCGTCTTCTCCCCTCAGTTCTTGGGATGCAGTCAACTTTGCAATAAAGTATTTACGTTCAGAAGACAAAAGTAACAAGGAACAAGATGGACTAGAATCATGTAGACAAGGCAAAGTAGGGGTTGCAGGTTTCCTTCCCCTAAGTTGAGCCTGTAAATTGTTTTAATTAGTAATTAACTCATTTAATTATTATTTGCTGATCTTAAGTTTATATTGTGAAACTTTGTTGGGGTTTGAGCTCTCAACTTTTTGTGTAGCTAGGCTATTACCCCCACCCCTATCCTGACACCTCTGCTGCTGAAAGAGGATGGTTGAATAGAAAATTCTGGTTTTGCTTCTTGGCTACATGCTGCTCATGAAATTGATACATACCAGATATCTGGGAAAACGCTGACTGTGTTGCTATGCTGAAATGAGTTCTCACCCAAATTTCTTCTCATTTTGTAAAGTAAGGAACAGAGTTTTATTGGTCTCCAGAATGTTTCTCCATGTTACAGACACTTCTTCCATGCCAGCTTTTTTTCATCTTCCCTGGTCGATTTCTATTGGACCCCATCCCAACCCCTGTAATTCCAGCCTGTGGTGATCCTGAAATCTCCCGGACCTTTAGCTTCCAATTATTCTTGAGTTATCACTTAAGTTCCTGCCTCAATGCATATGCGCATTGTATTTATGTTATTATTATTATCTGGAGTGTTTTGCCACTTAGTTTTGCTTAAATGACGAGTGGTACGCTCAGCTCTGTTTTTAGTTCAGACTTTTGATCTGTCAAAAGCAATTTCAAAGAAGTAGTATACACGATATCGAGTTTTTAATAGTTTAATTCTAATATTTGAAATCGAGCAGTTTAATCTGTAGTATTTAATTCAACTGTATAAATTCGGTTTGACTGAATAACACTCCTTGTATGGACATGTGAATGCGGTCAACTGGAAAATGTGATCCATGGACCTTTAAATGCTCCAATTGCAGATCTATTTTATAAATGGTCTTGCATTTATATCGTACCTTTCACAACCTCTGGGCATCCTAAAGTACTTTACAGCTAGCAAAATACTTTTTGAATAGTAGTTCTTGTGAGATAGGAAACCTAACAACCAACTTGTGCATTGCAAGCTCCCACGAACATTGATTTTAATAATGGCTGGACAGTGTGGTTTTGTAGTTTTGATTGAGTGGTGAACATTGGCCTACACACTGGAAAAAAATATCTTGCATATCTTTCAAATTAGTGCCATGGATATTTAATGGCCATTTGGAGAGAAAACAAGGTCTCTGTTTATTATCTCGCATGAAGGAGTGCATTTCCATAATACAGCACTTCCGCAATGTTGCACTAAAATATCAACTTTGATTTTGCTGCTTAAGCGCTGGAGTGGGACTTGAACCATCACCTTAGGATTCAAACAAGAATATTACCAGATGAGCCACAGCTGACCCATTGTAGATTATAGCATTAGTAATCAATTATCACTGTCATTTTAAGCAGCATTGAATTAATGTAAACTGTACTTCAGCTTAAAAGGTTTGATCTTTTAGAAGTGTGGTAGTGGTGCCTAAGAATACAGCAGGTGATTTCATTTTTACTTCCTCACCGTATTATATTCTTAGTGGCTTAAGAGTGAAATATTTTTATTTGTATCGTCTTGAATCAGTATATTTGTTGTGATTTAAAATTTAATCAACCAGCATATATCTATAGAACTACAATCTGAAACGTACTTATACAATCTATTCTGACAGAGAGAGGATCTTGCATGTATAAAGTACATTTGCATCCCAAAATGCATGTAACAAATGAAATATTTTTATGTTTAGTTCTCTCAATATGGGCAAGTGCATCAGAAAATATGCAGACTTTGTTTGTGAAGTGCAATAAATGTGGAAGAAAAATGTTACTATCTCTTAGGCATCTTTACCTTATTTTTTTCCAAGCCTACACATAGCTAATAATTGTATTTTTCCACTCTTTTTGTTTTCTTTTATATTTTGATTTTACCTCCTTGAATAAAGAATTAAAGGAAAGAATCAAATTATCAACATTCAATTTTAAGACATACTTGACAGTTCCTGATCTGCACCCCAGGTGGTTTCCAACCTGATTGTATTGCATTAGTATTGAGCTGTAGACCGGGGGAACATTATAACCAAAACATTTTGTGAGCATGATTTGGAGTGTGCTATATTTACATATGGAAGTAAAAGAGAAATTTATTTTCTAATATATGTGACATGTACCTGAACGTAGTTAAGTGTCTAACATGTCTTCTGATAGCATCAGTCATTTACTAAAATTATTTACTTGAATGATGGGGAATTTTATGTTTGAAGTATGCTTTTCAAGTTATGACTTTTTCTAACATTACTTTGCTACATTGAATACTTTGAGGGTCAAGCCCTTCTGAATCATGAAGATCTGTCATTTCAACAAAACACTATATGTCAGAATACTTTGACTGTTCCATTCAATGAAATGGTTGACAGCTTTTGAAACTCTTTTATGTACATTCTTTTAAGAAAATCTTGCAGCAGCGAGATCACTGGATACTCATATGTTACAACTTTGATCATTGAAAGATGATATGCCTCTTGGAACTCTGCGCCTGTTGAGTGAAATGATGTTTGCAATGCCAAGAGCATATTTGGAGGTTTTTCAAATTGACATTCAAAGTAGCTCTTTAAGTTCAGTGTAGCTGGAAATTTAAGGACTTCCCTCAGCATTCTTTTAGCTGGGTTCACCTGGTTATATGATCAAATGCCTCTATCTGTTATTTGTTGAAGTGGTACCTTTATTGACATTGACATCGACATGCTTAAAGATAGTCTGACAGTTGTTAAAAGCAATATGTAATTGCAAGTCTTTCTTTCCTTCTCAGTATATTATTCCCTATTTCCTTTAGCTATATAGATTGCAGTTGATTATTGCATATGCTGATTATGTAAAGTTCTTTCCTTTTAATCATTCAGTAGTTCTGAGTTTACCTTTTTATGTTCTTTCTGAACTTTTCACACCCCCTCTGGGGCTTAGAGCAAGCAGAACACAGCTTTCCTTTTGAAATCTCAAAGTACTTTCTAGGGTGAAAATTTAGCATAGTTCAAAGTAATTAAAGACTATTTTTGTGGTGTCCTCTTAATCTTGTACTTGTTGCAGCATTTCTTTCATAAAATGTAATTCTATAAATTTCATTCACCATGGGAAACTCTTCAGTTAGCCAATGTTTTCAATTTGTATGTAGCCTGTGGAATTTTAAAATTCTGGAGTATTGAGGAAAGTGGATATTCTAATAACTAATTTGAGAGCCTTAGATGGAAATTAATTTTTGTGGGTTTTCCCACGTCTCGTAGTTTTGTCTGTGCTGGTCCATGGTAGGGCTGAGAAAGTGGCAGATAGCGTTTGCGTTACCTTAGCGCTAAATAATTTCTATCTCTGATACAAAGCGAAAACAAAAAGCTATCTTCCATGACCTTTTAACTTCAGTATCATTGACTAGAAGCTTAATTGATCTTTTGTAGTAACACCGTGGCACAAGTGTTGGCAGAGACTCGGTACCTCACAGGACAAGTCACTCGTCACAAAGTATACCTTCACCTTATATGGATGTTATTTATTAGTTTGCGAAACCAAAGCAAAGGTGAAATTTTGTGTTCACCAAAACACCAGGAGATTGAGGCATGAGGGTTGAATGTATACCATAGAAAGTCCCATCCTGACATGGTGAAAGTTCTCATTGATCTATCAATATGTCGTAGTTGCTGTAAAGGTGATTGCACCCATCTTTCCTATGAAAGACTTCCATGATTATGTAGTGAAGCACAAAGTAATTACTGAGAGCTGATGCAGCAAAAATTATGCATTCCTGGATGGTCTTCACCAGGGAATATCCCAGCTTTGGGAAAAGGGATTCTGTTTAACATGTAGACTGTTGGTCCCAGGACCAGAAAGGAGAGTTTTCAAATAGTAAACTAAAACTAATCACACTCAAAAAAAAAAAGCATTGCTCAGCTCAGCACTGTCTCCAAAGTTGGCTAGGGAGACAATGGTATCCACTGATTTTGATATAATCAAGGAGATGGGTAAGGAGACAATGGAGTCCATTGGAAGGCAGTTCACACATCATATAGCATTCGAGATGAGCGGTTCCCATTGCCCCGCAATACCAGCTAGACGAGGGACAGAAACAATACTTGTTCAAAAAAACGCGTTCTGTGTGGGGACCAATTGAGGCAATTTTTGTTTTTTTTTGTTGCTGTCTGTGGAGATCAGTCAGAAAACCATGACTTGGGTAATCTTAAAGGAAGGGATTGAACACTGGAAAAGGAAGGAATAAACACAAGACACAAAGCTGTGCAAGATTGGTACATTAGAACAGTATGTGTTTCTCTGTCCACTGACAGAACTGAAGGATGTTGTATATCCTAAGGAATAGCTATAGCCTGAGAATGTTGAAGAGAAGATATGACTGGGTGAGCATTTCATCCATAGGCTGCAGAATATGCAATCCACTGCCACGTGGAGAGTTATAATGCATGTCCCAACCAAATCTTATGTCATTTTGGAAGTTTAACTACTGTAGGGGAGCATGGAGGGGCTTGGTTCCGTATAGTCCAAGGGGAAGTAATGTATTTGGTTACTAATCAAATAAGAATGTTTAGCAGTGATTGTGCAGTGAATCACATTGTTGCACATAGTAAACATACTTTATTTATTCAAAACCTGAAACTTGTGTTGATTGTATTATGCGTCATCCTTCAATGTGATTCATAAAGGTTAGCCCAGACCCTTGACCATAAAGAAGTGAGTATAATTGTGACCAGCAAGGTTGAGTGACACGATCTCATGATCAGAAATACCCTACAGCAACCATGTGCTAAGAGATCCTAATCGTACATCTGCAGAATTTCACACCATTTCTCCTTTGTCTTGAGAAATACTTGTCCCTTGCTTTTAAATTAAATTGTGATGGCCTGTGGTAGGCTTTGAATTCAATCAGTTGAGCCCAAGACCAATCTACGTCACAGTAAGCACTTTGCCTCGAGTGTACACCACTGGCAAATGTGCAACATTGATACTGAGAGTACTTGAACAAAAAGCCTACTGACCCTCAAAGTGTTGCCGATGAGATTTTCATCGGCCTCATTAGCAATTGTTGAATTATGCGATTCTTCATTGAACTGACATGTATTGTGTCATTTACACACCTCAGCTTGCATCATGATACAACTTTATATCACGAAACATATGCTCAGATATTTCCATGTATCCCAGATCAGATTTCCAGGTTATTTATATAAACCATTTCACAAATTTACTGTTCTGTAGTCTACAATTAGAACAGTAACTTCCATTTTGAAAAGTACCTTGGGATGTCCTATGATGATGACTGGTGCTTTCATTGCAAGTTTTTTTAATTCTGTATGTTTTGAATCTTTGTATTTAAAAAAATAATTCTTTAGGCTAAACAATACATGAGAAAATAAAACAAATTGGAGAAAGTCAGCAGGTCTGGTTGCATCTGTGGAGAGAAAACAGTTAACATTTCGAGTCCTGTGACCCTTCAGAGCATGAGGAAATATGCATGAAAGTGAAAGTTGCTATGTTTCCAGGGGTGTATGGGCTGTACTGTCATTTCTTTTTCTGATGCAGTCGGAGTGAACCAGTAATTCCGCTATATGGGAACCACGAAGTGTTCAAGAGCATTTACTAAGAAGTTTTCTTGCCAAGTATCATGTCTTAGAATAGTGCTTGTTGACTATCAGTGTTATAGAACTCTATGTGCATTGACCAGAGGTGTGGAGTATTGCTGTTAGGTTTTTGTTCGTGCCTATATGTCGATTCCATTGCAGATTGACAAAGTATCTGTGAAATGAGAAGAGTGAAACTAATGGATTGTAACTACTGAAAGCATTGGAAACCGGCAAGAGTGCAGCATGGGGTGAATTATTGCCTCCAATGCTAAGATTTCCTATTTTTATACCTCTATAACATTGCCTGGCTTTGCCTCTACATCAGCTATCTTCAACCAAATCATTTGCACATATATTTGGCACCACCATACTATTTCAATACTTATGCTAAATTTAATGCTTAAGTCTCAAGTTCAGTTAATGCAAAACATACTGCCCATATCTGATACAACAATGTTTTGTGTATTCTTCATTTCTGACTTTGGCATGTATTGGCTCCCAGTTCTCCAAAGCTTGTACCCAGAGGTCTGCAATTTCTCTCTCAATCCTGCAACTCACCTTCCTATCAGCATGGAATGTCTCTACATGTCAAGGACTGCAGTGGTTCAAGACATAGCTTATCATGAACTTCTCCAGAGAATTGGGAATGGTCATTAAATGTTGACCCAGCTGTGTACGCTCATATCCCCTGAACAAAGTTTTTAAAAAAATTTTCTGTTCTTTCTGTCAGTGAACCAGTTAACATTTTCCCACATTTAAACGCCATCTGCTGACCTTCGTCCATGTACTTAACGTGTCTTTTTTCCCTTTGAACAGTCCCCCATCCTCTTCACAACTTAGTTTTATATTGCTCCTTGTGACAGCAGCAAATTTCGCAACTATGCATTTTTGGCTAAGTGGCTAGGTTTTATGCTGTCTTGTGCAATCAAATTCTGTCAATTACTGTTTGCCTCCTTCTGCTTGAAAGTCATCTTTACAGTTTTTTTCTAACAAGTTGTTGGTTACTTCATCCTACATCTCCTACACTAGTTTCATATCCATTTGCCTGAAGAGTTTTGGGAAAGAGCTTTGTAAGTTACGTCCGTAACCAATAATAGGGCTGTCAAAGTAGCGTGCTGTCCATGGTTCTGAATTCTGTGACATAGTTCTTCAAAAAAATACTTTTCAGCAACCAGGAAATTGGGCAACTGAATTAATCATACAGTTTCCACTTCCAATTCTCATGTGTAGGTCCAAGTGTACCACTGTTTATACTCCAAATATGCCTTACAATTGTGCTTCCTGGTCTTAGCTGCCTTATTTCAAGAGCATTTGTGGTTTTAGAAACTTGAGTGATTCTAATCTTTTGCACAATGACAATGTGTATTTTTACAGTACTCCTTAGATTTGATTTTTGAGATAGCAGTTTGGGTTGATTTTGCATGTATGCTTTAAATTAAATCGCTTCCTTCTCCTTTCTGCAGTGAAAGTGCCTACTCTTTGTTCACTGGTTCTCGATTAGAATCTTTAAGATCTTAAGGTATGAGGTACTTGTCTGAGGACACAATCCTGACTCTTTGATAATTGCTTGAGTGACTTTTAATGAGAAACCTTACTCCATTCACTAGGTTGTCCATTGGTATCCCAATTTGTTTCTTCATTTTATGTTTTTTTTTCTGCAAAGTGCTGCATATGAATTTCTTCCGGCCCTGGTGGAGGATTGCTGCAAATTATCATTTGTCGATTTGAAACTTAGAACCTCCTTGTCTTTAAATTGAACCTGGTTGTGTTAACATTTTCTGAAGCTTACTGTGGCAAATGAGATGAGAAATTTCTTCACCCAAAGAGTGCTGAACCTGTGGAATTCTTTGCCATGGAAAGCAGTCGAGGGCAAAACATTAACTACTTCTCGAAATATATAGGTTCAGTTCTTTTGGGCTAAAGGGATCAAAGGATATGGGATGAATGCAGGAGTAGGATACAGATTTGGATGATCAGCCCACTCCTGCTCCTGTTTCCCATGTTCCTAAATGGTACAGCATTCGGTGCTGATAAGGGCCAAAATGGATTTGAAGTTGTTTTTAACTTATGTGTTCACGTAAGTTATGACACGCCTTTGTGTCAATTAGGACTTGAACCCCAGTCTCTGGGCTAGACTTTATTTGAACATTTACCATTACCATTTATGCAGTGGACAGCTGCTGTATTTACAGTGCATTTTCCCTGCAGAGAAAAATGGAGAAAAATTTTCTTGAAATTTGAGAAGTTACAGCTGGCAGCTGCCTGAGTATAATCACTTTTTTCCCCACACGCTTACACTTTCTGCAATACTGTCTTATTGTAACACCTGTCATGGTATTCCTATCACCCTCTTCTATCATACTAAAGATTGCTATTACCTACCATTAGCTCACTCTTTCCCCCATGATTTTGCTCAGAGTTAGACTGCACTGATGTTTACAGCTCCAAAAAAACTCCACAAAATACAAGTTCAGTGATGAAATACAAATTAATATCGACTAAATTAACATCTGTGCTTTGACACTACCAAGAAGTAGGCTGATATTTTTGTCAGTACACTACTCCATTTGTCGCAGATGCTGCCTTTCATGGTGAAAAGATAAAGTTGCTAAAGGCCCAGAATACCATAAGGCTGCTCTCTCATTGGAGAGAGACAGAGATCTGGTGGTGGTTTAAGCTGCAGGTCACCACCTCTCAGGTGGGGACAAGGTCAAGGAGGAGAGTCCTTTCAAAGGAGAAGAAAGGAGAGTCCTTCATGGTAACCTCAGCTTGTGTGGGAATCGAATCCATGTTGGCATCATGCTGAATCGTAAACGGCCATCCAGCCAACTGAGCTAACCAGCCTCCTTTGTCTTTCATGAAATATTCCTGAAGAAACTCACATGTAGCTGATCCTAGTTTTAAATTGAAACATGCTGCATGCAACTTTCCTCACTTTCACTTCCTCTGGAAGAACTCTGCTCATTTATCTCAGTCCATCCCATCTAAAAGCCCAGCGTGTACTTTCCCTCTATCATAATGGTCAGAGAACATGAATATAGGAATCATTTTTGGAGTAAATCTATATTTTCTTCATAGTTCTCCTGTTTAAATCGTATTTTTAAACAACTGGTCACCACTGTCGGACTCTTAAGATGGCTGCTATAATCGCGAGAGTTGGCTGGAACTGCCCAGAACTTTCTGCAAGTCACAGGCAACTGGGCTATTTGCACCACCTTTAAACTATGGAGACTTGGCCTGCTGTTTATTATGAGCAGAAGCTGCCTAGAGACTTTGACTTGCATAAGGACCATGATGCAAAGAAATTGAAAGTCTACTACTGGCTTGTACCTAGACAGTAATGGCATTCCAATTAGCTACATGAGGAGCCATCTGCATCTCCTCACCTTTCGATGACATTTTGATAAAAGCAATCAAAGAACGTCATTGCTCTGAATGGCTTAACTGAAACCACCCTGTCACATGACTGGAACTTGACCTTGTTAAATTGCTCGTTCATACAGTTCAATTGCTGTCTTAACTTCATGAGAAGAGGGGCTCTGGAATGCCTCCCTCCTTCCCTCTGTCAGAAGTCTCTCATCTCCAGAAAGAAACTCTGACTTTGCCTGGACTAATTCTCTGAGCACAATAAAAAAAATTGCTGCACTTTTGATTCTAAGCTATCTGCTTTCCCACTCCTGGGAAAAGAATTGCAACAAGATGAGTCAATTAACAGACTTCCAATTGGACATGTGGTTTACTGGACCCTTAAACTATTACCAACATCCTTGATTTCTAAGAAATTTATAATTGCAACTGACTTCCTTTTTCTTTCTTTCTATGGCGCATGCTTTTGTGAGAAAGGGAAAAGGGTATTGAACAATACCTGCCTGGTCTCGGGGCTTAAGATGGGACAAGAATTTGTAATTTTATATTTACCTTTACTCTCCTTTTGTCTGTGATTGACAGGATGTGCACACTTTTTTTGGTCAGCAATTTATAGCCAACATAATCCAAAGTCACCTGGTTTCTTTGTGATGGAGCAGTTTTAGCCTTGAAAGAGTTTCCAAACCTTGCAGGGTTTTTTTTTTTTTTGTTGTTTGATAGCAGCTTCTCTTCCTGTCCCCATTTGCAGGAAACCGAGCCAAAATTGCTGCCAGTGTCTGAACTGAGGCTTTTCAGCTCTACATGCATGGAGGATCAATTAATGGTATTGATCTCTGTGAATGAAGGTAAGCAGGAATGACCTCCCCAGCAAGAGGCACACCGTGGGTAGAAGGTCTCAATGGTGAAAGAGTGTGCTAGGTTACTCTGTTCAACTTTATTTTTATACCAATCCACCCCTTCCCACCTTCCTGAGGAAAACAAAATCCATTCAGTATGAGCAGGCAACGCACATTGTTGTAGGACTGATTAAAAGTGCAATATATCCAGGTACACACACTCTCTCTCTCTCTCTCTCTCTCTCTCTGTCTCTCTCTCTCTCTCTCTCTCTCTCTCTCTCTCTCTGTCTCAAAGGAAGTCACTGATCATCAAAATAGAATTGTGAGGATCACCCAAGCCACTTGAAGTGTGCTTTTTGTCTGTCAAGGTGAAGACAAAAGCAAAAACGCAGGAGATGGTGGAAGTCTGAAACAGGAATAAAAGAAGCTGTAAAAACTCAATGGATCAGGAAGCATCTGCGAAGCGAAACTGAATTAATATGTCAGGCTGATGACCTTTCTTCAGGTAAAGATTACCATGAATCTAGATCTTTGCCATTCTGGATACTTCCAGTCGACAGTAGATAATCTATACAACATTGGCTAAGGCTTTGTAAACAAATGCATTTGCCTTTTCTGCAGAGCACCATAACTTGAGGCCTATGACCTGTGTGGAGCAAGGTCAGTGGGTAGGACCAATCGCTTATATGGAATTACTGGTTTGCCCAAGGGGTAATTGACTGAACTCCGTGGTGCTGAAAGCACAAGCTCCAAATGCTGTGATTTGTAATAACAGGAAGCAATTCTACTTTACTCTCCTTTATTCGGTATAATCTGCTGCCGGGCAAAATTTCAGCATATTGTCTGTACCTGACATTCAGGATGTTCTAGGGCATTGCTTTACTATCTAGTTGTACATGGATTTTATTTGCATATTTTAATGTAGTTAGTTGTATAATTAAGAGCTGCAGAGAAAATGTGCTGTTGGGTAGAAGTGTAGAAGCAAAAGATGGGATGGATAATAGTGAGTACAATTCAGATGGATCACTTCTGTTTTATCAGCATGTTGTGAGCCCACTTGTAATAATACTTGGGGACTGACTTGCCATGTGACTGGTTTAAGTGAAGTGTTTAAGTCTCTGTATGGCAGCCTCCTGGCCTTCCTCTTCCTTTTTCCATTTATACTTTGTATTTGACGACAGACTTGAACTGTTTTATCAAAGTGTTTGTAGATCAGTTGATTTAGAGCATTGTGTACAACAAATAGCAGCTTAGTTAATTGTCTGCACTTTTGAAAGAATGCATTAAAGTTTGAAAAATAACAATGCCAGACTAAATTTAATAACCACCCTCTGCTTGCTTGTCAGGTTATTGCTTGTGTAATCTGCTCAGCCATGGGAAAATAATGTGGGCGACAGGTCACGTGTGCCATCTTGTGTTGTCCAACAAGGCAGTGTGATTTGATTGGCCAGCTCTGGGATGGTAGTGCTGTGACATGTTTGAGGATGGCATACAGATGACTTGAAAAATAACCCCCCCCAAGGGTTTGATCAAGCTTGCACAGTCTCAGCAGTGTGCTTATAATAATAGGACCTCTTAGGTTCAAAAGCTGAACTGTACCAACCCCACTGTTAATCTCATTGCTCTACGTGGTTTTCTAGTACCATTCTTTGAAATCTAAAAAGCTGTTATTTGTGGGGGCGGGTAGTGATACTATTATGGTAACAGTATGACTTGAAGCTTTCTGTTAAAATATTTCAATTGAATTATTTTTTGCAGAAGTGAAACAGCCACGAATAGTCTTCTAATAGGATTATGCACATCACAATTTAATCAATGATGTAGGTCTTAAACTGCACTTTGATTTTATTGATCTTTCTGTATATACACATTGTCTTAATTTTGACGAGCTGTGGTTTCACCAGATTCTTGCAGCTTCAGTGATCTTGACATGAAAGTACCTTGCAAGGATGCTGTCAGGTTCATGATTGTCAGGGCATGTAATGAGTTTCTTGCTGCAACAAGCTCCCCCTCCCCCCTCCCTTCTCGTGCAAACCAGCATACCATGCCTTTGTGCCTGCTGTACTTGCTTCTTATCCTATGGAGGAGATAACATTAGTTGCACTGCAGCAGGTGGAGCTGCTGCAGTGTGTTCAGCTCATCTGACTCTGGCATTCAGACCCCTCCGAGACCCTGTGCCTTGGACAAATTAGTCCCTGGCAGAAAGGATCCCTTTGGAAATGAAGGCAGCCAAATGATGGCAGGTTTATTGTGAAATCATCTTTTCAGATGGTGCATCAGCATCGGCAGGTGGACACGAGTTTTTTGTGTGTGTGTGTCTGAGTGCGTGTCTGTGTTAGGAGGACATGGGGAGGAGAGTGAGAAAATAAAGTACTGAGAGGAGTACAAGTCCACCCAAGGAGCTGTCAGAAGTGAGGATGCCAGAGATGGGGACTAGATGCTGAAAGAGGCTGTAAGTCGCTGCTTACTGAGCCGTTCAGTCCCTCTGTAATCTGTCATTGATCAGCCTGGAATTAACATGTCTCCTAGCATCAAAAACTTGGATTGTTTCTCCCCAATGCTGTGTCACTGTAAAGTGGCGTGTACCAACAGTACTGTATCACTGATGTTTGGATGTAAGGTGGGTTGAAAATAGCATTGCTGCATGTGTACGTTATTTTAAAATACAATGAGAATCAATGATGCATTTGTAAGCATTTCACTGTGCATGAACTGATATCAATATTAGGACTGTAGATAAAAAGCCATCTCTTGAATGGTGCTGACACTCTATAACTGCAATTCAATCAATGGGAAATCGGTGCATTTGGCTGTTTAGCTCAAGCGCCTAACAAACTATTGAATGTAAAGTGGGACGCACACAAGCTGCTGCTCATCGTTATGAGAATCCTATTAAAACAGGCCTTTATGTTGCTGCTTGTTGCTGGTAGAATTTGCTGGCCTTTTAAACCCAGCGGAGAAAAATTCACTTGCCTGAGTATTAGTCTTTATTGTGTCCTTTTCAGGATTTTATTTGTGCAGCCTTTATACCGGAGAGGAGATCTTTGATATTTATTTTTATGTCCTGTGATGTTTGGATGTAGACTTGGCTTTTAAAATGTTACCAAGGGCGGCCTGATGTTCTGAAATGGTTGGGGTCTTTGCAAGTAATTCACAGTATCTAGAGCAAAGCAGTAGCAAATCCTGAAATCATTGAATATTTTGTTTCTTGTGTGCGGTCATATTTAATCAGCTGAAAATGCTGTAATTGGAGGGGTTTTTTTGTTCTGATGTCAGCTAATTAAAATCTAGAAGTCAAGTTTATTTAAGCAAGATAGTGATTAAATTTATTTTCAGCCATAATCTCTCAAGCATAATAATTATGCATGATTAAGTAATGTTTCAAAATACGTAGACATCCATTGATTCAACTTTGTTTTTTAAATAATCTGTTAAATTGCAAGCCATTCAAAATGTCTTAGTTCAAGAATGTTGTCTAAGTAGGTAAGTTTTCTCCAATATTTTGTTGTGAAAAATCCCTTGTGTTCTAAACCTGTCTCTAGCTCCTTAGAGCACAAAAGTTTTTTAACTAATTTTTTTTGTAGTTGTCCTATTTAATATCTTTCACACTGCAGCAATGGCCCAAGTGACAAGACGTCTTTGCGAATTAATGCTCATGAACCTTTCATAAAAAAAAATTCTTCCTCTTTCGCTCCCAGCCCCCATTTTGTTTATTTCCATGAAATGATTCGTGACCAAGAATTCAATTTATGGAATGTTGTGGAGATGACAAACAACTTTGGTTCAGTGTGTTAATGTCTGACAAGACCCCTAAAACACTTTGGAGAAGGCAGAATCTGCAGTTAGATTAGATACCTGCCAGAGGTAGAGGTACAGTACAGGTCACAAGAAACCTAACCTTGCCATGGTAGGGCTAGTGTATCACAATCAGTTTCATTTGCTAGAAAGAGATAACCAATTCTGGCACCTGTGCAGAAACTGCTGAAACTGGTTAGTCCAGGATCAGATGAGTACTTATTAAATAAGCTCATGTTTTCTTATATGCCCCGTAAGAATCTTTCCTGCGTGTGTGTGTGTGAACATTTTAGCTTGAAGATATCCAAATCCAGTTTAGTGTTTACAAGCATTTGATAAAACTCTAAAATCTGCATGTGATAATTGCTGGGATCACTTTTTCAAGTGCCTGTGGTTGAATTACTGTAATATACAACTCACCAGTTTAGATGCTTGTTGCTGTCATATGTTTACATGCTGTTTGTGTATTTTTAGAAAGCCAGCACAAACTGAGAGTCTGTATCAGTGAGTGATTTGACAGTAAAAGATAGCACAGCTGAGCTCAGTTTCTTCTTGAAAAAAAGAATTTGTTGTTGCATAGCAAGTTTCATCACCATCATGGTCACTTTTCATATTAGTTATGGTAAGGAAAAATATCAAGTTTTCATCAATAGCAAAAACTTTAGGGGGTATTTGTTGAAGGATGGACGTAGTTGACATCTTAGTTTAACATCTCATCTGAAAGAAGTTACCTTGAACAGTACGCGCTCAGTCGCATACAGGTGGCAGTGTGGTTTACTTGTTCAAATCTCTGGAGGGTGGCATGTCCTTTTGACAGCAGTGAGGCCAACCAAGTCCAATTTACTGTGTAGTTTTCCACCAGGTTATTAGGAAACAATCAGGCATACATTTCTTCCTAGCTGGTACTTGCTAAAGCTAGTTGTCAGAGGATACAGAAAGATATAGATGGGCTGGAAACTTGTATGGTGAAGTGGCAAATGAAGTTCAATCTGGCCAAATGTGAGGTGATGTATTTTGGAAGATTTAGTGCAGGTGAGAAGTATACAGTAAATGGCAGAATCCCTCATAACATCAACAATAGAGGAATCTAGGCATACAAGTTCACATTTCCCTGAAAGCAGTATTACAAGTGGATAAGGTGGCCAAGAAGACATGTGATATGTTTGCCTCCATATGTTTACTCCAGAGTATAAAAATAAATGAGAAACATTGCAGCTGTATAGAACTCTAGTTAGGCCACATTTGCAATATTGTGTACAGTTCTGGTTGTCAGACTACCAGAAGGAGGTGGAGGCCTTGGGAAGGATACAGCAACGGTTTACCAGGATGTTGCCTGGATTGGAAGGTATTAGCTATGAGGAGAGATAGGACAAACTTGGATTGTTTTCACTTGAACATCGAAGGGTGAGGGGCATAATGAATTCCTCTAAATTTATCAGTATGATTTTTATCTTCATGAAGCCAAGTTGATTCTGCATTTACAAATACATAATTTACAGATTGTATTTGTATTTGTAAATGCTCTGCTGTTCTGTCCTTTATAATAGACTTCAATAATTTTCCAAACACAAATGTTACACTTGCCTATAGTTACCTGTTTTCTGTCTCCTTCCCTTTTTTGAAAAATGGTGTTAGATTAACAACTTTTCAATTCTCCTATACTTGTCCAGAATCTGAAGATTCTTGGAAGATTGCTACAACTGCATCCACAAGCTTTATAACTACATTTTTAATACCTAAAATGCATCTCATCAGGTCCAGGGGACTTATTGGTCTTCAGTCCCCAGTTTCCCTTGTACTTTTTCTTAAGTCACAGTTGTATTTATTTCTTCTTATCTCTTTACCCTTTGATTATTTAGTATTTTTGGAATGCCATTAGTGTATTCTACTGTGAAGACTGATGGAAAATATAAGGCTGAATTAGAAAAATTTTTAATCGGTAATATAGGGAATGCGAATAAGGCAGTAAAGTGGAGTCGAGGATTATCAGATCAACCATGATCTCATTGAATGGTAGAGTGGACTCAATGTGCCGAAAGGCCAACTTCTGCTCCCGTGTCTTTTGGTGTTACGGTCTTAGTTATTCAATTCCTCCTGCCATTTCTTGGTTCCCCATTATTATTTCCCCAGCCTCAAACTCTGAGGCCTACGTCACCTCAGCCTCTCCCTTCTTTTTTATATGTTTAAAGATCTTACTGTCTGTCTTGATATTACTTGCAATTTTATTGTCAAAGTTTATTTTCTCTCCATTCTCTATCTAATCTGTGTGCAGCACTCTGGCAACTTTTTTGGCCATGACTTTAGACATTGATAAGAGTATTTAGTCACTATTGTCAAGTTCCTTTTGTATGATTTAAAGGAAGAAATCGTAACCAATTTTTTCTCTCTTTGGCACATCTTTTCAAAATGTATTTATACAATAACAGAAGTCGTATTTGATCATGTTTCTTGTTCTACGAAAATTATTTGCTCATTGTTTATTAAATTGTTAGTTTTGTTGCACAGCTGTCAGCAAAACATGACTGAACAAAATGCCTTTCTTTTATCTGTTTTGTATCAGTATAACTTTCATAGCACTTAATTACATAGCACTTATTGTCAGCTTGACCTGGCTACTTTAAATATAGTTAGTATTTTGTTTGGATAGTTGCGGTGTTTTGACACACTGGCCTTCCATTGGAATATTTTTCACTCTTATTGGTGTACAGACCATCCAAGTTGTATTGGCAGAGCACTAGATTTTCAGTAATTGAATATGTTCCATATTAGTTTGTTAATTGTGATTTCTGAATATTTTGTGCATTGTATTATGTGATTGCATCTATTTATAATAGGGCTCATTAGTTTGATTTCAGATCAATTCCTTTTCCATTAAATGGAAATCTGGGAACCTCCAGGATTTCTGCTGGGAATTGCATTTTGTCATTGTTTCACTTTCCATGAAAACTAGAGAAATAAGTTCATAGTTTTGGGCATCAGCTGTAGCCTTTCAATTGGTTAGTTAATAACTGACCCTCAATTACTGATCCTTAATACTGTAATTATTACAGTAAGTAGATTAAGTTAACAGTAGTCAATAAATTTTCTTAAGTTTTATTTGTTACAAGGGGAAATTTAGGTTCACAAAAATTCCTCTAGTGGTAAGCAATGATTGCAATTACATTGTAGCTGCTAATATTTGGCTGCTATCTGACTTGTGATTGATATTCACATGCATAAACTCCAGGTCTGCTGGGATCGAGTATTATAGTCTAACTGGGAAATTGAAAATGTGCTGTTTGTCGTGGGCTAAAATGCACTTGGTTCTTAACTGAGAGATTGCTTCTTTATGAGGAAACTCGGAAAGTTTGGAATTCCAAAAGAGTCAATCTGGTTCCCTTTATGAAATAATATTTAAAGTTGTAAATATGTAAAGTTGCAGTGATCTTCTTTTGGAGGCATACATAAAAATTAGGAACAGCAGGAGGTCATTTGGCTCCCCAAGTGTACTGCATTGTTTGATAAAGTCGTGGTTGATTTGATTGAACTGTTTACTTTTCTGTCTGCTCTCCATAATCTTTGATTTCATTTGATAATGAAGAATCTACCCAGTTTAACCTTTAAAATATTCAGTGGTCCTGCTGCCACTGCTGTCTGGAGTAGAGAATTGCATAAAATCTAACTCTCCTCAAACAAAAGCAAAATACTGCGGATATAACAGTGTCGAGCTGGAGGAACGCAGCAGACCAGGCAGCATCAGAGGAGCTGGAAAGTTGACTTTTCGGGTCGGGACCCTTCTTCCAACCCGAAACGTCAACTTTCCTTCTCCTCTGCTGCCTGGCCTGCTGTGTTCCTCCAGCTCCACACTTTGTTATCTCTGACTCCAACATCTGTAGTTCTTGCTATCTCAAAGTACTGTGGATGCTGGAAATCTGAAATAAAGTATCTCCTCATTGCTGTTGTAACTGGGAGGTCTTTTTTTCAAAACTCTGACCTCTGGTTCTAGTCTTTCCCTAAGGGGAAATATGCACTTAGCAACCAACAGCTCCAGTAACACTCAAGAAACTTGACACCCTACAGGACAAAACAGCCAGCTTGACTGGCACTAAATTCACAAACATTCATCGCCAATGCTCAGTAGCAGCAGTGTGTACTATCTGCAAGGTGCACTGCCGAAATGCACCTAAGACAGCACCTTCCAAACCCACGACCACCACCATCTAGGACAAGGGCAGCAGATATATGGGACCACCACCACTATTTGGACAATTTCCTAGAGCAATATGTTGCAGATCCAACTAGGGAGCAAGCTATTTCAGATCTGGTGATATGTAATTAGGCTGTGACCATAACATGGTAGAATTTAGCATTCTGTTTGAGAGGCAAGAACTTGTTTTGGAAACGATATGCTTAAATAAGGATCATTACAAAGCTATGAGGATGGAGCTGGCAAGAGTGGACTGGGAAAGGAATTCAGCAGCCAAGGCATTTCAGAGACAATGGCAGATGTTTAAGAAAATAGTTTGTCACTCTCATAGTAAAGACATTTTCCAGTAAGGATTGAGATTGATGGGAAAAGGATGTGCCAACTGTGATTACCCAGGGAAGTTGAGGACAGCATCAGATTGAAAGAAAAATCATAGTGTGGCAAAGGTTAGTAGTAAGCCAAAAGATTGGAAAACTCAGAAACCAACAACAGACAACCAGAAAAATAGTGAGAGAAAATAAACTTTGAAGGTAAATTTGCAAGTAACATCAAAACAGACTGTAAGACCTTTTTTAAATGTATAAAAAGGAAAAGAGAAGCCCAAGCGAACATAGGTTCTTTGGGGATTGAGGAAATAGCAGAGGAATTGAATAAATACTTGCTTCAGCCTTCACAGCAGAAGACACTAATAGCATCCCAAAATGACTAAATATTCAATAGGCAAAAAGCAGGGAGGAAATTAATACAATAACAATGTCAAGAGGAAAAGGGAAACTATTTGGGCTAAAAACCAAACACTGGACCTGAATCCTAGGCTGTTAAAGCAAGTAGCTACAGAGATAGTAGAACTCCAGAAATTCTTAGATTCTGGAGAAGTCTGAGGATTGGAAAACTGCCAATGTAACACCATTATTTACAAAGGGAAGGAGACCAAAACAATTGATAATTATTGGCCAGTCAGCTTATCACCTGTTATTGGAATGTTCAGATCTATTGTAAAGGATGTAATAGAGCATTTAGTAATACATTGTATGATCAAGCAGAGTCAGTATGGCTTCATGTGGGGGAAAACATTCCTGACAAATTTATTGGAATTCTTTGAGAAGGTAATGAGCAGGATAGATAAAGGGGAATCAGTGAATGTAATGTATTTGGATTTTCAGAAGGCTTTTGATAAGGTGGCACACATTAAGCTACTTATTAAGATAAAAGCCTGTGATGTTGGAGATAGTGTTTTAGTACGGAGAGAGGATTGGCTAATTGATAGACAGTTCTGGTAAAGGGGGCATTTTCAAGCTACTACCTGTAACTAGTGGACTACAAGGATCAGTGCCAGGGCACTAATTATTTACAATATATATTAATGACTTGGATAAGGAAAGTGAATGTGCTATCACCAAGTTGGTGGATAATACAGCAATAGGTGAGAAGGCAAGTGGTGAGAATGGCACTGTCTGCAGTGTGATATCGACAGGTTACGTGAGTGGGCAGAAACTTGGCAGATGGAATATAATATGGGGAAATGTGAGTTGATGCACTTTAGCAGGAAGTACAGAGGAGTTGAATGTTATTTAAATAGAAAAAGATTACATAAAGCTACAGAGCAGATGGATTTGGGAGTTCTTGTCAGTGAATCACATGAAGTTGTCATCCAAATTCAGCTGGTAGTGGGGAAGGCAAATGGAATGTTGCTGTTTCAAAGGGATTGGAGTATAAAAGTAGGGAAATTTTGCTAAAACTGTATAATGCATTATTCAGACCACAACTGGAATACTTTGAGCAGTTTTGGCCCCCTTATCCAAGGATGGATATACTGGCATTGAAGTGAGTCCAGAGACTGTACTCTAGGCTGATCCCAGGTATGGAGGAACTGTCTTATGAGATGAATTTGAGCAGGTTGGGCTTGTACTCTTTGGAATTTACAAGAATGAAAGGCAATCTACTGAAATGCACAAGATTCTTGGAGTACTTGATCAAGTAGATAACAGAAAAGCTATTTCCCCTTGTGGAATGCCTAAGATCAGAGGGCATAACCTCTGAATAAGGGGTAGTACATTTTTAAGGCAGATGAGGAGGAATTCCTTCTTTGTGGAGGTTGTGAATATGTGGGTTTTTTAAAATTGGAGCAGGCTGTTAACTCTGGGTCATTAAGTACATTTAGGCTGGAGGCTTTTAATTAGTAAGGAAATCGACGGTATGGGAATAAGGCAAGAAAATAGAGTTGAGGGTTATCAGATGAACCATGATCTTATTGAATGGTGGAGCAGATTTGGTGGGCTAAGTGGCCTATATCTTGTGGTCACCAAGCTACTCACCATCCTAACTTGAAAATATATCTCACTTCCATCAGAAATCTTCAAACTCCCTCCCTAACAGCATTTTGGGTCTACATGCTACACGTTGACTGCAGCGGTTCAAGGAACAAGCTCATCACAACCTTCTGAAGAGCACCTGAGGATCAGCAACAAATGCTGGCCCAACCAGTGATGCCCACATCCCATAGGTGATTTTTTTTAAAAAAAAAAAAAAAGCCATGTCAAGGGTCTTGTATGTTTTGATAAGATCATCTCTCATTCTTCCAAACTCCAATCGAAAACCTGTTGAACTCAGTTGACCTTTCCTCATAAGTGATCCCTTCATCCCTGGACTTGGATGAATGAACCTTCTGAGGATTACTAATGTACTTTTATCCTTCCTTGCGTAAGGAGACAGAAACCATTCGGGTGTAGCAGTTAACTAATAAGTTTGAGATTGGTCTTTGTTTTGAATCATGTGCATCTTACTCACATCTTCCCCTGTTCCCATAACTCCTTGTGGATTTTATGGAGCATAGCATTTCTGTAGCAAAGTGGAACATCTAAATATAGTTGTGGAGCAGTGGACCCACAAATACTGTGGTGGATTACATTTATGCTGAAAAGATTCGAAATCCTGCAACTTACAGCTTTGTATTGCAGGTTTAAGATATTGAACCCACTAATACAGATTAGTTTCCTTTTCCCTTTAGTCTTCCTTTAAGAAGTTTTCCTTTACTGCAGTTAACTTGTGCAACATGAGACTCAGCAAGCCCATCCTTAACTTGACTTCCTTGATATTTTTTGTTCAAGGATAGGAAATGAAATATTTAATCATGGTATAAAGCATGCACAGTAACATTTAATTGAATGAAAAGTAGGGATCTAACATACCTGAGAGAGTATTGTTTTAGACCAATGATTTATAATTGGCAAGGAGGAACATTATTTGTATTGATTTAATTACATAGTGATTATTGTGTTTGGAGCTGTGCATTTACTTTAAGGTAAAATGAAGGGTGATTATGTTTTCTGCTTTGAAGCCTGTACTACCGCAAGGGGGCCCAGAGTGTTTGGTTGAGACGCAGGTCCATGGTGTTTAGGATTGGAGACATTGACAGCAGTCCATGTATTTACAGTGGACTTCCTGAAGTCTTGAGAGTATCAGGTTGTGAACAGTTGAGTTTTGTCTTGGAAAGAAGTGGGAAGTTTAAAAGAGTTGGGCTCTCGAGGATAGCTAATCAGCATTTCTTCCCAGATCCGAGGTCCTTGTGATTCACATTACCGTGAAGATGAGATTTAAGTTGGAAAGAATTTCTATGATACCCCTGAAGGCTCTCGGGCCTGTTAAGTCCACCAGAGCCCAAGAGATAGAACCACCAGAGCCAAAAAGCCTGTAGTTCTCAATCCTGGAATGTAGTTGGAGGCTCAAAATGAAACTGGAAGATTTCCTGAGCTTGCACTGAGGGATGATCGCCAGCAGTACTCTAACCACAACGAATAGCTATGGAATTGTAAGTTACCAGGTTGAGAAAGGAAAAGATTATAAGTAAATCTTCAGGAGCCAAGAATCATTTTTGACTGATTCTTGGAGAAATGAATGTCCGCTTAAAGAATAATGCAACATATACTGGAGTTATTCTTGGTTGTGTTAGAAGTTCTGTTCAGCAATATAAGTAATCTACAAAATGCTTTTTAGTCTATTCAGTAGACTTCTGAAAATATGAAATATGGTGTCATCCATTCAAGGCAGAGAGGGCACAGAATTCTTCAAATGAAATTTTAAGCCAGCATGTGATAAGCCCAATCAGAGAGGGTGCAATTCTAGGTTTAGTCTTAGGAAACGAATTGGGCAGGTGGATAAAGTAGCAGTGGATGACCATTTTGGGGATAATCATAAAATAGTAAGAGTTAGCACCATTCTGGAAAGAGGGCAAAGATAGAACAAGCATAAAGATTCTAAACTGGGTGAAAGAAAACTTTTTTTTTTAACCAAGTTGAGAGGTGATCTGGCAAAAGTGGGCATGTTGAAGCTACTGAATGAAAGTCCGTGGGAGGCACTCCAAAATGAGATTCCACATGCACAGCATAGATATATCCCCACGAAGATAAAGAGTGCTGCTGCTAAAACAGGAGCTCTCTGGTTAACTAGTGGCATACTGGGTAAGGTAAAGCAGAAAAGTAGAGCTTGTCATTGGAAGGACTGTCTTTTTATTTCTGTATTTTTAAAAACTGAAGACTGAAATGAGAGAAATTTAAAAGAAGACTGTTTGCAAGAGTGGCTGCAGCTTTGAAAGCAAGTAACCTGATATTCGGGGCATGCATTATAAATAACTATGACAAGCAGTAATTGAAATTCATATTGCTGATGATCCAGAGCCAAAGGTGTGCAATGATGTAACTCGTTGGCAGTAGTAAGTTGATTCGCTTGTGAACTAGTGACAGTTATCAATGACTGAAACCTTTTACTTGCTAATAACTGTGTGATTGTAGTTCTTTGTTTGCTCGCTGAGCCCGTTGTTCTGTGGTGTGCAGACGTTTCATTACCATTCTAGGCAACATCATCAGTGCGACCTCTAATCGAAGCATTGGTGTTCTGCTGTGTTCTGAATTTATATGATCCTCTGGTGTGGTGGGTCTTGTCACTTACGATTCTGTTTTTCAGTAGCGGTTTGTATATGGGGTCTATTTCTGTGTTTGTCAAGGGAGTCCTGTGTTGAGAACCAGGCCTCCAGAAATTCCCTTACATGTCTGTTGTTCACTTGTCCCAGTATGGTCACATTGTCCCAGTCAAACTGATGACCCTCATTGTCTGTGTGTATCGAGACAAGTGAATATTGGTCGTATCTTTTTACAGCCAGCTGGTGTTAGTGTATCCTGGTCATCAGTTTCCTCCCCATTTGTCCAATGTAATGTCTATTGCACTTGCTGCATGGGATTCTATATACCACATTAGTCCTGTTTACTGTCGGTATGGTGTCTTCAGTCTTTTTAGCATTTGATGCAGTGTTGATGTAGGTTTGTGTGCAGCAAATGAACAACCACATCCACAACCTGAGCTACAAATTTTCGCTAAGACCTTAAAATCCTACAGGACGCAGCATGCTAAAGTAGGCCTGAAAAAGGGAAACCTATGATATCTGACAAAATGCTACCCACTAACAACTCATTTCCGAATGCCTCAGGAATCAGGTACTGCCTCACAGTGTAAAATACAAACCACCATGAAACAATCCACTAGCAAAAAGACTAGTGGAGCAAAACTGCCACAGAATGCTATGGGCAATGATCACAGATACCCACAGTTGCCTCCACAGATACGATCAGGAAATTGCGCACCAAAAATCTTTGTACCCAAATTCAACCAACGTACAGTGGACCATGATACTGGAACAAACCATTGACACTAAACAACAGAGAACCAGAACAAGGAAAAGACTCCGCCTACAGGAGAAACCAGCTGAACTAATCCACCGGGATGACTCAAACCAAAGCAGACACGTGGGTTAAGGAAGCAATCTGACGGACAACTCTCAGACACAGAAAAGGCCGAACTGATATGCGGACTTATCTACAACCACAAGGACACGAGTAAAACGGACTTCTTAGCAGCACTAAAGTCAAGGTTGAAAACCAATGAACTCACTGACGAAACTCAGCAGGCCATCAGGCAAACAGTAGTCCCAGCACTTAACTGTAAGCATGAATCAGACACCTTCAGCACAGTGGAGAGAGAGGCCCTAGAAGGACTGAAGAAGGATGAAATCACTACAATCCTACCAGTGGACAAAGGGCGAATGACCGTTGTTCTGAACAGATCAGACCACATCAAGAAAGCACAGGCACTACTCGCTGATACAACCACATACCAACAGGTGGCGTCAAACCCTACATCACAGCTAGCGAACAGGATAACCCAGACACTCAAGAAACATGCAGGAGAGATCACTAATGCCGACTACATCAGAATGAAACTAATGGCTCAAACACCCCCTGCTTCTATGGACTCCCCAAGGTACACAAACCTAGAATCCCACTTAGACCAATAGTCTCCTTATCAGGCACACCTACTCACAAGCTAGCGATGGAATTACAACGGAAACTTAAACACCTAATTAGCAGATCCCCACACTCGATCCATTCAGCTGGAGAATTTCTCTCTCGGCTCAAGGACACAAAAATTGACGAGGACGAAATCATCTCCTTTGGTGTTACAGCACTATTTATGTCCATTGACATACCATTAGCCAGAGAGACACTAGCCACGCTACTAGATGGACCAGGAGCACCGACCTTGAACACCAGCAACAACATGAGCAAGGACAGCTTACTGAAATTACTAGATTTATGCCTCATTGCACTTCACGTTCAATAGCCAAATATATAAACAGATCATCACACTGATGGGATCACCCATCTCGGGTCTCATCGTGGAAGCAGTGATGCAGCCACTGGAACACACAGCCCTTCCTATAACCTAACCTAAGATACGCAGATGACCCACTTGTAATAATCAAACAAAATAGAAGAAACCCACCAACTTCGTAACAGCATCTTCGCAAGCATAAATTTCACTATCATTGCAGAAAAATCATAGAAATCATAGAATCCCTACAGTGTGGAAACAGGTCATTTGGCCCAAGAAGTCCACACCGCCCCTCCGAAGAGCATCCCACCCCACCACTATAAAGGAAGAAGACAGCAAACAACTCCCGTTCTTAGACGTAATGATAGAGAGACTGACTAACGGTGAATTCCAGACCCAAGTGTACAGGCATGCCCCACACATGGACCAAATCCTGAACTTCAATAGCAGTCACCCCACCTTACAAACAGAGCTGTATTAAGACACTATTTAAATGAGCCATATCTCACTGCAACACCCCCAGAATTCAGGAGAATGGGAGAAGAACCCCTGCACAAAATGGATAATCTAAGAAGTTTCGTCCGCTGATGTGTACAAAACAAATGTCAGTCAGAGGAGACAGTACAACAGTAGACACAGTAACTCTACATCAAAAATATATCGAAATGACAACCAGACTCCTTAGACTGCGTAGGATCATGATTGCACACAAACCTGCATCAAAACTGCATCAAATGCCATCAAAGACCAAAGACCCCATACCGACAATAAACAGGACTGTGATATACAGAATCCCATGCAGTGAGTGCAATAAACATTGCATTGGACAAATGGGAAGGAAAATAACGACCAGGATACACTAACACCAGCTGGCTGTAAAAAGATATGACCAATATTCATTTGTCTCGATACACACAGACAACGAGTGCCATCAGTTTGACTGGGACAATGTGACCATACTGGGACAAGTGAACAACAGACATGTAAGGTAATTTCTGGAGGCCTGGTTCTCAACATAGGACTCCATTAACAAATGCATCGAAATAGACCCGTATACAGGTGACCAGACCCACCACACCAGAGGATCATATAAATTTGGATTGGAGCAGAACACCAATGCTTCAGTTAGAGGTCACACTGATGTTACCTGGAATGGTGGTGAAACATCTGCACAGCATGGGACAACAGGCTCGGCGAGCAAACAAACAACCACATCCACAACCCGAGCTGCAAATTTTTGCTAAGACCTTAAAAACTGTTATTTGGTTCTTTGGTGCCTGAACAGCTTGGATTTGGAAACAGTTTACAGAGAGTGGATTCTGAAGGTCTGAAACAGAAATTGCTTGAAAAATTCAGCAGATCTCGTAGCATTTGTGGAGAGAAGTGTGCAGATCTTCTGCATGCCCAATAGCTGCATGTTCTTTGCAGTCAAAACTCCATTTAAAGATAACGAGTTACTTTTCCTGCAGCGGTTGAAGTAAGCTTTTGACTTTTGAATTCATGAATCAGACTATTTCCAAGTGAATCAGTTGCTGTATACTTTTTACAGACAAGTGAATGCTTTCAGTGAAAAAGACATCGGAA
>NC_063344.1:23502492-23527492 GCF_021869965.1 Rhincodon typus
GGTTCTCCTATTCTGTTTTGCGTAGTTCCGGGTTGCCTCAATGTGCTGTGGCTAATTTAAATAGGGCCTGATACAGCTCCGTTTGTGGGCGTTGGGGTCGTTGCTAGTGTAATCGAGTATCTGGTCCGTATGTGTGGTCTTTTGATATACGCTAGTCTGGAGTTCCCTGTTGCTTTTGTGTTCAACCATCATGTCCAGGAAGGGTAGTTGGTTGTTGTTCTCTTCTTCTTTTGTGAATTTTTCCCCAGTAAGGATGTTGTTTATGTGTCATTGGGTTTCTTCTAGTTTTGTGTGTTTAATAATCACAAAAGTATTATCTATTTATTGGACGCAAAGTTTAGGTTGTACAGTGGGGAGCGCTGTCCGTTCTAACCTTTGTATTACCGCTTCTGCAATCAATCCTGAGATTGGGGATCCCATTGGTGTTCCGTTGATTTGTTTGTACATGTTGCCGTTGAAGGTGAAGTGGGTTAAGAGGCACAGATCTAGTAGTTTCGTGGTGGTATCCTTATTGATGTTGTTGGCATACAGTTCTGAGGAAGGGTTACCAGACCCAAAACGTTAACTTCGATTTTTTCTTTACAGGTGCTGCCAGACTTGCTGAGCTTTTCCAGCAACTTGTTTTTGTTCCTATACTCAAAAGTGAGCAATGAAGGCAAGTGCGCTAAACAACTTCTTAAGCACCCCATCTATCTGTGACACAAATTTGAAAGAATTATGTACCTGAAACCCTATGACTCTCTGCTCTACAACACTATCCAGGGCCCTATCAATAATTGTACACATCCTGCCCTTGTTTGTTTTAACAAAATGCAACACTTTGCATTTATCCAAATTAAACTCCATCTGCCACTCTTCAATTCATTGACCCAATTGATCAAGGACTCTTTGTAATCTTAGATAACCTTCTTCACTGTCCACTATACCACTAATTTTGGTGTCATCCTCAAACTTACTAACCATGCCTGTTGTATTCTCATCCAAATCGTTCAAAGAGATGACAAATACAAGTGGACCCAGTACCAATCCCTGTGGAACACCAATAGTCACAAGCCTACAGTCCAAAAAAACAACCCTCCAGCACCACCCACTCTGTCTCCCACCATCAAGCCCATTTTGTATCGATCAGCAAGCTTAGCTTGAATCCCATGCGATCTAACTTCACTAACTTGTCTACCATGCAGAATATTTTCAAAGGTTTTACCAAAGTCCACGTAAACAACATCTACTACTCTGCCCTCATCAATCTCCTTGGTTACTTCCTCAAAAACTCAAGCAAGTTTGTGGGACATGATTTCCCTCATACAAAACCATGCTGACTGTTCCTAATCATTTCTTGCCTCTCCAAATGCACATAAATCCTGTCTTTCAGAATCACTTCCAACAACTTATCCACCATTGATGTCACACAAGTTTATAGTTCCCAGGATTCTCCTTCCAGCCTTTCTTAAATAAACATTCATTATCTCTTTCAAAAGGAAGAAAAAGACTTTCTTAGAAAAATCACAACATTTAAAAGTCAGTAAAATTGAATACATTTGAAATTCATAAGACAATTTCAGTTCAATGTGTTCTCACATACACATGGCGTGATTATGTCTGAAAACAGTTAACAGTGAAGCAGAACATCAGCCATCAAAGGAAGCAAAGATATCCTGACTGTACAAGTCAGGAAAGATTAATGGCCCATGCTGGACAGCTATTTGATACTTAGGATCCACACATCACCACCAGATTGAGTAAACAATGGATTGTACAAGTTTAGAGCATCAATTCACTCCCAGAAGCAAAGATTGCAAAACCAACCTAGGCTGCTTGAACTTGATACCAAACGTCTGAAAATCAGAAACACAATTTCTACATTTGCACATGACACCAAGCTGGGGTAATAAGTGAGGATGTGGCACAGCCAATATGGAAGAGGACTGCAAAAAATTAGTGAGACACTCCTTAACTGACAGAACAGAAAAACAGTTGGCAAATTAAGTTTGACAAAGAATAATGCACTGCCTTACATTTTGCTTTGAAAAATGCAGACGTCACTATTAACTGGTAGGTCCAAGTCTGGGTGGGGTGGAGGAACTAAGGGACTTTGGGAACTAAACATAACAATGAATAATGTTTTCTGAGCTCTTACTTGGCTCAGTTCACATTCTCCCAGTGTCTGAACGGGTTTCCTCCCACAGTCCAAAGATGTGCAGGCTAGGTGGATTGGCCATGTTAAATTGCCCGTAGCATTCAGGGATGTGTAGATTAGGTGGGTTATAGAGGATGGGTCTGGGTGGGATGCTCCAAGGGTTGTTGTGGACTTGTTGTGCCAAAGGGCTTGTTTTCACACTGTAAGGATTCTATGAGATTGTATGGGAGGTAAAAACTACTTCCAAGTGTCTTTTATTCTCTCAAGGGCATATTGAATAATTAATGGTGCATGGATTTTTGCGAGCACCCACAGCTCTTAGGTGTGGCTCCAAAAGTTAGCTGCCTACTAACTCCTGAAGCTGCTTCTTGAGGTCTAACAGAACATAACAATTGTTCACAACTTCTCACTGGCTCCCCAAATACACAGATACCACATAGTTTACTGACATTTCATCAGTTCAGCTGGATGATTCTTTTCTACATGGAGCTGGTTTCTGTCTCGATTTGTAGTCTGCTCCAACTAACTGTGGCCCTGGAATTGTTCTTCAGTAACCTATTGAAAACCTTTGCAACAAGGCCTGCTCTTGTTCCTACGTAAAATTGAATGCAACTGTGGAATCGTCAAATGTAGCAAACAGCAGTGGGATTTAAATGTAGAAACCCAATGTTCACCAATTGCTGGCTCCAACTGTACAAAAGTGTATACAAAGAAAAAGGATTGCTCTTGAAAAAAAGGCGAAGGGCAACCTAACAGAGAAATTTAAAATGGAAAGATTTTGAAAGAGAATGGCTCCTCGTGGAGAATACCAGAATCAGAAGTCAAAGGTAAGTCACTAAGAAATCCAATAATTAATTCAGAAGAAACTCCTTTGCCTAAAGTGCAACGATAGTGTGAAACTCATTACCGCAACAAAGTGGTTGAAACAAAAATGCTGGATTGCGTTGAAAGGCAAGTTGAACCAGAATGAGGGTACAAAAGGTCTGATAGTAGATTTTAGGTCAAGAAAGATGGCAGTAGCTAGAGTGGAGAATCAACATTAACCTGGAACGACTGGACAAAAAGGTCTTTTTTTCTTGTGCTGTATACTTATGTAATCCTGTGATACAACAGCAAAATATTGCTATTGTTAAAAATCTGAACTATGAACAGAAAATGCTGTAAATATTCAGCAGGTCTGAGAGCATCGGTGAAAGGAAATGCTGAAAGATCATGACCTGAAATGTTTCTCTCTCCAAGGATGCTCTCAGATGTCCCATGTATCTCCAAGCATTATCTGTTTTCTTTCACTTTGATCACTACCTTATCATTGTCCAGTCCTGTATTAGAAAAAAAACAGCAATTTCTACATTTTCAGCGTATCTATGTTCTTTGCACTCAATTACTTACTTCTGGAATGCTATTCTATTGTTAAACATGGCAACCAATGTATACACAGCAAGATCTGACAAATCACAATGTGATTAACAATTTGTTAATCAGTTTTGGTGTTGCTGGATCAACTTGGTTAGGTCATTAAGACAACGACCACTCCTCTTTGAATAGTGACATCTTGAACAAGTAGATAAGTCATTGATTGAAATGCTTTCCTAAAAAAACAGTAACTTCAACTATGCAGTAATACTTCACTACGGCACTGAAACGTCATCTTAGATTGTTTACTAAAATCCTGCAGTGGATTTTGAACCAACAAACCATTACTTCATTTAAATGTGCAGCCACTGAGCAAGAGAGCATACGTCAAGCTACGGCAGAGATAATTTGCACAGGCACACTTTGCTCTTTTAGAATATAATTCTCTTTTCATCAGAGTTACAAATCAGTTTGCTTCAAAAATGTGAACAAATTATACTGACTTAAAGCTGGGGAACAGCTGTCCCTATTTTAGCACAGAAACTTAAAGTTACGTGAAATGGTACTCAATGTTTTAAAAGCTTTTCTTCTCTTCATTTACGAGCTATGTGGCTTCAGGATCTGCTTCAGCACAGATCAAGAAATGACTTAATGAAGAACTTCACTACATTAAATAGCATCTATACAACCCAGGACAATTGTGGTAATCATTTTGAAAATGCCTTTATTCAAATTTTTAAAATCTGGTTAAAATTACATTTTGGCATTAATTAGGCAAATAATCAGTTTCTGGCGTCAGTTCCTATACTTTTTCACCCTTTCGTTTCACTTTAATTTTTCAAATCTGTTTTCTTTCACTTTGATCACTACCTTATCATTGTCCAGTCCTGTATTAGAAAAAAAACAGCAATTTCTACATTTTCAGCGTATCTATGTATCTATTTTCAAATTAAAGTGGAAAATGTGTGTTACTGCTACAGAAAACATTATGGATATTAATTCCTTATAGGCAATTAATAAGTGGCAACAGCTTGGATAGAAGAAAGAATTTTCAAGTAGCTGTTTGCACAGTCAATTTTGGGTCAGGACCAAGCGGCAGCAGATGGTGCAGGATTACCATCTTTCTTCAGTACTGAAATTTCTAGCATTATCAGGGAAAATTGAAAATGAGAAAGGGGTAGAAAAGCTGGTCCATTTAGTCAAATGAAATGGACTGGACTCATGAAATCCGATTTAAGACTGGAATTGGAAATAAAAGGCACAATGTTTTAGTACACCAATCTTGAAAGTTGCCCCCTTATACAATAAGCACCTAAACACTTTTCCATAAATTGATCACTAAATTTAATGTAATTACCCATTTAATTAGCCCCTCCAACTCTGACTGTGTTTTACTGCGAAATTCCATTTCCAGTTGTATAGGATTGATTCACCTGGTGTAGCTCAGAAGCCCCAGTTTAGCAAGGTAATCTGTTTCGCTGCTGCAGGGGAAGATGGGTATAAGAAACTGCATGATTTGTTGGTCTTTACAGAACAAGTTAAAAATCCTCAACAATGCAGACATTTATTCACCTCCTGAACAAATGATTTATTATATAGTCAGAGGATTAAGTTACACAATAATTAACTGCAAATATTTTCAGATTAGAGAGTTAACAAAAGGGAAGGAGTCTGGGCAGAAAGAGAAAAAGGTCAGTGGAGCACCTTGAACTATTTTACGTTAATCTAGTCAGAGTTATTGCCAACTGGCTGAGAGGGTACAGAACAGGTGGCATGACAAGTTTCTGACCCTCTGAATTGCACATGCTATTGTGGAATAAAAGAATGGAAAACTACCCATCTTCTTGCTGCAATTCATTTTCAAACTTCTTTTATAAGGAACATAACTCATAGCTGAAATTTCCCAGGAGTCCTTGCAATGGTCTCAAGCCTAGACAAACAGGAGGCTGGAAGAACACAGCAGCCAGGCAACATCCTGTTTGTCTGTCTGTCTTGGATTCCACATCTGCAGTTTTTTTTTTGGTCTCTAATGGTCTTAGCCTGAAATGGATTTACACCACAAACAAAAATAGAAGTACTTTGTTTGTTTCTTCAGAAGAGTCATACCAAACTCAAAATGTTAACTGTTTCTCTCTCCACAGATGCTGCCCGACTTGATGAGTTTCTCCAGCACTCCATGTTTGTTTCAGACTTCCAGCATCTACCCTATTTTTCATTTATTATAATAGAATTGTAAACATCAGAATTAGGAGGAGTAGGCCATTAAGTTCCCTTAAGCCTGCTTCACAATTTGATTAGTTTATGGCCAATCTGATTTTAGCCTCTACATTTCTGTCTAGTCCCTACACCCTTCATTAGTCAGGCATCTAACTCAACAGTAAAATGTTTTCAATTACCCAGCCTCTCCAGTATTTTTTATGGAAGATAATTGTACAGAATAATGATCTGAGGTAAAAATGTTCTCCTCACCTCTGCCTTAAATGGTAGGTGTTTTATTTTTCAACTCTGCCCCCTAGCTCTAGTCTCTTCCACAAACAAAGGCATCTTCTCAGTATCTATGGAATTAAAGCGTTATACCAAACAACCAGCTCAGAGACTGAATCAGAAATAATAGCAGAGTGTGTTATTGTTTAAACAAAGTATTCTTGAAGAAATGCAGGCCACCTCAAATACAATCCAATAGAGAACAGGCAGTGGTCTATCAGATGGCAGTTTTGTTGGAGTACCGAATTACAATTTTACAAGTGGCTCATGAAATTCCAATGGCAGGTCACTTAGGCATTAGAAAAACACAGCTAAAACACAAACATTTTTATTATGTGGCGGTGCTGGTGTTGGACTGGGGAGGACAAAGTCAGAAGACACACGACACCAGGTTATAGTACAACAGGGTTTATTTGAAATTACGAACTTTCAGAGCGCTGCTCCTTTGTCAGGTGAAGTTACCTGATTGTGTGACTTCTTACTGGCCAGGATTATATAAAGATGTATTCAAACTCAACCAGACTGGCATACAGGACAAGTACTTGGGAGATCCCAACCTTCAATTAAACATGCACCTTTAATTTCAAACCCACCTTCAGAAGAATCACTTAGCATGGTCTTAACAGATTTTGCAGGATCGCTATCTAAAACCAAAAGTGGAAACCATTATCATTTCCTATCCTGAAGCAATGCCTTTTATTAAAAATATGCTGCACAAGTGGGGTGAAAACATTAGTTCAATCTTTTATTGACATATTGATTGCCCAAAGAAATAAAATTTGAACCTTGATTATTTGATCTGATTGCATGTTACAAATATGTAAAGAAATGAAAACAAATTGTTTTATTTTCAATTTACTACTTCTGCTCATCACTGACAATCTCAAGGTGTATTGGAAATATGCCATCAGACTTTAAAGACCATGATTAGAGCTTACTGTCAAGAATGTTCTAATGATTGGTATAAGGGAATTTCTTTATGACTGATTCACATTAGGGACTCTACTAATGAGTCCACAGTTTAGTCATTTTGAATTAACAAATGGACATGAAGTGAGGGGACCCCTTAAGGGGAAATGATAAACAGAATCTTAGAGACCACACTTCCACCCTAAGTTATGAATTTCAGAGAGAAACTGACCGAAGTATGAGAGCTGGTGAAAAAGCATTTGAACGGTGCTCACCAATAAAAATTAGAGCAGACTGAAAAGGCCAAAGTTAGAAATTTTGTTGCGGGAGACAAGGTGATAGTTACCTGTCGCTGGGGAACCAATAAAAGCAAGGTTCACTGAACCTTATCACATCAAAAAGACACTCAATGATATGAATTATGCAGTGTATCCTCTAGGAAGGACAAACAGTCAACGAGTGTGTAATATTAACATGTTGATAATATACAATAGGATTGGTCCTATGTTGTCAAAACCATCAGATTTAAATTTAATTGGGTTTTGGTATCAAAGTGCCTAGTTCAAATCGATTGGCTAAATTCAAAACTTGTTGGCTTGGCCTGTTAACTGTACTGCCCTTCTGATACAAATGTTTCAATGTGGGCACTCTCTGTGTACTTGCAAACTTTCAAGCTGCTGCTCACAGACATCCATTTTAAATCTCTAAGTATAGAAAAAGAACATCATATTTTAAAGGGATCATGCAATGTTTCCCCCTTAGCATTATACAAACACCAAATTCTAACGTACAGCCTCCCAATCCACAAATACTCTACCCAACTTTGCAACACAAGAGGAAAGTGTACTTACATAAGTGAAAGGTGCAGGAAGCATGACAGAAATATCACAGCACTTGAAGAATGAATCAGACATTGAAACATAAAATGTTGACCCTCCAAACTTCAGATTGGAAAACACAGACGGCCTTAAAAGGTTAGACAACATCTTGCAGAAAACTATCAAAGTGACTTACAAAGGCTATGACAGAACTGCAAATCAATGTGTGGAAATTGGCCAGAGAAAATGGTTCTGGTTGTTCATGGTGTTAGAAGACTTGTTAAAAGGATATTTGCAAATTGTGCTGACCGATGAAGCCAAAGAAAAGACAGCTTTTGTAGTCTGGATGGTTTATCAACGTCAAGTCATGCCATTTGGAATGAAAAATGCACCAGTAACATTTTACTGATCAACCAATAGAGTGACTAAAGGATTATTTAACTATGTCCTGGGAAGAATATTTGCACCACTTGACTAAAAACTGTTTTTTACAAAGAAAAAACATGTTTAAGAATCTGGCTAACAGTGAATTTGATAAGGCAAAGGTGACTTATTTGGGCCCACCTCACTGTGGGAGAAGACCAAGCAGCACCTCACGAAGTAGAAATACAAGCTATTATGGCTTCATCTGTGCATAATACACAATTTTACATTTTGTTTATGTTGGCATAAGTGGGGTCTATTCCAAGATTGTTCTAAGATTCTGCATTGTCTTAGCTCATTAAACAAATTTGTTGAAGGAAAGCAGAAAATTTGATGGATACAGGAGTGTCGAAGTACCTTTGAAAACTTGAAAGCTATGCTGATAATCACAACAGTTTTAGTCACGTCAGATGATGACACACTATTCAAATGGGCTACTGATGCAAGCACCATTGGTATAGGGGCTGTTGTACTGTAAGATAAGGAGAGGGGAAATCAAACAGCCTGTCAGTTATTTTTCAACTAAACTGACCATATGTCAATAAAAATATTCAACTGTTGAGAAAGAAACTAGGCCAAAAGAGAGACTCTGGGTCATGTGATGGTTCTTCAGAGTCATAAAGTCATGGAGGTCCACAGCACTGAAAAAGGCCCTTTGACCCATCACGTCCACACTGTTCAAAAGCAACCACCTAACTATTCTAAACCCATTTTCAAACACTTGGCCCATTGTCTTGTTTGCCTTGGCATCACAAGGGCACATCTAAATTCTTCTTTATGTTGCGAGGGCTTCTGTCTCGATCACCCCCTCATTTTGATATTCACATCAGCAGCAATGTGGAGAAACTGTAACTTATATGGACCGAAATCTTTTGCTTTTCTGAGCAAAATTTGGGAAAGTTACTTACAATTGTTTCAGTGGAACGCAATTCTCCAACTTTATTATTTTAAAAACATCACGTGCCTTGGGAAGAAAACGATACCATGGACACTGTATTGAGAGTGGATTTGAAGGACATGGAGTGATTTGCTGCCCATGAACTGATGTAAAGTATTCTAACAGTGTAACTCATTTTATTTTCAATGTCAATATGCTGCTACTATTATTGTGGCATAGCAGCAGTGCAAGAGAAATAACGAACCCTTGTTATATCATTCAACCTGTAAACACATTTGTTTAATTCCTTAGCTTCTTTTCTACATCATTTGCTTCATTAAATAGTTAAATAGATATCTCCCTTTGCAACTTTTCACCCTGCAAAAACGCAGCTTTTACATCAATAGAATTACATTCACAAGCCTATGCTGCCAGAAGAGCTTGAGATGATCACCAAGAACATCTTCCTGCAGTAGAAGGAATCCAGTCTGTCATCTCATCATCATGTTTCTCTATGAAACGCTGAGCTATTAGTGTGGCTTTAGTTTTAAAAGCCTCTTCAGGGAGTACCTTTTCTGTGCATGTCCATCTCTATGGTATCTGGTGACTCTGGATATATGCAAAATTCTTTACAGCATTCCAACTCTCTTTATTTAGCATCCATTACTAACTTCTCTTCTAGCTTGTTTGCTGCCACTAAGTTTTATCAATCAATCATCAGGATTTCTACATGTGGTAATTCCAGCCTGTTTCATAGTCAATGCTCTTGTCAAACTGCTCAACCTCCTATTTTGTTCTGGACTACAAGATCTCCTACTCCCATGATCAGAATTCCATTCACAAGCTCACAATATTTTCCTAGGGGCATATTCACTTCCAGAACTCAGACCATGATTCTGGCCTTCCACATCTTCACTGCATTTTGCCAATCCATGTATTTTGTCTCCTGCTCTTCATTTTGCACATTTAACAAATGTTTCTATTTTCCACAGGCTTTCCTTGTGCTTCCAAGTACATGGTATTCTTCCATTCACTGACCCCTTCTGTTACTGTGAAACTAACTTCTGATTGTTCTCTGGGACAAGTAGCCTTGTCCTGCATCTCTATATCATTATGTCCACATTCAGGAAGCCTTTCAACTGCCATCATCAAATCCTCATATTTGTCCAACATATGAGCATGCAATCTGCATGGTGCTTCATCGCCTTTGATGGTTTGTTCAGATTCTTGAAACGGCAATGAGGTTACAGACTGTTTCAAAACATTTCTGCTGATGACCCACTGTATCTTTAAAGGCCCATTGTTGATCATTACCTGGACATTCCCAGGGTTCATTCTGTTGATACCATTTCCCAATTCTTGCTTCTGTTGTAGTTGTCAGAGGTATCCCATCACTATTTTCAAGATTTGCATTTTATATCAAAGCCAGACTTTGTTTTCTCTTTAAGGACATAACCCATGCCCAGACAGTTACCTCATTTGTCCATTGACCATATGACTCAGTTTCATAGCACATCAGTGGGAAATTGTGTAGTAACACTTATTTCTAAGAAGAATGGCTGATACCAGATATAACTTGAATTATTAACTGGTATGAATTCAGTTTCCAATTCTCACCTTTCAGCAACAATTTCCTACCATCCACGTCAAATGGGAACCAAGCTAACTGATGAAACCAAAACTAAGACACCTCTCTTTGTGGATAGTTTATTCAGTCTTACAGCTCTTTCCAACAACCAGTACCACCTATTGGCTATTTGTATCTACCTGGTGAATTAAAAATCAACTAACCTTTGCTCAACTATTTACCGTATTAACAACAAAAAATCAGGAGGGGGCTAGCACCAAATCCACAATACGAGTCTCACCTTTTGAATGCAAGGTATGGAAATATGACAAATTTCTATTAAGCCTTGAATCATGTTTATGTATCCAGAATTTCACCAGAGTTCAGATGGTAATGAGCAAGTCTACTCAGTGGTGCTAAAGGCAAGAATTCCAGGCCATTGCACACTATAAGCGGTGCCTCTGGAAAAGCAGGTATTCTTGACAAACACTGAATACATTATAACAAAGTAATGCCAAGATGAGAAGGATCAATGGAAAAGTAAGAGAAGTGAGAGATTGCTAAAAAGAGCATGATATTAAAAATACACAGCAGGATAGAATCTGTCGGAGTGTTTTTCAATGGAAAAAGATCGAGAGTATTAACCAAGGAAGAGTGGGAGGACGGTGCCAGCAAAGCAGCAGGGAAGAGAGACAGAATAAATTACATTGGACTCGAGGAGAATCTCTCCCCATGGAAGCCAAAGGAATTGGGACAATATTTCACCAGCCCTACAAACTAAGTCTCAAGGCACTTCAATGACCTTTAAACTACGATGTGAGTGTTTAAAGTAACCATGGAATAACCACTGAAGAAATACACTGACATTTTTAAAATTCAATCATTACTTCTTTATCAGTTCTGATATATAAAAGACTATGCTCACTGAAAAATACATTTTTTTAAATTGGAATGATTCAAACTTTTTCAGTTGTACAAGATTCTGAGGCAATGCAGAATCTCATGCCTTCAACATTTTGGAGTTTCCCCAATGGTCTGCAGAAAGCTTGTTAGAATACTCCAGTACATGACATAACAATAAAAAAATGTAGCAGTATGGCTGCAAACAGGACACAAAGAGTTGGGGTAAATGAGCATCGCTCAGATTCGAAAAGGCCTGGAAGGATTGTACTCCAAGGACAAGAATTAATACTAGGTCAATTTTTGATCTTTGTATAAAAAGGTAATTGCACCGCCTATGCACAAGTTCAAATCAAAAAAAAATTACTAACTGAAATATAAGAGTTCAGCAAAGTATAGATTATTAGAAAATGGGTTGATTTGTGGCTAGTAGTTTGAGTGTGACTGTCAAACGATATCTTGTGACATTAAGGATCCCTAGTAAAATTTAACCCAAAGTCAGTCAGGGGCCATAATACTTCACAAAAGAGGACAGATGAAGGCCAATAACTTCAGCCTCAGGATATCACAGCACGAGTTCCTCTTAGGTCAGTTTGTGCCACATGTTTTATCAATGAACCTCCTTCTATCATAAGGTCAGTGGTACAGGGCATTGGTTAGGCCACTATGGAATAGTGTACACAGTTCTGGTCTCCATGCTATAGGAAGGATGTTGTGAAACTTGAAAGGGTTAAGAAAAGATTTACAAGAATGTTGTCAACGTTGGAGGGTTTGAACTATAGGGAGAGGCTGAATAGGCTGGGGCTATTTTCCCTGGAAGGTCAGAGGCTGATGGGTGACCTTATAGAGGTTTATAAAATAATGACGGGCATGGATAGGGGTGAATAGGCAAGGTCTTTTCCCCAGCGTGGGGGAGTCCAAAATTAGAGGGCATAGGTTTAAGGTGAGAGGGGTAAGATTTAAAAGAGACCTAAGGGGCAACTTTTTCACGCAGAGGGTGGTGCATGTATGGAATGAGCTGCCAGAGGAAGTGGTGGAGACTGCTACAATTACAACATTTAAAAGACATCTGGATAGGTATGTGAATAGAAAGGGTTTAGAGGAATATGGGGTCAAATGCTGGCAGATGGGACTAGATTAATTTAGGATATCTGGTCGTCATGGACAAGTTGGACTGAAGGGTCTGTTTCTGTCCTATATATCTCTATGACTCTACATGATGAAGAATGCTGATGTTTCATTTGTGATCCAATTTGTGATTCTACTGATACCGAAGCAGTTGCTGCCCACATGCACCAAGACTATGATAACATTCAGGCTTGGGCTGATAAGTGGTAAGTAAAATTCACGTCAATAAGTGCAAGGAAATTATCAGAAAAGAGAGAATCTCACCTTAACAATCAAGAGTATTACTTAAACCTCCTATCATGATCATTCTGAGATTTACCACTGATCAGAAGCATAACTGGATCAGCCACATAAAAGCTATGGCAACAAAACAAAGGTGAGGAATTCTACATCAAGTAACATACTTTGATTCCCCAGTAACATTTCATAATCCAGAAGACAATTCAGGAATGTGGTGGAACATCTTTACTTGATGAGCATGGCTTCCACAACACTTAAGTAGCTTAACCACATCCAAGAAAAAGCTATTTGCTTGATTGTTATACAATCTACAACCTTCAACATTCACTCCCTCCACCTTATACACACAATGGCAGCTGTATTCACCATCCACAAGGTGCACTGCAACAACTCATCTTGGCTCCTTCAATAGCACCTTCTAAACCACTGACACATACCGCTTAGTAAAAGGTTTTGTACACATAGGAACACCATCACTTGCAAGACTCCCTCCAAGCAAAATACCATCCTGACTTGGAAACATATTGCCATTTCTTTACTGTCACTGAGTCAGCATCCTATAACTACCTCCCTAACACTCAGGGTATACCTGACAATGTGAACTGCAGTGGTTTAAGACCACCTTCTCAAGAACAATTAGGAATGGGAATCAGATGCTGGCCTTGCCAGTGATACTTACATCGTGTGAAAGAATAAAAGACAAAGTGGAATTTAATGGACTCTCAATCATTAGCAATGCAATGGAAGGGATTATTCACTGAGGACTTGCAAAGGAATAAACCTGCTCATTGATACTCAGTTCAGGTTTCATCAGGGTCACTCAAATCCTGACCTCATTACAGACTGAATCCAAACATCGATAAAAGAGCTGAACTCCAGAGGCGAGATGATATTAAGGCCTTATTTTACTGACTATAGCATCAAGGAGCCCTAGCAAAACCAGCATCAATAGGAGTCTGGGAGAGAAACTCTCCACTGGTTGGAGTCACACCTCGAACAAAGGAAGATGACTATGGTTGGTGGAGATCAATCATCTCAACTCCAAGATCACTACAGGAGTGCCTCAAGACAGGGACCCTAGCTCAATCATGTGCTGATCAATCATCTTCCCTCCATCATGAGATCAGAAATGGGATGTTTGCTGATGATTACACAATGTTCAGCATCATTTGTAACTCCTCAGGTACACCAGGACAGTATGGAACAAGAGCTGGACAACATCAGGTTTGGGCTGAAAAATGGCAAGTAATGTAGAAGGTCAAGAATTTTGATTATCTGGGCATGGAAACAAATACAGTCAGAAAAAAGGGGTGATAGCAGTTTAAGCTTTCTACAAGAGGGCAGCGTGTCTACAACTGCCGCCATAATTCTTTCCAATGGGACTAGCTAGGTAGCTCTTTTGGGAGCCAGTACAGACACAGTGGGTTAAATGGCCTCTTTCTGCACTGTAAGTCCTATGATTCTATGAACTGAAGAACTTGCAATGAATTGGTACTAAACATTGGTTTAGACTGCAGTCGAGTACTGACAGCAGTTTTAGGCACCACATTATAAAAAGAATATTTGAAGTCATAGAACAAAGCATGCAACCACCTGTATAATGCTAAGGAAATTAAGTTTTTATGTAATTGACAGATGTATTATTACTAAACTAAAAATACAGAAAATGAACGAGAGATATTTGGAAATATAATAGATTTTGAAATTGTGAAGAATTTTGATGACAAGTGAAAGAATTTCTTCACTAGCTATGCAAATCAGTGAGAGATGTAATTAAACTGAAATCATGACTAGGAAAACGATCAGGACAGGAGTTAGCAAAAAAAAAAAGCTGTTCACACAGGATAGTGAAACATGAAATACTTGACCACGGGAACCGCCTTAAAACTGAGACAAGGATGGCTATGGAATTCATTGTGGATTGTTCAGCTTTAAGCCAGCATAAATCCTGATTTCATTTTAAAAAACAGTTCGACATTGAAACAAAAGCAAAATACTATTTTGAAATTATTTCACTGAATATAGGCACACTGCCTGAGCCAATATTTGTTGCCCAAACCTGACTGCAGTTGAACTGAGTGGTTTCGTCAGCCATTTCTGGAATCACAGGAAGGCCAGACCAAATAAGGATGTCAGTTTTTCTTCCTTAAAGCATATTTAGTATTAGATTATTTTTTGATTCCAATTCTCTATAGAATTTAAGTTTCACCATCTACCATGGTGGGTTTCATACTCATGTCTTTAGAACATTGGACTAATAACCCAGAACCCCAGGTGCTGGACAGATAAAATAAAAAAAGAGAGTCAGAAAATGCTAGGTGTATAGTACGTACATGAAAAATGAGAGTTTGAGAAGCCATATTTTTAAGGAAAGTGTAGGGGCTTGACTTATACACACACAAGTAATATTTTCAAGGCAGTATGATCTAGTTGGAAACTGCTGATAATAACACACCATGGTTGCTGGCCATGGTTCTGAATTGACTGCAGAATGGTTGTCACTGGCTATTACTGATGATTCATGAAAAGAACAATTGGAAGAAAGGTTCAGTTTGCTTCCACCACCTCACTCCTAAACTTCCACCACACTCCTGAATCGTGTCTTATAGATTGTGAAATGCTTCTGGGGAGTCAGAAAGTATGTTACTTGGTTCAGAATGCCTCACTTTTGTTTTGTTACTATAGCATTTACATGGCTAGTCCAGTTATGCTTCTGATCAATGGTAAACCTCAGAATGATCATGAGGTATAAGGTAACAATGAGGATTTTCTTATCAAAAGTTGGGGATGGCGGAGCGGGGGGTGGGGAACCAGACCTACACATGCAATTTTATGTAAAGCTAAGACTTGTCTACTAAGAGCCAGGGTAGAACTTTACCTGGCATTGACTAATACTTGAGTGGATATGGCACTTGGGAAGACAGGCAACATCTTTAGAGGGGGAAAACAGAGTCAACATTTTAGGTTAATTGGCAAAAATCAGATACTCTGAGCCGCTATGCTTTGCCAGCTTTCATTGTTATTTGTGCAATTACATTGCTCGAGTAAGCCTTCACTGCAGACACAATGTCACAACACCCTTTCGCTATTCTAGCAATGAATTTCAGTTATAATTCTAACTTCAAATGTTATCATGGAGCAACAGATGATATAGGCAACACATGGAACACTTTTCCATTTCAGGCACTCTTGATCAGCATCAAGAATTCTCAAGGTAGGTACAAAATAGGTTAGATGCAGAGTAAAGTTTTCTGCTTCAATACCATTTTATCTCAGAGGACCTCACCTATTGCATCAGTGAGACATTTCTATTTTCCACTCCAGCCACCCTTGTGGCTTTATTTGAATGAGATAACCAGTTCAGTGCCAATTAATCTTGGGTCCCAGAAGTGAAAGAACTTTATGCTTCACCCCTAGCTCTCTATGTGTTTATTTTACTATTCTATTACATAAACCACTGGGATCGAAGCTCAAAACACACTCAGACCAAGACTGTCTAATAAGTTTTAAATATCAACATATTTTTGCAATACTTGAAAAGTACAAAATCAACTCCCACCATTACACATGTTTAAAGCAGCAAAATATCAGTGAACTTCACAGAGACATAATCAGAAACAAAAGACTGAGAGATAGTAGGAACTGCAGATGCTGGAGAATCCGAGACAACAAGGTGCAGGGCTGGATGAACACAGCAGGCCAAGCAGCATCATAGGAGCAGAGAGGCTGACGTTTCGGGCCTAGACCCTTCATCAGAAAAGGGGGAGGGGAAAGACTGACACTGAGCTAAAGGAAATCTGGCAAGACAGATGAAACAGTTGGTCATAAAAGTGGGTTTTTAAATATGGTTTTAAAAGTTGAGAGGGGAAGCAAGGAGTTCAGTAAGAGAATTCCAGTTTGTGGCAGCTGAAGATGTAACTGTAATGATGGGCTGGAAAAAAGACAGTGCTGTAAAGGAGGGCACAGCTGAAGAGTTCTGTGAGGAAAGAAATGGCGAAGAAAGTTATAGATACAAGAAGAGGAGCAATATTGGGATTTAAATGTGAGTATGAGAATATTAAATTGGAGGGGTGAAGGACCAAAGCTAAAGTAGGTCAGCAGGACTGAAAGTGTGTGCAAGGCATCGTGTGGGACAGGATACGGTCAACAGAATTTTGGATGAGCTTACATTTACTATGTGTCAGATGGGAGACCAATTCGAGACCATCAAAATATTTCAGACTGTAGCTGACAAAGGTAGAAGTGTGGGATCATTCGCAGGTGACCTGAGATAGGGCTAAGAAGGACAGTGTTAAGAAAATGAGAAGTTGCAAGTCTATGACAAGGAGAGCATATGCGGCTGGATGCTCAGGTAGAATAGGATGTCACGGTTATCAACAGGATGGAAAACTACTGCAGAATTCCAAGTTGCAGAATGATATAGATGGTCTAGTGTGTCAGCCACAAAAGATTAGTATGCAGGTATTGCTCATAACCAAGGCGGCTACTAGATTGCTATCTATTAGTATGAAAGTGTACAGGGCATTGGTGAGACAACATCTTCAAAATTACAGTATTGTTCTACTTATTTGATGAAGAATGCTAATGTGTTGGAGGTGGTTTATTAGATTGAAACTTTGGAATAAGTGGCTTATCCTACAAGGACAGGTTGAGTAGGCTTGGCTGGTTTTCACCGGAAAAGTGAGGAATAACATTTAAAATGTGTAAGATCCTGAATGTTGTCGACAAGTTGGGCATGGAAGGGATGCTTCAACTTTTAGGGAGTCCAGAATTAGGGGACACTGTGTTAAAGTTAGGTGTCACCATTTTAGAACAGAAACGAGAATTTTTCTGAGGGCTGTGTGACTTTCAAACCATCTGTCTCTGAAAAGCAGTGGAGACAGGATCATTAAATATACTTCAGGCAGAAGTGGATAGATTTTTGTTAGCCAGGGGAGTCAAAGGTTATCGGGGTGGATGGCAATTAGAAATACAAACAGATCAACCATGATCTTGTTGAATGGTGGAGCAGGGTTGACAGTCCAAACGATCTACTTTTCATTTTTCATAAGCTCATACATAATACAACTTTCCATTTCTTTCCCTACCCCTATACCTTGTGTTGTCACAGATGTCTCATTAAATTTAATAATTTCATTGAAAATGTTGACAATAAAGGAAAATGAATTCATTATACTTCAACAGGAAGCATTTCTGAGCAATCATATTGAAAGGGTGGGGTGTTGATGCCTGCTGCCTTACCTTACTTTTGTTCTTATACATCTAACACAAAAGGTTCTTACAAATGAATTTTTGTTTGGCATATGCAATTCTTAAAGTATCAAAATGCTTAATGACTTCTGTTTTAGTTTTTCAAACTGAGGAGAAAAATTGAAAAGTGCTTCAGCATTTCATGTTAAATGTACAAAATAAACAACACACACCCAAATATATTGAAAAGGATGGCAGATTTGAGTTCTGTGTCGTATAGAAGTATTTCTGTATTTAGTGCGCGAAATGTAAGGATTGGTTAGATTCTCAAAACAACAAAATATATATCCATAATAATTTTTGTTATTACTATTAAAATGTTTCTACCAATATTACATCTTCCTCAATCCTCCCATGTGCCACTGCAGTAAATGAGGGCAAGTAACAGGTGGAATGCGACTGCAAAGTAGAAAACGAATAATTAATTCACATTTTGAATATGGAATCTGTTCACTTGCTGCTATAGCGACTTTAATATTAAGTTCTTCTGGCCAGAAACAAAAGGCAGTTTTATTAAAGAAACAACTATCAGTGCTTGTTTCATTCAACTCATGGGAGGTTGAACTTTCACTTCTAAAACTGACCTTCAAATGTACATAATACCCATCAGGCTGCCCAGCAGAAGGGAAAAACAGAGCTATTGCTTTCACTTGGAGATAAAGGAAAAGACCAATTTTATATTCACATGTCACTAAGAATTGAATGAGACTTCTCTCCTCACACGGGGAAACTGAGAGGATTGGAATGTTATACTTTTGATGTCAATATCGAGAAATCATCCTATTAGTGAACACTGAGGAAATTGCAGAGTAAGTACCACAAATATGACTGATTGCTTTTTCTGAGAGCTTGGATGACCTCATTCTTTTATCAATTAGTAGTGGCCAGATTAACAGCGAATTGTGGTTCTCGTGTCATTGTTTCTGTGTGTTTGAGACAGGAAGATTAAATATTACAATGTGGAAAAACAAAGTATTAAAACATTGTTTCTAGTAAACTGGAATTATTTTCTATTCACTTGTGGGAAGTGGGCATCATTGGCATGCCTGCATTTATTGCCCACCCCTAGTTGCCTGCAAAAAGGTGGTGGTGAGCTGGCTCCTTGAACCAGTGCAGTCTGTGTGCGTAGGTAGACCCACAATGTCCCAAGTGAGGGAAATCCAGGACTTTGACCCTGTGACCAAGTGGCTTGGAGATGAACTTGTAGGTGGCGGTGTTTCCATGTATCTTCTGCCCTGATCATTCTAGATGGAAGAGATTGTGGGTTTGGAAAGTGCTAAGAATCTTTGGTGAATTGCTGCAGTGCATCTTGTAGATGGGACATACTGCTGTAACTGAGAGTCAGTGGTGGAGGGAGTGGATGCTTGTGGATATGGTGCCAATCAAGCGGGCTGCTTTATCTTGGATGTTCTCAAGCTTCTGGACGGATGTTGCAGCTGCACTCATCCAGGCAAGTAGACTGTATTGCATCAAACCCGACTTGATTCTTGTCGATGGTAGCCAGGCTTTGTGAGTTACCCGCTGCAGTATTTCTAGCCCCTGACATGCGTTTGTAGCCACTGCATTTATATGGTGTGCCCAGTCAGTTTGTGGACAATGGCAACACGCAGGATATTGAAAGTGGCTGATTCAATGATGGTAACACCACTGAATGGCAAGGGGCTATGTTTAGGTTGTCTCTTATTGGAGATGGTCATTGCCTGGTATTCGTGTAGCACAAATGTTACTTGCCACTGGTCAGGCCAAGCTTTGAAATTTCCCAGGTCTTGTTACATTTGAACATGGACTGCTTCAGTACCTGAGCACACCCAAGGCAACACTCCTTCCCCCCTCCAACTGTACACCACCGTGCTGCCACGTCTGTCCTGTATTAAGAGAGAACATGATGTGGAGGTACCCATGTCTCTCTCTCTCACACACACACAGACACATTCTCTCTCTCTTCCCAGCCCCCACATACTGACATGCACACACACACGTAAATCTATGGGGTGAATTTGTATTTGCAGATACTTTACATTTTGTTCAAAAAGCACACAATTTATACAGTCAGTCAATGTGGCATTTTATAAATTCCTACTTTAGAAATAAAACCAGTCTAACTCCAAACCAAAACACAAACAGATTCTAGCCAAGGTCTCACACCTAACATGCAATGTCTGACCTAAAATGTCACCTCTTCTTTACATAGGTAAAACCTTTAGTTCTCTCAGGGCAGTGACTTGAAATAAATTCGGGGATTAATACATACATATTAATCAATTAAAACCTCCTAACTGATTAAAGATTTAACAGCATCTTAGATGAGTTTAGTACATCCACATTAGTAGTGTGGCCCTATGATCTTTTACTTGTACATTCTGTGTCTGATACCACCTCGCTCACAAAACACCTGAAGGAGAAGTAAGGCTCCCAAAGCTTGTGAGATAACAAGGTGTAGAGCTGGATGAACACAGCAGGCCAAGCAGCATCAGAGGAGCAGGAAAGCTGACGTTTCAGGTCAGCTTGTGTTTTACTGTTGGACAATAACCTGGTGTCGTGTGATTTCTGACCATATCCAAGGATGTATCTTACATCAGGCTGTTGCTTGACTGGTCTATGAAAGAGCTCTCCTAATTTTGACATTAGCCCCAGATGTTATTAAGGAGGACTTTGCATGGTCAACAGGTCTGTTTTTTTACATTGTCATTTGCAGTGCCTAGGTCGATGCCACATTGTCCATTCGGTTACTTGTGACTTATTTCTTTGTTGAGACTTCATAGCAATTGATATAACAGACTGGCTTGTTTGGCCATTTCAGATGGCAGTTGAGAGTCAACCACATTGCAATGGGTCTGCAGTGACATGTTGACTAGATGAGGTGAAGATGTCAGATTTCCTTCCCTTAAGGACATTAGTGAACCAGATGGGTTTTTCCAACAAATGGTTTCATGTAATTTCTTCATTCCAGATTCTTTTTAATTGAATTCAAATTCCACCATCTTCCGTGGCAGGATTTAAACCCAGGTCCCCAGAATATGAGCACCGTTTCTGGATTAATTGTCTAGTAATAACACTACTACTTCATCGCCTCCCCAAAATACGTCAAAAAAAAAATTGCAGCCCATGTTTTTAATCACTGCCCATTCCCAAAAGAAATTGGGTTTAAATCACTGCAGCATGATGGAATCTAAAAGACATGATCTAACAACATAATTCACACCCTGGGCAGCTACATTCAGCACCTGGTTTTGGCCTTAGTAAGAGCACTAAGTACAAGTGAGTGCACATCCCCTGGAGAGGGTCAAAAAATAAATAAAATGTATTTTCAAACATCTCCTTGAAAATCAGATAGAGCAGCATGCTACATCAAGCTCCACAATGAAATTGGTACCTTGAACCTCTCCTTCGTCACAATCCCCTCGGGCATCTTGCCCCACCCCACCCTCTAGGCATTTACCTGACTACCAGGGACCAATTCTTACCGATTACCGATTAAGCCTCCTGCTTAGCCTGCCTGGCAGTCAAGGGATCAGTTAAAACATGGTGTGGGGTTTTAAGGTAACCCGAGACTCACACTGACATTCACAACATTGTCAGAGGTGTATGTGTGGGGTCAATCAAGACCCTTTTTATTTCTCCGTTCGATTCACTTCCCAAATGATCACTGCCTTTGTCTGTCTTCCTCCTTTTTAAAGTGCTGCTGTTTTGACCTTTTTGCTCCCAAAGTTCCAAAACAATGCAACAGCTTAAAAATAGTAATTACTGCCCTTGGAGTTCAAGGAATTCAGTTCCAACACTGAAAATACCTCAAAAAAAAAAGGAGCAGCTCTTACAGCCACAAATTTTTCCCATCCTCCATCTTGAAATACGACATTTAAAAGGCACCTGGATAGGTATATGAATAGGAAGGGTTTAGAGGGATATGGGCCAAATCCTGGCAAATGGGACTAGCTTTATCTAGGATATCTGGTTGGCATGGATGAGTTGGACCGAAGGGTCTGTTTCCATGCTGTACATCTCTATGACTCTATTAATAGATCTGCAATCTGTATCCCATTATAAGCTGTTACTTCCTGCCTCATGAATCTGCACCCTTTATACTGCAGGCTAGCTTTAAAAAAAATACACAAAGACATTACTGCACTTGCACCATGTAGCCAGAATGTGGACATAATAATAAGAGAACAAACTTTCTTTTTTAGAACTGCACTTTGGCAGACAGTACACACACTGGAAATGAGTATCACTTCAAATACACAATGTTCATGATCTTTCCAATGGACGAAGGAGACTGCACTCCTTTTCAAAATTTTATCATCTGCACATCCAATAATTCAGTGAATCATAGGGTGCATTACATGGCCAGCTTTACTCCAGAGCTCATCAGTAACAATTTGCCTTTAAATACCACCTTTAACATGAGAAAACGTACCCACGTACTTTACAGGACCTTAAAAAAAAAAATTCAGAGACACCCACACACTTCAACTGAAAGTGTCAAACTTGCACCTTTAAGGCAATGAAAACTGTGTTGGAACTTTGCCACTGCCGCACCCATCTAGAACTACACAGAGATCATGTCAGCTGACCTTTCTTATGTCGATGTACAGCATGTAGCATTATTGAATGTCAAAGTCTGGAAGGAAGGAGTAAACCTCACCGACCAGCCTGCTCAATTTTGTATCAACAAACGGAAACTTACTAAAACATCAAAAGTCAACTTTTATCTGTACAGAACTTTTGATACCGAGGTGCACGTGATCTACAAAAACAGATTTAGGTTTAACCACATGTAAAATGTTAAAAATTCAGTCCAAGTTTAACTGTTAAAATATGTAGGTTAGCATGTAAATTGATGGGAGGAACTCGCTGATATTACAGGATTCAAGTGTATTTCTTTCAACAACATTTGGAGCACATTTTATTGCCAATTGAAATATCATCAGTATATTTTGGTACCTGACCAACAACTGCGCAAACTCATTTTACAACGTAAACTGAGAGATTCAGGAAGATTTAATGCTATCACAATTTACAGTAGATATGAAGTAACTTCCATTTTGCACCAATACTGAACATGCAGTGCGAATCAGGAGACAAGCCCTGTATTAAACTTGCAGCAAATCAAAGTAATCTGAAAATTCTGTGATTTGATACCATAAATGCTATTCTGTGCGATAAGCCTGGTTTTGAAAGCATGTAGGGGGGCTGCTGGATCCCATGGAATGTTTTACATTATTTAAGTACCTTTAAGGCAAAGATTCTCTATTCCTCACTCTCTACTCACTTATACTTCAAATTTGAGACAGCTCTAATACAGCCACGGGCAGAGCTAAGAAGTGTGAACATGGCTCTGCCCGGTTGAAACCCAAACTACAGCTGATGGTCTCAAAGTGTAGTGGAATTACTGTTTTTTGAAGACAGAATTATAATCACACCCTGTGCATTTAACTTAAAACCTATCCCAGGAGGCCCTACAACTTAAATTATTTATAACTCATTTTGCAAAGAAAAAGGAACTGTCAGCCGAACGGCTGCTGCTATTGTGCTAGCTGTCATCTCTAGCTCTCTGACATTGCTAAAAGGATATTATGTACATGCTTGTGTTGTGCAGAAATTTTTGAGAGAGCACAAAGGACCAAAACAGCAGGCAGGTATCTGTATAATATTACCAATATGATGCATGATGTTATTACAATCTCGCTACAACTTTAATAACCACTTGTATTGTGAATGCATGGTAACCAAATATGAAAATTATAGGAACATTGATAACACAATTATATAGTGCATTAAGCAGCACATTCAAAATTTAATACATTCTCTATCTGTTGTGTTGAAAAGCAAGCACTGTCAACGGAAATCCAATCTGAAGCCACAAGGGCCATTTACTTCAGCACCATTCGATTGTACAGTTCAACACACCAGCAATGATGGACATTGTTTTGGAAGGTCAGACAACACAAGCAACAGTTCAGGCTATTTCAAATCATTTCAAAGCTGACTTTATCACAAAAGATAAAAAAGTGGAACACCACCACCTTTCCTTTCATAGGAAAGCGCTCACGTGCCTGTATGCACATCATCAAAGAAGTTAAAGGCAAAGGTGAATTATACCAAATCAGGTTACTGGGGCTATAATACATTAGCTACGAACGCAGAGAGCAAAAATGAAAACTAGATTCAAACCGTTGCTTTCTACACTTTCAAATCATCCATTGAGAATTGAAGAATTTCCTAACTTCATTTTACTGTAACACTTCAAAGTAATGCACCTTTGCTTATCTAACTTGAAACATAGATTTGAACTTTTTCAGTTAGCATCATTTTACCTGAATACAACCGCCACTTGTGGAAAAACAGTCAATAAAATAGTGTCTACGAGTAAAAAATGCCAGCACAGTCCTCCAGCGAGAAGTTTCAACTTCATTCTCTCGCGAGTTCAGCTCATCAGCCGAACTCCGTTTTGCACACTGCTTCAATCTCTGCCCAGCAGAATTCAGTCCCGCACCGGCATTGCTTCTGTTGGGACGCGAGTACAAAAGCGACGTGTTGTTGCCGAAGATGTAATTCATCTCTGCAGGTGGTTGCCGGGCAGAGTCTACCACTACCAGCTGCCGAATGGAGCACGTAGAAGCAACAGCAGACAGAATTACATCAGCATCACAAAGTACAGCAGACAGAACCTAGCTACCTGAACAGTTAAAAACGTTGTCTGGAAGTTCCTTAGGGCCGGGGAATACAGAACGAGTTTAAGACTATTGACAGCACAGGCTCTTTGAAAATCACAGTGCAGAGGGCCCTAATTAAATGTAGCCTTGCTTTCTCTTTTCCATCAACTGTTTCTAGCAAAGCTACAGAAGAATTAAAGCCTGTTGTTCCCTGTGGGTTTGTAACTATTTTGAAAGGCAGATGCAAGGTCAATTAACAGG